>NC_048418.1:14851022-14984802 GCF_013103735.1 Etheostoma cragini
CCCCCCCCCCTAAAAAAATGCTATAGATTTCAACAAATGTGAAATCCACAGAATTAGAATGAAATATCTCAAATGTTTCTGTTTTGATTTTGCAATTCACATTTTGACAAAATAATTTAAACAAAGATTAAGATTAATTCAGATGAAAGAAAACTAAATCGTGACTTAAATATCAGTTATATATTCAGTACATATACATCAATATGTAATTATCTAAACTGTAAATGAGTTTTATGAAAATAATTATTCCTAGTTCATATAACAATGAGAAAACCCTGATTAGTTTCAATTACTGAGAGCCTGTTACATGTAAACTAAATTTTCTTTATAATAAAAAGAACATGGCAATAAAAAAAACTTGGAGGAAATAACATTTTTAAAATATATAATTTAGGCGCTTCCTTATTGTCTTTATTACAATAAATCACAACTGACTTACCCGTCTCATTGTTCGTTTCCCTTTACAAAATATGACGGAATAAATAACATAGAATAAACTGAAGTCAGGCACAGTCACCTTCTTAGTTTGTCTTCTTATGCATTTGTTGGTAGAAAAGAGCTTCTGTTGGTTTTCAGCGGCCTTAGTGAACAGATCTGACTGCTTGCTTTTCTGGTTCCGGGCTGGCCATAGTCTTTTAGATTTTTGTTCTAGTAAGGAAAAGGGGAGTTCAGTGGTCAGGCTGCTTGGTTGTTTTCTGGCCTGTGGGTAGGCTTTAGGAGCTGGAAAGCCAGGGTGGTCTCTGGGCCTAGCAATATAGCCTCTGATTTACTCACATCCCAGCACCCTTCTCACAAAGCCTTTTGTGTTACTTTGTACATTTTCCGTTGATAAACTCAAATTCCGTCAGATTTTCTTTGGCCACGAGCCCACCGTCTGATACTGACCTTATACAAATGTGTTGTGTGGTTGGATGAGGATCGTGGAAGTGAGAATGCACAGCTTTGACTTTTCATTATGAGGTCTCTGGACTTTCTCTCACGATAGGTCCCAGGAATAGTTGATGTGTGGCCGTTAGGTCTTT
This sequence comes from Etheostoma cragini, assembly GCF_013103735.1. Lineage (NCBI taxonomy): Eukaryota > Metazoa > Chordata > Actinopteri > Perciformes > Percidae > Etheostoma > Etheostoma cragini. The sequence continues at coordinate 14,852,045 of NC_048418.1, forward strand.
TTAATCTTGTCTATGACTTCATTCCTTCAAATATTTTAAAATTTCCGTCTGCTAAAAAAGAGCTTGTTTGTCTTTCTTCGTTTAACAAAAAAAACAACAATCACAGTGTAACAGATAAGTCATTTGGAAGAGAATGGGAAATCGACAGGATATGAAGCGATGAGTCACCACAGTCACAAGTTATAGACAAATAAAGTCTTCACAGAACAGCTCATATACACACAGACACACACACTTACACACACACACACACACACTCCCAGCCTTCACAAGTGCACATATAGTACACGCCCACATTTAACCACCCAGTGGGAATGTGTTTTTCTAGATCATTTGAAGCCGAAATATTTGAGCTGCATGAGTCCTCTTATGATGTTCTGCCAAGAGGGAATGCAGAACTGCTGAGGCCCTCAGACAACAACTCTAAACTTCCCAGAATTCAGTTGGGCCAAAAGCACCTACTTTTGTTCCAGATAGTAACGCTGCACAGGAAACAAAAAGTGGTCAAACAAATAGATGGTTTACATCACAGAGTGTCGCAGAGAGTAAAGCCATTATCTTTAAGAGGTCAACATTTATTGTTTTCATTGGTCTTAGAATTTACTCAGATTTATTCAGTTTATTCCGCTGCCTTGGACGTCCATTGTTGTCCATGAACTATTTGGCCACAATCTTGCACTGGGTGGCATATTTCTTTATTAGGATGAACATGGGCAATGCAATCTATTTGATATTGAGCCTATATACACTGCCAATAATGTACTAAAAGCCCACAGGTGCACCACTAAAACACAAGTTCCTCCTATTTGAATGATGCCCAGCTGCTTTAAGGAAATGATTTTAAATACATGTATATGAATTCATGACATGAAAAGTTAACATCCTCAATAGGAACAAGTGGGCTTGGGGCTCAGAACCAAAGACAGGCTAAGCAACAGCGTTGGGCAAGTTACTTTTAAAAAGCAATTAGTTACAGTTACTAGTTACTTCTTCCAAAAAGTAACTTAATTAGACACTCAGTTACAAATTTTAAAAGTAACAGTTACTTCAGAAAGTAACTAATGCATTACTTTCATGTACATTTTTAAAAGCTCAAATGTGACCCCACCTCCAACCCTCTTTAATGGAAGTTAAAATAAATATTCAGTTATTCATGGTAAATCTGAATATTATAATGAAATGGACACTTAATTCAAACATACTAAATACACACACTCTTTGTAAGGCCCTGACGTTTATACTTGTGCACTGTTGTGTGCGTCAAGCCGGCGCGCGCGCGTGTTTGTGTGTGTGTGATAGAGCGAGGTAGAAGTGAGAGAGTGACACTGATTAGCTTTGGAGCGAGTAGCCACTTTAGAGTCATGGTGCCAATGTTTTCTGACCACGGTGGGAAACCCTTAGCAGGAAAAGTCCCCCCCCCCCCCCCCCCCCCCCCCCCCCCCCCCCCCCCCCCCCAGATTTCATAACGCCATACCTGTCTCTCATTGACTGACTTACTTGTGTTGTTCATTGTGTCCGACTATGCGTGCATTCGAACAACCGCCTAACTTTACCTCTGATTGGCTTACCATGAAATTTTACTCAACCTCTGCCAATCTTCAGCATTTATGCGCTTGACTCGTGCACGGCCCACTAACCAAGGAAGAAAAAAAGTCTTTGCCTCTCGGCTCAGAGATCTAGTTGGTCTGATGAAAAAAACAACTTCCATTATGATAGCGCGCCGCATTTCTTGGCAGTAACGGTAACGGCGTCGTTAGGGTGGTAAGAGTAATCAATTAGATTACTCGTTACTGAAAAAAAGTAACGCCGTTAGTAACACCGTATTTATAACTTTTTCAGTGACAACATTTTTTGAAACCTAATATTAAAAATGACCATAGTGTTGTAGTTATTACTGAAAATCCCATCAAAACTCAATTTGTTTTTGTGAGTTTTAGCATCTCTGTCTCATAGGTTTCATGGTAAATAAAAAACTGTGTCTGTTTTTATGGTGGATGGTCGTAATGGTCAGCCTTATGGCTGCTGGTATGGATCTTTGTCTGGCCAAGCATCATTTCATTTCATCTTTCCTCAGTCTCTCGTAGCAGACTTGACATCGACCCAATGAGCTCCCCAGATATAACAAATCACCGGAGCAATACCAACAAAGCACACCTGTTTCCTAGTGACCAAGTATAAAAACAACACAGAGTGGTGTTTCTGTAATGGATATTCCACACCAATATTTGATATTTTCAATCAATAAATGCCCAGTGTGATGCCGTGTTACATATACAAAAAATGAATGCACCTTTGTTCAGAATGACAGCTTGGGAATTCTTAAACTGTGACTCCATCAGTAGTTTAGAGTATCGTTTTTGCTGCTTGTTCCCTTCTGTGCAATTCCAGTGCTCAAAGTGATTGAAAAACACTGGTGTAACGTCTCCTGTTTCAGAGCTGCCTTTATGCTGAACAGTAAATCTGTCTCAACCATTGGTCCGTTTAACCAGATAAGGAGTTATTCCAGGCATCACACAAGTCTGATGTCAGAGCCACTAATGACTATGCTGGCTTTTGGTGTTTTAACATAGAAATATCACAGGAAATAAACTCTTGAATTAGCCCACAAAGCACTCATATTTATAGCTTGGTATAGGCTGATAATATTGTATTTATGTAGCTTGGACACATGTGAACCTCAATTTAGCGCAAGGTGCGAAACCGCTCAAATCATATATCTTTAAATATGAGACTGACTTTTTCCTGGATCCCTTCAGGGTATTTCGATTTTCCTTAGAATGACCCCTAGAAAGTATATTTTTCTGTATGGTATCATACATACCGTCAGCATTAAAATAAAAAAGACAAAGTTAGGTATTTTCATCAGATTCTCCAAGTTATACATCTCTTATGGCTTCTTAACTGTTAAATCATCTGGTTTGTCACTGTTTATTGTAGTTTTAAGTTTACAGTTGAAGTGTCATTGTTATTTTTTGTCTTTACACTAAATTCATATCTGCTCTGCGAGCCAAGATGCCTCTTATCCTCCTTTCAGAAGAGAGGAGAGACTGAACAGTGAATCAGTCCTGCGTGAAACCTGAGCTATGTTTAAGCTGTCGTGCAATAAACCCCGGGCTGTAAAGTGAAATGTTGATAGGCAGTTAAAACACGTGGGGTCCCACATCTTTACTGTCAAACTGGCTTTGGTTCAAACCTAGCACCCGGATTACAGGAGAGGAGGACAGATCAAATCCATTTGTTGTAATTGTTTTCATGATTGCTTCTGTTCAACCTTGTAAAATTAGATGGGATTTGCGATATCTCTCCAGGCCTTTTCCACCAACATTGTTAAGGCTGTTTCAGTCCCTGAGTAAAAGCATCAAGTGATACCATTGAGTTGTCATCTGGAAGTAAGCCATTGGAGTGTTTCAGGCTGAAATAGGCCTTGTCATTGTTTTTTTCCAAGGAGGCCTCTCTCCCCGAAAAGTGCTTTTCTCAGCACCGGCCTGTCTGGCTGCGCTTCCTGTCCCTCAGCTCTCCCATTCACGTTGTTATTAGGCCCACCAAATGGCCATGGTTCACCGGTGGTCTCCCCTAATAACTGCCACTGATGGACGGGTCTCTCTGCTTGTGGCCTTGGGCTTCACAAGACATCCAGCAAGCAGGCCAAGTGCACTTCACTGTAACATACACAAGAACATGCTTAACTGCTGTAACATGAGCACAGAATGAAATAGATTGTAATGACTTAAAACATATCTAATTAAGAGAAAATATTGTGGGGCCACCAGTTGCTTTGGGATACTGGGGTTGGTTTCCTTAACTGCGCTGTTGAGGGACGTCGGGGAAGAAAGAGTAATCTGATCTGCAGAGTTAATCTGGATAAGTAAAGACATGTTTACACCACAAATGAGGTCTGAATATTCTCCAGTGCACTCTGCTGAATTAGAGTTTCAGTGGTATAATGACTTGTATATGCTTTTTAAATGTGATTTACACGATTCCTCAAGCATGCTAAAATGACCTAAACAGAAATATGATCTCAGTAATTTGAAGGGGAACAGACCAGCTATTTGTGTAGCCTGTTCCAAATGAGCACCAGAGACTGTGAGTGTGCTAATGACAATAGTGATGACTGCGTGGATAATCGTGATGATGGTAGGAATTATGATGATAATTGAAGTGTAGATGATGATAAAGATAGTGGTGACGACAATGATAATAAAAATAATGATGTGTGTTAATAAAATTCTACTTTTCTTAGCCCTCTAGTGAAAAAAAAAGATTGTCCCCAATTGACTGTTCACATGAAGTTTATAATAACAATGGAAGATTTGCTACTCTACTTGCTACCATTCTTTTCTGAAAAAAATGGCAGCCTTCCCATTTGTAGTAAACAAGGGGTAAGCCTCTGCTCTCTAAGCGTAGCTCCTATGGCGCCATTTTGACGCTACCAAACCATCAAATGCGGTTAGCATTCCATTGACTGCCATACATTTTGGCGCCACTTTGACAGCAAATAACTTTAAATTTGAAGCGATTAAAGACTCCATTAGTCCATTGTTTATTTCTGATGAACCAAGACAATGTATAAAAGGCTCCATTGCCTTGTAGCTCACATTATGGCTCCATAGCAGACGTTTTTTTTCAAAAAAAGGCTAACAATTGTATCATTACCACACAACTTACTGTCACACAGTAGAGGAATCACTATATAGTACAGGGTTAGCTTGTAGACCATTTGGACTTACATTAGCTGTTTAGTTTTAATCACTAATGTTAACTAGCATTTTGGTTGCAATAATTAGGCTGTGCCTATGTTATCCCCTAACATATCAAATCTCTCTTCTAATTGGGAATGATTGAGATTTCTCTTGGCACAGCTACCAGAAGACTCACAACTTTCAGACAGGTTGTCCACATCATATCTACGTTGTCAAGCTCAGTTGGAGGCTGCGCAATAACCCTTATGTCAGCCATCACTGGAAAAGTGCTTCTCATATTCTCCACTGGTCTCCGTCCAGAACAACGGGATCTGTTGCTCCATTTCTTTAACTTACTATGGTAGTAAACAACTTCATGACTTTTGCTATCAGATTTGATCTGATAGCACTACATCCCCATAGGTTAAAAACTAAGTATCCAGCTGACTTTTCATGTTGTTGTTTAAAAGGTGTACCCTGTAGAATATTGACTATGATGGCTACATATATATATATAATGTAAGGCTAAATGTGCTAAGGCTACCAGGCAAAAGTGGTGGTATCCTCAACGGTGGTCAATTTAGAAGACATGCAAATAAAGGAGCACCGTGTCTTTGTTGCAAGGTATCTAATTAGCTCAAGTATTAAGGTACAGTATTGTTAATAAAAATGGAACTGAAATCATATAAATTCTAATATAATATTTGTGTGTTATGGATGCCTACTATAAAAACCTACTTGGACAAGCAAGGCAGATGTCAGATTTATCCTGTAATGTTCATTTTTTCAAAAATGTGTGTTTTGACTTTTACGTCACACAAGAAAATCATGGTTATACTGGTTAGCCCTAACCAGTATATTTGGCAAACGTAACACTATGTACATAACAGGACAGAGATGGTAACGTAAACTCTGAAAGTTTCCAGGACTGGCTTTGCCACATTCAGGGAATACAATACAGTGGACATGCTGGTTATAAACATGGCTTTTCTTTGAATCACCCTTTGCACCACAAAATAATGTAATATGAAATCTTAAGCCTTGGAAGCAATGCTGGGTGAAGTAACTAGACTACTCTTAGGCCCGAGAGTAAGTTATAAAATAAAACCACCTTCCAAACTCTTCATATATTAATACAGCCCCACACACACTGCTTAAATACAGTATGTGGAAAAATCCAAAGTTAAGCTATGATTGGACAATCACCGTTTGTGGGGAGGGGTTTAGGGAAAGGTCAATTTCATGATTAATGGTTTGTGAGTCTAAGCAGTCTCACAATATTTGGTCCAACACTGCTAGGGTGTCATGACTCATTTTATTGTCCTAAACATTTCCCTTAGGGGTCTTTTAACTCACAGTTTGCTGCTGGACCTCAGAGCTGCTCCTGTCTTTAATGCCACTAACTCCGACAAGGCTATTTCAGAAAAATATTTAAAAAAAAAAACTCCCTCTTTTTTTTGACATTTTCTATTTATAAAAGCACATTCCTTGCATTATTAGCTATAATATGTCTATGAAAAGAGGTCCTGCTCAAAAATCTGTTCTTAGGGGGTGGCAGGGTGAATTCCCCATTTCCCATGGGTGCACTGAAGTGGCCGTCTCTGGCCGATGTGAGGGAAGGGGATAGGGAGGGAGATATGAGTCTGCGGTACTCAAAAGCCCCAGCCTCGACCTCACAAACAGCCCAGGCTCATTCCACTCTTGGCAAGAGCTTAAACTCTGTTATTCTGTTTCCCCTCTGGCAACCGTGAAGTGCTGGCGGGAAGATTCAGGACAACATGAACCCTGCTGGCTTACAGGCCAAATTTATAATGCAACAAGTCACATTGTGGCCACTGGGTTGTAGTTTCTTCTCTCATTTGTGACCTCCTCTGATTCTGACACTGAAGGCTTTATCTTTAACAAGTGAGACATAGAAACTGAAAGATTTTGGTTGGTAACATGTCTGGGCTCTCTAGTGAGGGCATTTCCTGTTTCCCATGAATCCTTAGCTCACTCTCCAGCCAGGCCCTAGTCTGTTCTTAAACCCTTTAGAGGCCTTTAAGGCAATAAAAAAACGTTTTGTCCAGCTCAGTTCAAAGATTTGTAGTCACTGACTTTGATAGTTCGTTCATGTTTTTTCACTTGTCTTTTTAGATGCACTTCGGTACGTACACAAGCAGGTGAATGCATCACCATGCGTCGTGCTTGGCTGTTTCTGAGTCTTCCGTTCAGCCAGCAGCTCACATCATGATTGTTACTTTGGCTTTTCATGAGACAGTAATGTACGGAACTGTGTATCACGGCTGAGCTGACACAATGCTCTCGGACACCAGTGAGGGGAGCTCAACTGCTAAAAGCTACTGCTTTTTTATTCAATGAATCTGATGATTCAGTACAGGCAGTTCATTTTGAAGGAGTTGGTGTTAAAGATGAATTTGTACATTTGTACTAAACACATCTATAGCACCTCTTTTTTTCCGCATACTTTTGGATGAATCCTAGGCAGACCCTGAAATGAATAGAGAAAAAATAATACAATTCTGACCTGTTTAATTCATTAAATTAGAAACATGCAACACATGAATGCAATAAAACAAATGATAATGTACCAACTGAAGATGTTTCTACTGACCCAGACTGCTTATTGAGCAATCCTAAAAAATGAGCAAGAGGAGGGTGAGGGTGGCAGCCCTGTAACAACAATGCTGTGTCATCATGCCCCAAGGTATTTGGATTTGACGTCTAGACGATAGTGCTAAAAAGGCCCATTAATCACAGCCGACTGCTGGATTCAGAGCTATTCATCATTCAAAGGCAGAGATACACATATGGCAGAGAGTGTATTTAGTGATTCAAGAACATTATGCTTTACAAGCACGGCAATGAACATTTTAATATCCCAATCCTTTTCTGAAAGGTGGTGCCAGCCACCTGTTGACATTTCTTAGCAAAGACAACTTAAGCAATATAATCCATCTCCACAGCAGACTGTAATAATCATTAAAAAAATGTTGTTCACAAAAAGCAAAGAGAAAAGATTTGTTTTCCCAGGTGAATTTTTGTCATACTGTATATTTTTTAGGTGCAAAGTGTGGGGAAAAAGTTGAATGTCATAAAAGTTCTCATCAGAGGGAAGCATGTTGGGGGCACACAGTCACCGAGGCACTTAAAAACTGAGCCCCACTTGGCATTTTTTCTTCAACACGAGGATGCAACAAGAATTACTGAATCGGTAATATAACCTCAATCACAAAAACACAGACACACACAGCCATCACATTCCACAACACTGTGGACCATTTGTGACTACTTGATGCATGTGTTGAATAATAAAAAGAACATCCGTTTTTACATGCTCCTCTGGCTGTCCTATAGACCTGGGGGAGGTGAGAAGGGGGACGCGCTATGCTTTCCTGTGTTTTCCTGAGTGACTATCATGATTAAGTCAAATGAGCAGAGGAGGATAAGGCAAGAGGAGTCACTCTGACTGACAGCACATGCCTGGGAGGGAACATAACCCACCTGATGGAGAGAGATTTTCAACTTTCATAATCTCTCCCTTGTCCTCCACCACATACATCATACCTGGCTCTCTCTTTCTCGATGGCTTGACTGCTTACCAATAGTAAAAAATAGCCTCCAGCAATACTCAAAGCCTGCTTTTAAAACAAAACATCACAAAGGCACAACCTCTCCGGTCTTCAGTCATGGCCTATCAGTCTATTACTCACCTTCCTGAGTCACTCTCAACTTCAGTGTCCCCCTTCTCAGTGTAACAGTGCTATTTCTGTGTCCACCCCCCCAGTCCCCTTAAACACACCCCTCTACTCTCCCCTTTCCTGCATCTGAAATAAATCAACGCTGGTTGGAGCTCAGTTGTAATAAATCAGGCCCTGTCCTGGACTGGAGCCTGCCCAGTCAGCCTGTCACTGCCTGGCCTTCACTCAGGATTAATTAAAGGCCTGATATAAAGCCCAGATGTGCTGGAGCAAGGGAGCCCTGAGCCCCTCTGGGCAGCTTTAGTCTCTCTCTCACTCTCTCTCTCTCTCTCTCTTTCACTCTCTCCACACATGTACATATCCATGCACTGTGTATGTGCACATACTGTACAAGGTAACCAAAGAGAGCATGTATGCACATCCCAAGGCACACTGCAAGTTACACACACAGACAAGGGGCAAGAAAGTTCTCCATGTCTCCATGTGTCCATGTCTTTCTTGTAATTGTCATGTGATCATATTGCGCTCATCATGCCGTCAGTACTCCTCATGTCCTTGCTGTCAGAGAGTCTTCCTCTGTGACAGTCCTACATCAAGTGAGTAGAGGCGGGGATAGAGGTGGGGCCACAGCAGATATGTTTGCTGCATGCTGTTGCCTACTTAGGTTTGCATCTGTCCAAAGCATCTTAATGCTGGTGAATGAGGAGATCATTGATGTCGTTTAACTTACTTTAAAGGAGCAGCTGGAGATGTGCACAGTTAGTTATTTGGAGATTAAAAATTTAAGTGGGAAGACTTCTGAAAGTAAAAGTCCCATTCATTTTCCACGGAGACATTTGGTGATCTGCAGTTGGAGCACTCACAAAGCTTGAATGGAAGTTTCTTGGTTGAATCATCAGTTCAAAATGGTTCTTCAATGAAAATGAAACAACAAATTAAAAAAAATTAAAAAAATCTATATATATATGTGTAACTATACTTTTGGCTGTGACATGAAGCTATAATATCGATACTTATCTCATCACCAAACTATCCAAAATAGTTTTTGAATATTCTCAAATGTGAATTTATACTCTATCAACTCGTTGTGTCATTTTTATCATGGCAAAAGGAAGTGTTTTTACTTACATACTTACACATACATGTACTGAAAATGTTGAAGGCTGACTTTCAAACTCCTTCTACCGTGGCAATGATGATGCTTTTGAAACTGTTAACTGTGGTTCCAACCTTTCTGACTTTTCTCTTCTTTATAGGTCCCTTGTGGTGGCTGGCAGAGTGGGGCTGCAGGAGGGTGGAGGGGTTGTTCTGACTTGTGGGGTCAAGGGTTGCAAGGCATTCTTTATTGCATGATGACTGAAAGGGGGATTAGATGAGTAAGATATCACTCTGTTTTCTGGTCACGGCTGAGCGAGGTTAACTCACAGCGGCCCTGAGGCCTGGGCTGAGAGGAAAGGGGGGACGAGAGAGGGTATCGGGAGGGCAGGGGTGGCTCGGGGGACCATTGGGCTGATTTCTGATAGCCGCAGAGCGGTCTGGCCTTCCCGTTCTACGGCAAATGCTCACACAGGAAATTAGTTGTCTGGGCTTCCCTTTTCACACGAGCTTCTCTTGCACACAGACCCTTTCTTTTATTTTTGCAGATACGTTCGACACTTGACAATGCACAGAAGACCTTTTTGACAGAATTAGCATATGCTGTTCCGCGAGAAAAAATACGTCAATTTATTGACTAAAATTTCACATCTGTGGAGCTATTTCCAGCAATTTTTTGTGGTCACATGAGCGTCTGCAAAACCTTTGTCCTGTTTCACGGCTTAAACTACACACAGCGGAGCCCATTTATTTGTCTAGTCTGTGGGATGTCTGCACCCATAACACATTTATAGTTTAAAGTTCAGGACATATAAATGACTCTCATCCCTCTTCATATCTCTGCTTGCAGAGGCCAGTCTGAAGATGTGGGGCCCTTGCAGTCAGAGATCATGGCTTAAACAGATTGAGGCCATTCTCTCGTGTCAGATATGATATAGCCGCTTTGTGCCTAATGGGCCTGGAAAAAGAGGTAAACATGTCCTCGACCCTGTGAAATCCATTACATAAAGAAGTTGATTTGCAACTCCGGGTACACTAACAGCAAAGATGGAACTGAACTTCCCAGATAAGCCCCAAAGCTTGAAAAGTCAAGGCCGCAGAATTCACTGAAGAAAAACTCTGATGAATAAACAAACTACAGGGCTTTAAAACCGTTGCTATACCATAACATTAACAAGTTTGAGTCTATTATCAGATAATCGACAAATGACTCTGCAAAGTGTTCTCACTTAGACCTTAAGATACAATCAACACCCAGAATGAATGTGACTTGGTATCTAGGCGTTAAAGCAGGAAGAAAAATAAACCCAAGGAGTAATTGCTGATATGTTCCTAATGTGCCCCCTCACCCTTACCTCCCCTTCTCTGTACCCCCTGCTGATAGGCCACCCCTGATGGCTGTCACACCTGGTGTTGAAGACGGTAGGGTGCATTTTATCTGCTCAGGGCCCATTGGGGGGCTATTCGTCTTCCTCCAGACTGGTGTTGGGAGGTCAGGGACAATCCCTCTGTTTATCCCCCTGTCCGTCAACGCGCCACACCTCCCTGGAGTTTTTCCTGCATCCCCCCCGAGAAAGTGAAGCACACTTGCACTGCTGGGCTGGAATGCTGAATTAGGGCAATTAAAATGCTTGACACTAAATTCAATGAGGAAGAAATTATATAATAAAACATTCAATGCACACATGTGAAACCTATGTATAAACTGCATAACTGGGAATTATGACTCAAGCACAACCTTAAAAAAATACAGTGTTGGGTTAGTGGTAAAAAAAAGTAACAAGCAAAATAACCTAGATGAAATGAACATGCATGTATTTGTATTTGCTTACCCTATGTACTCCTGCAAAGTACTTAACTTGGCATTGTTTAGATGTGAAGTGTGCCCAGTGACCAGTTAGAGCACTGTTTATCTACTCTGCATTGCACTACTGCTTCTGCCTGCACACGTGTGTCTGGGATTCTGGGATAGGTCCCCTGGGCCGGCAGACCACACATGTGGAGAACGTGAACTCAGCACTCGAACCAGTTCCCCTATGACAAAAAAAAAGAATAAAAAACTGAAGACAACGAAACAAGTACTTAAAACTATTTTTTTCTTTGAATTTATACACAAATGTACATGTAATTATGCATTTGTCACAGCATCAAAATGATAGAAGTTGGTAGAATAAATAAATACATTTCAAGTTACATCACAGAGATGAGGTAATGTCTTGCTTTTTAGCGGTACATCAGGCTATCTCAAGCTACACATTTTTTCTCCCGGTGAACCTTTTTGAAGTTACATTAAAGAAATCCAACAAGTACCAGCTTTATTTTTTTTCCTTTGTTTTCAAGAGGAACGTATCTCTTTGCATGTTTAAAATGGAGAAAAAAAATGGAGTGAGAGGGATGGAGGGAAGGAGAAAATGAGTGAAATAGGGAAGGGAGGAGTGTGTGAGTGTAGAAGTTGAAATCTGACTCACAAGCTTGCACTCTTGCCTCTCTCTCTGGGACTCCTCTACTTGGCTTCAACTTAATTGCGTCCCCGATATAAACAAGGGGGTTAGTGTGAGAGCAGACCAGCAGCTGAGGGGCTCAAGCAGAGGGCCAGACTGGGGATTGAGTTCAGAGGGGAAGGACTTAACGCAGAAACTGATATAAAATATGCAAGAGAGTGAAAAGGAGAGGGACATGGACAGAGGATTAAAGATAGAAGGGATGAAATGAGGACTCCTAAGACTGCAGAGATGACAAAATTAGAAGTCGGGACAGAAATGCGCCAGCTTTACCATTCGACATCTCACTACATTTTGCATCAAAGCCAGCATGACTGGCGTATCAAGTCGTAACGCCAGAATGGGGCATCAGACAGTAGCCCTTCTGGCTCCAGCGCAGTCAAAGCTGCCTTTCTGAACATCTCTTTCACAGATGCTCCCCTCTGATCGATTAGTTCCAGCCCTCTCAAACAGACAGCTAGGGATTGGATTCCATTATAAGTTATCCCTGCTCAGAGTCTTAAGCCCACCAGACCCAGGCAGATGCTGCTGAGTTGTACCTCTGGATTAAGCTCCTTAACTAACAAAATAACTGAGGCAAGGGCCAGATACAGTTTGCTTTACAGTAGCAGACCCAAATACCTGTGGCCGATACAATTTCTGGACTGGTACAGATTGTAAAATTACTGCTTCACTACATGTGAACAGCTGATTTTATTCCTCTACAAGCTTCAAATAGTTCAACTTTTTCAAAAAAATATTTCGAAAAATATTCGAAATATGATTATTCACTTCCATGCTTAATGAGAAGATCAATAACACTCTCATGTGTGGGATTATGAGGTTCTGGTTACCTTAATTCAGCATGGTAAGGGGAATCAGCTGGCTCTGTCTACTTTTTCTTTTCTAAACAAACAGTATATAATGTGTTAATTCGTGAGCTTTAGAGGGCCTGGTACTATTGGAGGATTTTGTTCATTTTGGAAAGAGGCGGGCTAGCTGTTTCCCTCTGTTTTCAGTCTTTGTGCTAAGCTAACCAGCGGTTGGCAGTAGATTCCTACTTAATGTACGCTTGGCAGCAATGCCACGCAAACTTTAGTTTTTCCAGTAAAATGTGGTGTTTCTTCCTGTTTCTGGCCACCTTGTCCATGTGCTGTTAGTATTCATAAAACACATCACAAATGAGCTGGTACATAGACAAGTTACACATTGGCCACAGACAAGAAAGCTGCACCTAACTCCCTTAACTTTGTCTCTTCTTTGCCAGAATCATGTACTCTAAGGGCAATTAGGACTGCTACTATTATTGTGCCACCAGAAATCATACTCTGTAACTCCCTAACTCTTTCTATAAAAAAAACAACATACTGCAACCTTCTGGGAGGAGAACACAATTCATTAAAAAGACAAAGACAAAGACAAATGTTAAAATGTAATATGTTCTAAGAATTCCAACCTAAATGTTATGCATTACAACTGAATGTACACTATACATATCGCATGTCTGTTTTTAGAACAGTATACTAGAGAGACGTTGCATATATATATATATATATATATATATATATATATATATATATATATATATATAAATGTATTTTTTATTCTACTCACGATTCTATACAGATGGGGATATGAGAGTTCCCAGGAAACTGGTATTAAATGTGGTGTGCTACCCAGGCCATCTTGTCCTCCACATTGGGACAAATTGTGTCTTGGGCAGCTGCCAGGGTGTAAAATGGCCAATTTCAGTCCCAGCTATTTAGGCGGCAATCATCCGCAAGGTCAGGCCAGTCTCAGCACTTCATTTCTCATCTATTTTGTTTCCACCCCTGACAAGTAAATGATGGCTGACGTCGACTCCCATGATTTGCACATTGGTTGTAAAGATGTAGCAGACATGAGTGTGTGTCCTGACCCCTCTGTTCATGTCCTGAAGGGGATAAAGAAGCAGGACAAACACATGTGACATCATTCTAAAGCCAGGGATTACAGCACTGACCATGCTGTGATTTGTGTGTGTGACTGAGTCCACATTTTTATAGATGTAAATGATTAGGGGATTTGCAGAAGCATATCTTCTGTTTTTCATCAAAGTTCCCATGAACTTTTTTTCCACATGTCATCTGGATGCCATCCTATCTAAATTTAGATTATCTTTCTACTTGGAGCATTGGCAGTATGTTGTGTGTTATGGGTCAAAGTCCCACACAGTTTCCAAAGAAAAGTGCAATTACAGGCACAATCAAGTGGCTATTAGCAAATCAACGTCAAAACCTTGCAGCCCTGCAGCACCGGCTTTAACTGATGATGAAGTTGCAGTGCAGTGCAGGCAAAGCCCCCTATTACACCCTATGGACACAAAGCCACAGTTTCTGTAAAAGACACACTGCTGACAGTTGTTATGCATCAAAGACAACACCGTGAATTAAAGTGGGTATATGAAGCTCAGAGGATGTGATGCGGCGCTTCTGCATGTCTTTGATATTGACTCGAGCAGTTAATTGTTTTCAAGTGTTGTAACTGCTCGAGTTGCAGTTTCACATGGGAGGTCATTTTTATACACTTAACATTCAGATATAAACATTTGTCTACACTTGTAGAACACGTTGAGGGGGGAAACTACTAGGGGAAACTAGTAAACTAGTGCTTTCAATCAAATCGGAGGGGACTGCGTTATTAATACTGGAAGTTTTTTTTTCTCCCTTCTATATTCACCTTCCCTTCTTCCTTTTTCAGAGACTTTTGGCAGTATCTCCAGCCTTAAAGTCTGCCGACAGATGCCGTTCATCAACAGCAGCCGGAACATGATTACCATCAAGCGCCCACCACCCCTCTGGGTACTTAGCTGGAATAAACATTTAATGTGTGAAGGCTTTAATGCTTGTCAACTGCCTTTAACAACTACCTGCTACTAAAAGGTGATAAGAGTCAATACGTGCTGCTACTATCACATGCAAACAAATGAAAACATAAAAATACACTTATGTGGAAACAGGCAAACTTTGTCGGCATTAAAAAAAAGGATTTACATTTTAATGTCCTTAGTAAAATTTCAAACCTTTAAAAAAGATACCTCAAACCCACTTTTTGGCAGAGCAATTATGTTTTTCTTTCAAGTTTTAGTAGTAAAAGTAGAAATCTTTTTTTTACTCTGTTACCGAGCAGATATTTGTAATTTGGTGTAGTAGCTTCATCAGGATTTTCTGTTGATGAAACTTTTGTAGGTGCTATTGTTTTCTTAGCTAGTCATAGAAACATTATTAAACCAAAAGATGTAAATCATAATAAACCAAACTTAAATTTGCATTAAAGAGAAAATTAAGTATTAATACATTGCAGTATGCGTTTCGTGTGTGACATGTTCACATACACCTACACACACACGCACACACACACACACACACACACACACACACACACACACACACACACACACACACACCACTACTGAGAGTCTGGTCTTCATTAGTGGAGAAGGGATAACAAGAGGTCACTCTCTGAAAATACTTCAGTCCACAACACAAAACCCTGCATGGTTGCAGAGCCAGGAACCAGAGAGTGAACCCGTGTTTCACCTGCCTGTTTGTGCTCTGACTTTACTGGCTGTTAAGATTTTAGGACAAAACACAAGGCTGAACGGAGACTGTAATCCCAACAAACAGAAACATACATCTACTGATCAAATGTAATTGAAAGGGGTTCACTTTAACAGTGCCATGTTGTTGCATAGGGTTGTTGAATGATTGATCCAGGTTCAGTTTATCAGCTGTACACTGTGCCACTGTTAGTAACCACTAGGGTGCAGATGGTCTAACAGTGTGTGAATGAATGAATTTGGGGAAGGAGCTACTTCCTCAGCCCATGAAATACTTCACATTCACATTCGTTTTTGATCCATTGAAAAGAACAATAGGTTTAACACAACTTGTATTACTGTAATTCCACTAATTCTGTCACAGAGTTGCAATACTGGATGTTCCTTATGAAATACTGCACAATACTGTTTCTATGTTTGGTTGCTGGCATGAGAATAAAATGTCCTGTAATGCTTGATGCTTGTTTACAGTCCCATTCTCCATTTCTGTGCTGTGAAAACTTATGATGCCGTAAGCAGACTTGCTGGAAGAGAGCCAGAGCTGATCAAAGCATATTTCAAATGATCCAAATTAGATCCAATTGAATGTTGATCCCTTACAATGATCACAGTGCAGTTTGCTCCCTTTATGACAGCTGCCATCTTAAAATATGCCCTTGCAGGAATAAAAATGAGTTCAACAGGTCACAGAAACAATGTCTGCACTGAAGACACTATTGACAATGGCTTTTATTCTGTGGGATGTCTTCTTAAAAACCATCTGTGATTTACTTAAGTTGCATTAAAAATAAATCAAAATGATCCAAAAATTATTGACAATGGCTTTTATTCTGTGGGATGTCTTTTATTAATATCTTTACAACCATCTGTGATATACTTAAGTTGTATTAAAAATAAATCAAAATGATCAAACGTGGTATCTCAGCTGCATTTGACCAGTTTGACTCATTCTACAATTGACGTCTGCACAGTGCATTTAAGTAATATTAGAAAAATCTAAATATTGGATTGAGACTCTGCAGATATTCAAACAACTCTGCTCTTCATCAGGATTGCCTCACTTGAAATATGAACAGGTTTGAGTGTGAGTTTTATACAAGACAGAATGAAAAGTGAGTTTTCAAAGCCAAAAATATCAACACTTGGCAAAGTGCTGGATGGCTCACTGTATTGATCTTACAGCCCTATGAAACATCTGCAGGTACACTTTGTTGTGGTCATTTAGTGCAATGGGACAGTAAAAAACTCACTTATTGCACAATTTATTAAACAGTTAAGCCTTGACATCATGTTGGACTTTGAAATTCTGTATTAATAGCTGACTCATGACGTCTTTGCAAAGAAATTGTTGACTACTATTTTGACTGTAATCAGCCATGACAACCCATAACATTGAATTAATTTCTTATGAAGAGTTAAAGCCTAGAAATCAGAATGAACATATGTTTGAGAATGACATCTGTTTAAAAACTGTTTATTTACTTCAAATGTTTTGAGGATGTATGGCTATGGCATGTTTTTTTGGCATATTTATTCACAAGCAAAGTGGGCTGTGTAACCATGTGATTCTGAGTTCATCATGACATTAATAGTTTTGCTGAAGTGGAAACCAAAAGCATCTTTCTTTTGTGTAATATTTAGAAACATTTGAGTGTGTTTATTTTCAGATATTATGCCAAACAGTCTTCAATCAGTGTGTAAAGATTTACCCGGAGCTAATCTCAGGGACACTCACTGTGACACTGACCAAGAGGCTACTCATTGGCCATCATGGTCAGACAGTAGCATGAAATCACCTCATTAAAAGAAAGCTAACTATTGACAGAGGGTTTAGGCTTGGCTGACTGGATGTAGAAATGCAACATGTATGAGCTACATTATTTTAAAGTGGCTTTTAAAGCTCAAGAAGCTGTTGGGAATCATGTCATTTTGCAATCAGGCTGTGAAAAATCACTGTCATCCTGCTTTCTTCTCCTTTCTTCTGTCTCTTTAATATCACAGATGACTTGAAAACAGTTGACCCCCATCCCGGGTTGATTATTTAGCTATGCCTTCACTCAACACTCCACCTCTCTCCCCTCGCTGACCACCTCCTTTCCCCAAAAGACCACTATTCTCTGGTCAGATTTACTGCGAGATGTGTGTGTTCCACCATATTTGTGAAATTCCCCATGTGTCAACCTCCAGCTCCCCTAAGCAGGGCTTTGAACCTGCCCGCTAGCTCGAGATTGCACATAAATCCAACACACCCGATGCAGAGGAGTACACTGTCTTTACATGGGAGCCTAATTGCTGAACTTTGCCACAGCTGAGTTTGCTGAGCTGAATGATTTGTCAAAATTCCTGTCTCTTGGTAATAAATTACCCAGGCAGCTTGGACAGCCAGTTAACATTTTAAATAAAAATGGGTCACATTTGGATTCTCCTGGTTGGTAACAATGTATCTTCAGGTTTAACTAGGGCAAGGGTCCTTGACAACTGAGGAATGTTTTTGACATTTTCAACCCTTCCCATCAATATCATTATGAACTAGCAGTGCAGAGCTGTCACCAAACACGAAACACAAGTCTAAATCTATCTCTGTCACTTTCTAAAATAAATAAATAAAATGTACGGACATTTTTGTGAAAATTAAATTACATCTGGAACATTTTGTTGTGATGAGTTTCATGACCACCTATAGTTTTGGTGACTATGAATTAAGCTGTTCTGGAGAATTGTGTGAAAAAGTGAGCGTGCCGTCCCACCAGAAGCCAAAGTGAGTGTTTGTTTTGACTTGGAGTTCTCTTTGCACTTGGACAGACCCTCCACTAAACTGACTTAGCTCAATAACAGTGAGTTGGCTCACACTCGCAGACCTTTTTCCTTACTTAGTCAGCTTCTTAAGACTGTCTATGCATTTTCATATTCCCCCGTTATACTCCATTGGAAGATTACATTCTGTAATTCTGCACTGAGTCAGTTTACATTCTCTTTTGTTGCATCTTCTAGTCCACTATGTTTAAAATACTATAATTGTTATGCCACTTCATTTTTGTTATAGCTGTAGATACTTATTAGTTTTTGCATAATATAAAACTAATGTTCAGCTGATAACATTTGATTGGTGGTTTAAACACTAGCTCACCACAAGAGAAGTTCATTATAAATAAAAATCTACACACTGAAATAGACCTTCCTGGGCTGGCTGCCTGCCTGCACATAACAAGGCAGTTGCTGTGTAACATAACGTTAAACTACACTATCAGATATGGGCCATTTATTTTTGCTTTACATGTATTAAAGTGTTTTACTTCAAGAAAGATATATAATGTAAAGATATATATAATATATGTACTATGTACTATATGTAATATAGTATAGTAAAGTATATATATATATATATATATATATATATATATATATATATATATATATATATATATATATATATATATATATATATATATATATATATATGTATATAATTATAAAGACATCATTTTTATAATATTGTCAAAGCTGTCAGTAACAGATCAGTCACAATTGAGCTATATGTACTGCATTATATGTAGATCTTGTACATCATTTGTCTTTGAAACTGGCATGTTCTTGAGTATTTCTGCACTCTTCCGGGCTTATCCACAATTTTTTTTCCAGCCACATCAAACTGGGAGCCAAGATTCTTTACCCCAAATTCTGCATGAGTGAAGTACTTTGTGCTCTGGGCTCAAAATAGCATGCAGTTCTCAATTATTGGGTAAGGAGCAAACACAGGTGTGGAATCCCAACCACAACCACTGGTGCCCCTGCCACAGAATAAAGACAGTCTTGTCCCAGAGAGCCTGACTAGGAAGGCCAGATCCATGCCAGGCTTTGAACTGCAAAGACCACTTGGCCTGTTTGGTGCCAGAGCTGAAAGGGACCTTTTAAAGGTGTGGAAATGAAACGCCCCACATCAATCATGCATTTCCACTTCTGAATTATTCAGCAGTCACTGCTGCCTGCTGACTCCCGTTCCCCATGTGTGTGTGGGTGGGTGCTTGTTGGTTGGGGTAAGTGTGTGTCATCATGTATTTATCTAGTCTTTGTTATTGTGTGTTAATGTGTGTTGATGTTATTGTGTGAGGGAATTAAAGGATGACCTATACATTTTAAACCAGAAGACTGTCACAGTCAAAGGTAAGCCTTTGAAATATGGGTTTTTCAGTTTTAACTTCACTGGAAGGATCACGTCCTTTATTTGTATTTTCTACCAAACGGATAAAACAACTTTTTCATGCTATTATGAACCTTAAAAATGCTGTTCCTAAATCCTAAAAATAATGGAAGATAGAAAGTCCCGGCACTTGCAATACACTTTAACTACAATAAGCTGAGTAATTCTACCGCGGAGCTAGCAGTAGTGAAGGACAGTGTGTGTGTGTGGAGGTGGGAGGGGGGCGACAAAGAGCAGAGCTCAGTGGTGTCTGCCACAGACAATGAGCACTCTGTTTGGCTGGCTGGGATTCTGCTGGCGTGGATCAGGTGGCCCCCGTTTAATTCCAGGTTCTTGGCCTCTCTCCTGCTGCTCTGCTTTTCTCTTCTCAGCACGTTCTTTGCATTTATTGGGCAACCGGGTCCGTCCTGTGAGATGGGTTTCAGCACGTTGACCGGGACTGTGCACTGATTGATTGCTGACTAATAGTCTCAAATCAGAAAATGTGGACCTCTTCACACAACCAGGTGTTTAGAAAGAATAATATATGCTGATCATTCACTCATCCATAGAATAAAACCACAACAAATATGGGCAGTGTATGTGAAAGGGTTGCCAACCCGTGTCTTTCTAGTATAATTTGGAATGAATGACAAAAGAGGTTTTGTCATCTGTTACTTTTTAATAAGTCAACATTGATGCATTAGAGAATACAATGTCTACAAATACAGTATTCATTTATTGGATGCTGAAATAGTTTTATTCTAATATAGTTTTAATATCACTTATGTGTCATTCATGCTTGAAAAAAATAGGCTTATGGCATTGTATTCCTTCGTGAGTGTGGGAAACATCCAGTTAATCAGAAGATTGCTGGGCACGGAGGAACAGGCATTACATTATTCCATTAATTATTTTATTAACTTTTCATAAGTGGGAGACAAAGCCCTTCACTGAAAACTATTTTTACAGTGAAATAATGACAACGGATTCTGCGTCTTAGTTTCAGAGTGCAGGGTGCAGCCAAAAGATCTGTGTAGTTGTGTGTGGCCCACACAGGAAATTAAGAAACCTCTGCAGCTTTAAGCATATTTGTGTCTGAATTATCTTGGAACAGTGGATTTAAACAAAAGTGAAACAAGGTTCAGCATGTGCTCCTTCTGGGCATGTGTGGTCAGTAACAACTTTCAGTTAAAATGTAGATCTTATTTAGAAGAGTTGTCCGAGGTTTAAATTTCACACATCAATGACTTTAAAAAAAGATTTTTTTTTCCAAAGATTTTCTGTTTTTAAATAATTTTGTTATGTATTTAGATGCATGTTTCTTTGTGAACTTAACCTGTTTTAACAAGTTAATCAAATCCTACTATGATAAATGAATATTTCATAATATGTATGGGTTAATTTTATTTCATAACTGATTTTATAACTCCAGAGCAACAGGTTTAGAATAATAAAAACTATGAAGAAAACCTTGCTTCTTGACATAGCTTATGATCCTGAAGATGACAATATTAACAACAAATTAACTTTTTCCTTACCTTTAAAGGGTCATTGCCTTCTGTGAGTATGTGTGACACATTAAAATGTGAGTGCTTTATATCTAGAGAATCAAGATAAAACATGTGACTCCCCCACTTACACATGTGAGAATAAACCCAGTTACATCAGTGAGTGTGTGTGTGGGCGGCAAGGGACCCAACAGAAACAAGACTTATTTATTTTAGGGAGAAGTACAAGGGGCAGAAAGAAAATGAGACATGTCCCCTTTGAAAGTTTTGAGCCAATCACTGCACGCTCATCACAGTCTTCTTACTGCCACACACAGCAGATACAGTACACAGCAGCTAGCGAGTGTCCATCCTCTGCGGGCATTAATTTACACAGATGGTTCTTATATCAGTGGATTAGTGAGCATATTTCCTCAATAAGTGAAAAAAACAAAGTCTTTTATTATGTCTTAATTGAGTAGACCTACATCAATGTATATTTGTGTGTGAACAAAGCAGGATCTTTTTCTTTTTTTTTATCAGTGGAGCTCGTGCGGTGTCAGATATTTAGAAACAAAATTCCTCAGGTAGGTTCCCTTCGCAACTAAAGTTACATTGTATTTGTTGTAACCTGTAACATTTTTGTTTAATTTTTTTTATTATATAGTTTTGGTTGGAAACTGCATTGAAAGGGTTTCAGGGAAATAATATGAAATATAAATGTGATATATTTTTTTTGAATTGCGTTGTGTTTTTTTATGTCTTGCATTAATGCCTTTTAAGGTCCATGCGCCTTAAAAAATTAAATCAGCTCAAATTAAAATATGCACAGCTTATTAGAATTGCATGTTTACAACATATGCTCAAATTAAAGATTAAAACAATGATAAACTTTAATTGTAGTTTTATTTTTACCTAAAGAACATTGACACTACAAGACCATATAATTCACATGTTGTGAAAACATTTTTATTAAACTTTTGGTTCAAATATGCAAATATTGGTACATCTGGATATACAGTATGTATGATCATTGATTAAAAGTAGACTACCTGACTTTTAAAATCTCTACACATCCACTGAAGCATTGCAAATGCAAGCAAATACAAAAAAATGTCTGCCACATGTAAGAATGACTTGTATACATTACATTTTACTCTTCTCAGAGTGTTAACAAGGGGGGGGGGTGTAGATGCCTGGACTCCCCGTGCCCTCTAAGGTGAGCTCCGTCTCCACCAGGCGAAGGGGACCATGGGAAAGCTTGCATGCCGATTAATCACAGCTAATGAGCTGGAACAGTGTAGCTTGAGCTGCCTTCCATGACCATCTAACCTCACAAACACATGCATGCACACACACACGCATGAACACACGCATGCACGCACGCACGCACACGCACACACACACACACACAGACACACACACACAAACACACACTCCCATATAATGTCAGACACCGACATACGTGTAAAAGGCAGACTAACAGACATATTTCTTACTTTTAATGTCTGCGCACACATTTAAATATGGTCATTGTTGAAGAAACAAATATATTTTACTGTAGGTGTGGCATCATTAACATGATCAATATATTACTTTTTATATTTTATTTCATACAAGGCAACATTATCCCAATATTAAATTACAAGGCTTAATGTAAGTAATATTAAGATTTAACTAAAAGAAAGCCTGAGATTCCCTTTTTTGTAGTAAGGGGGGAAAAATGTCTGCCAAATTTCTTTCTTCAATAATGTTAACAAAGTTGCAAACTTAAGTATTCACAGTTGTTGGCATCAAAGTGACCCCTGTAACCAGTGGGTTGTAATGGACAGAGTTTAAACAAACAAGAAAGCAGAACGATGAATGACAGGAGGACGAAAACAGAAATAAGTGAGGTCACGTAGAAAGTGACGAATGATATAGTGGATATTGATAGGTCAACATACTCCAAGTATTTTTTTGCGCTGAAAGGCATCTCATACTAAATGTGTATGTGACTCCCTTATATTTGTGGGAAAGAAGTGAATGTCTCCATACTACACTATTTACAGTAAGATTATTCTTTGCTTTCTGTATTCTGCCTAATACCCAGTTATCACATAAAAAACTATGTGAACCAAAGTGACGTAGAAACAAAAAATAATAAAAACATCATCCTTTTTGAGGTCCTACATGGTGCAGCTGTTATTATTTCATGTTACATATGGCAAACCGTATATAATGTGGTTTCTCGACCTCTCTATGGCTACTGAGGAAGCTACAGCTGTGGGCCTCTTACTGTAACAGTAATCCTTGAGGCACATATATCTTTACTGACGCTTGTGAGTGCACATTTCAGTTATCATTCCTGGAGGAATATCTTTAGTCTGACTTCTGTTGCTGCGTCCCCTGTCCTTGGACCCTGGCAGGTGATACGACAGAGAAACCGAGGAAGGTGACGGTCATTCAAATTCTTGCTGTTCGGAAAATAGATCCATTTAAGTGATTACAGTCTCTGTGGGTGGAAGACACAAGGGTCTAGTGGTCTGTGTGTTAAAGAGAGCTATTCTGTAGGCTGTAGAGCATCACTTGATGGTAGAAGTGCTAAGGTAACAGGTGGGACCCTGATCCACAAAACAATTTTATGTGCCATTGCATCTGTCTTGGATAACATGTTTAGATTTTAGCCCAATGCCCACATGTTAAATAAGTAATCTGAGCCTGCGGACTGCACTGTGGAATGTATACCTGAGTAGTGTCATATAGCCTACAAGCATATACATACACTCCTACATATGCTCACTTTGAAGACACACACACCTGTCTGCAGTTTTAAAAGTGAAGCATGGAAACTTCAGTAAGTGATCCCTGCCAGATATTTGCGGTATGGGTGTTCGTGTGTATGTCATCCAAATAAAGGAAGGTTTTGCCAAATCCACCAACTGCTCATGGCACATATCCCAAGGTGAGGCGTCCAAGCCACAGGAAACCTCCCACTATAACATGCTGTAGTAAAGATGCTATTCTGAGTGTTGCTGCTGCAGTAGCTTCACAGTCTTGAGTGCTTTAATTCCATCTTTAATTAGAGGGCAGATGTAAGGGTTTTGTCCACCAATTAGTCATAAACATGCCTTTTTCAAAAATAGTAATTACTTGTAGTTGCTCACAACTGTCAATGCGTTGACTCAGTATCACCAGCAAGCCTGACTAAAAACATCTCCTGCATCCATGCAACATCGTAACTCTGAAATCAACCCACGTTAGTTCCATCAGTGTGGGAAGAGAGGAGGGTGGGGTGACCTCTATGGTGTGTTTCTAATATCTCCCCAAAAATCCCTGCGGGCAGAATCGTCTTGGGTGTTCCAGGGTGGATTCTGGTGTTGTTATATTTAACGGGTTCCCAGCGCAGAAAGCAAGGAGACTAAAAGAGGAGGAGAAGAGAAGGAGAAAGAAAGCTGTGTGATGACGAACTGGCATTGGCCGGGGGAAAAAAACACCCTCTGTGCACAGATTGGTGCAAGAGCTACGTTGCCCTTTCTCTTCTTCTCTCACCCTCCTTTTCCCTTTCTTGGGGGGGAGGAGGGATGTAGGTAATGAAGCTTAAGTGAGCCTGGTGTCTGGTAATGTAATATACACAAAGCCGTTGTCAGGTCTGGATCCAATAATGTGTCATTTACCACGTCTGGAACAGATTGGCCCAGATGATCGGAGTGAACCTTTGCCCGGGTGAAGAGTACTCAGCATCCCTCGGCCTGGAGGCCTTACTAGACGGCCCTTGCTTCGCCCTATCTCCCTATCTCCTTTGCACCTTTCACCTTCCTGCACCTCTGTTGTAAAAGCCGAGGCGTGCTTCGTATGATGTAGTTTGTATGATGTTTTGTGTGATCATGTTGGACAGTTTGTGTGCAATTTGTACCTTTCGCAACCTGAGGAATTTTTCACTGAAGTTGTTTTCTGTAAGCAGTTGACCAGTGTTATAAGCGTAAAGAAGGCACTGAACTGAATCTGTAGACACTTAAAAACTGCCCATTTTCACACCAAGGTACCCTTCACCACACAGATCTCAGAATTTGGGTTTTTGGCACCAAACAACCAAATCTTAGAGCTTTCTAATAAATTGGAAAAGTACGTTGAAGCATTCAGTGCAATAAGACTATTCAAAACATATTCCTACAACATTGTCACTAAACCTAAAATAAAAACCATTACTGCCTTAAGACAATTCTTCATCCAGAGAGGAAAGAGCAGGTGCACCTGGATATCACAAAGATAACAGGAAGGCAGGTATTTGAGATACAAATCTCACCATATTTCCCCACTTGCTGTTACAGTATAACCAAAGACAAACAAGCTTGTTGTCCTTAAATTAGCCTTTGCCTACTCATTGCTGAGTCATACACATAGTACTTAAAAGGTTTTACTGCAATTTATGATTCATATTTTTTAGCCCCAAAAGTATCGTATTCATTCATTTAGCTCTGCTATTAAATCCATGCTCTTTAATTTTGTAAATGTTGTTAACAACAGTACATGATCCAATAACTTAGCAACCTTATGTTGTTTTTCTACATGCATTGTAAGGTTTGACTATCTCTTTGTTAGTTATCCATTGAGAAAAGTTGTGGAGTGTGCCTGGTAAATCCTTTGGTACCACCTCGGTCAAGGTTCCAAGCGAGCTGAGTCAACACAAGAAGGCAGAGTTAAATCCATGCAGCGACCACGTTTCTTTTTATTTACTTGATTGAAATTTTAAATAAATGGCGGCATGCAAAACCCCACGTTGTTAGTTGATGTGGTGCAGACGTTTCTTGTCCTGGTTGCGGATGAAAGGATCCAGGAACCTCTTGCTGGATGGAGGGACTCAATCACAGTAGGTTATACCAGGAAACATCTACACCGTTGGCTGCCAACAGATATAACAGGATGTTTTAATAGTGAAGAGAAAGTGCTGTGCTGAGAGGGCGTGTTTGCGAAAATAGATTGGAACTTTAAGAGTTTTGTTTATAAGTCACAAATGCAACATGCCTATAAACTGAAGGCTTCAGTTCAGGACTGTCATGGTAACAACAGGGATTTTGGGGGTATTGTTTTCAATTCAGTTTAAACGAGTCAGTGGTAAAAAACAATTGACTGGCGTGAATGTTCATGAACATTTATGAAAGATTTACTGAACAGAATTTATTTTCAGATCGGATTAAAATCAATGACTGATACACTGTAGTTAATATCACTGGCACTTTCTCAGCCTGGACGAGAAAAGCTATTTTTAAGTCAAAAATTACCATCATAAAATTTCCCTCACTTGTGTTTTAACCGGCTTCTTCGTGGCTTCCTGGGTCCTGGGCGCAGCCCCTGGCCCACATAGAGAGTGGGGGGCCCTGGAAGGCTACAGCTGTGGATGAGAGAGAAGAGGAAGGCAACAAGATACTTGTTGTGGAGGTAGCCGGTTTAGAGGAGTTGCAGTTTTAAACCTCTGGATTTTGCTCAATGTGGGGAACCCCAGTTTTCTCATGATAAAAGTATAAAAAATGCACTATCCTAAGGGAAATTGGACAGAAGTAAGACAGATTGAACAACAAAAATGCTTTGGCTATTTATATCTTTTCACCTTTCCACCTAAAATGAGCATGGTTTTGACTTAGCTAGACACAAAGGAGGAATAAAAGGTGAAAGGAGGGAAATAGAAAAGATTGCTGTCTTTAAAAGTCCCAGCCCTCCTATTACACACTCCAAATGTACAATGTTATGCTCACCCAGGCAGAGTCATTTTGGAGGCTCCTCAGGAGTATTGTAGCTGCCCTCTACGGCACAGACTCTGATTTAGTACCGTTAATAAACATGATGTAGTGCTTACAGTGATTGTTCAGACAAGAATGTTTTTTTGCTTCTCTTTTTCATGCCTACACTCAGTTTCACATGTTTTCATGTGACGCTGAGAGAGAAGAAGAAAATGTCGGACTGCATGGTTTATTCCAGACTCATGCTGCTTTAATTATTTAAGCAGAGGACACAGACAGATTCTTTTGGGGAAGGTTTAGCACTGTAAAATGCAACAACATTTCCCAGAATTATCGTTGGGGCTCTGGTTCTGTCCTGTTGCTTTCTCGTGTATGCATGGCAGCTTGTTGAGTCAGAACAAAAAGGCAACAGGACTCAGATGTAATATACTTCAACCAGTTTAATTCTGTGGTGGTTTTATTCCGTTCAACTTCCAATGCACATTTTTGTTGTTCAATACCATACCAGTAAGTGTAAGGTTCCCAGTCAAAGGTTGTCACTGTCAAAAGAAAAAAAGATCAGGTGGACAAAGCTGCATAATACATGTAGCTTTGAGGTAATGTGAGCTTTTGCTCTCTTCTGTACACAGCGTGTGTGCTTAAAGAAATCGCTTTGTCAAATCATGTGCTGCCTGCTCAGGAAGGATCTCTCACTAATGAAAAGACAATTTGCCTGTTTCAAGCCTCCGCAAAAAAGCAACCATACACAACAAGCAGAATTTATGATGTGCCTGCCAGCTTCTCCCTGGCCCAATTCTTTCAACAACGTGCTCCCGGCACAGAGCCCACATGGCCAGCCACAGCTGGCTCTCATTACAAACCCGTACAGTAGCCATTCTTTTTCACTTACCCCCCTCCCTGTTTGGTGACGCTTATTAGAAATGTAACATACTAGTCTGGGAGTTTGTTACAGATTTATGCGTCACAGGTGCTCCCTCTAAAAAAGCGTGCAAGGGTTACCATACCATTTTTGCCAAGACAACAAATCTACATGTAATAAGGGGAGTGACTAACACTGTATTTTTTGAAATGCTTGCTTGTAAATAAAAGTATGCATACTGAAATTTGACCTGAGATTAGTAAGAAATGTGCATTTAACTTTACAGAGTTGTGATTTTCTCATGGCCAAATCTTCTCTTAAGTCACAATTTAAAAAAGTACCAGGTCATGAGTATTTTCTTACAAGTAAAGACGGTACGTGTGAATGTATTCATTATTTTATATATTTGATAGACAGTATTATTTGTATAGAAGGTATTGTCTTTAAAAGTGTTTAAATTAAAATTAAATAGTTTAATATATTGTTTATTACAACCATTCCTCGTTTTTTTCAGCCAATGAACTAACCCTAACCCCCTAACCCAAATGAAGTATTCCACTCAGTTGGTAGCACTGCATGGTTGAGTCGATCATGCATGTCATTTTTTTTTTATAGAATTGTTCGATTGTTTACGGGTGATTAGTGATAGTTTTAACGTAGCGCCAGACATTTTGTGAAAGAAATGTAATATTATACAGTCTTATTTATTTGTAATTTCAAAATCCTGAAACAAATTGCATATCATATCATTCTTTGTGAAAGTTTTTGAGAATTCTACAATAGTGAATGCTCACGCTCACAGTAATATGAACATTCACTCTCCACATTGTAAAGATTGTCTGTATTTGAATGAATTTCCAGAGCTGCGTCTTGATGGACTCTGACTGGTACCTGGTGTGTCTGCTGCCTGTCTGTCAACACCATTTCACCCGGAGTCTGTAACTCCAGCCAACACGTAGGGGTGGATCCCACTCCTGCCAACATGTAACGGGGTCCTGAAATTATTGTTGACTGACTGCTGGCTCTGAGCAAGCATGGGCATATTTAAGAAATAGAAATCATTCTTATCCAAGCCACGCAACATGTGACCAAAGGTTCATGGACTAAGCTTTAAGTCGAGAGCCGGCCTTCTGACAATATCTGTCTTTTTCCATCTTTGCCTCTGTCTTCAAGTTTCACAGGCCAATCTCCCTCAGAAGTGTCCCTCCCCTGCCCCTGTCCTGACTCCTCACATTGTCTCCACGCTTAGCTACACCTCTCCAGTTACTTGGCACCACACCTCCTGGTTGTTATCCCCTCAGCCTCTGTCCTTTGACTCCATCCCCACCCTCTCATGTTGAGAGGGGGACACTCAATGCCTTTCATGTGGCCTTTGCCCCATGTTCCTCCTGCCCGTCTGTCTGATCTGGGAGCTGTGGGTCCCAGCCCCACCCTGGGTGATTGATGGCAGGGATGCCCTCTCCTCTCACCCTCCACGCCCCACCCCCGGCCATGCGGACAGCATAGCGTTTCATGAGCTCATCTGTGTGGCGCCCAGGAGCTGCACCTCAGACGCAGGCACCACTCTTGTCTCGTCCCGCATGACTCCCTGGGGGACACAAAGCATGTGTGACCTTCCTTTACGCAACCTCATCTCCACAGGACCCGTTAGTACCCTCAATGTACTCTCTCCGCTCAATCCCTCTGACAGACTTTAACTCTTTACTAAACACCAGAATACCCCACACTTAAATAAATTTCCGTACTAATCTGCTTCATCAACCAACAGGTCAGTACACCTGGGAGGATGGGGTGGTGTGTGTGTATGTGTACTGCGTGAGAACTTCATGCAGGACACCAGAAATTGTATCCTGAATTTAACCTGCAATTTAGTAACCATAATCTTTATCGCACATTAACAAAGCTATTATTCTAAATCAAACCATGATCTTTCCTTAACCTATACGTCATCCTGCCATGAGAGGCATTATTAAAAAAATGCTTTCTTTAGATTATGGTGATTGTGGAAATTGCAAATAAACTATGAATGAGGCATTATTTGGGTTAAAATGACTATTTTGATAAGGTAAGGAGA
Source organism: Etheostoma cragini (assembly GCF_013103735.1). Lineage (NCBI taxonomy): Eukaryota > Metazoa > Chordata > Actinopteri > Perciformes > Percidae > Etheostoma > Etheostoma cragini. The sequence goes on from NC_048418.1 coordinate 14,881,918, forward strand.
CTTTTATGGTCATGGTCACAGTCATAATATCCCCAAATTGCCAGGCTACAACGTTGTCTTTTTTGGGAGGATTGCCAACAGAGAAAACCATTAACTGGAAAAAACAAAAGACAAAATCTCCTCTTGGACATGTAACATTCAATTTGGAAAGGAGCAGTCCAATGTCATGTTGAATCAGAGTAAGTGGTGCTTGATCATGTGACCTACTCACATTTGCTTGATTATTGTTTGCATGCCACCTTTTTTTGTCTGATCAATGGTAAATCAATGGTTTGAAACAATGAATCAATTACCTGAATAGTTGCCAATTCGTTTTATTTGGTTTTCACTTTACTTCTCGGTCAATTAAATAACTCTATTTCTCAATCCTAGTCTCAAAATATGGTGTTAAAGTCTGTGACCCTCACGCTTTCATCCAGCTGCCCACCTTACCTTAACCTCCCCTCAGGAAGCCGAGAGAGGCCTGTCCTCCTCTGCATGTTCCACATTCCAAGTGGGACAGAATCTGAGGACACTGATCACCTAATCTCTCTGACTGAAGCAGCACCTGTTTGGGCAGCGCCAGAGCGGAGGGGAGAAAATCCGGATTGTTGGCAGCTCTGTTGACCCGATACATCTCCCTCTGTATCAGATGGTGCTGGTTGCTACTCAAGAACCTCAATTTGCTAAAACAGGTTGAATGACGAAAAACTTCATACAGACCTATTTGTGTAGTCATATTTGTGATTTGAAAATGTTTTATGGTTTAATAATAATGACAATAACAATAATAAGTAGGTTCTAATGAGTTGTAGTCTATCATTATTAGCATTTGTTACCTTACCTCATCTACCCTCACTCAACCGGTAGTGACTCTATCAGCTTTATTTTGAGGAGCTTCTCTGAAGAAATATAAATACTTTGTGGAAACATTTGACCAGTCTGACGGCTGAGGGCATTTCTGGAGAAGCCAACTGACCCAAACGAAACTAGATAATTCATGTAAGAATAGAACACCAATGAAAAGACATCCAATACAGTCTCCGGGTCCTGCTTGACAACCAATCAAATATCTTGCCCAGCTGTTCGTGAGGTGACCCTGTGCTGAGTAGGGGCCGGTGCGCATGGACATAAATCACAGAGGAGGACACTGCAGTTGCTGCCCGTGTCTGCACATTGTGAAGACGTGGTGAAGACAAATTCTTGCCATAGCTTCTTTTGAGAACCTGTCATTAGACGTGTTTATGTTATTGTCCTGTTTACACATGGCTTTTGTAAATGTGTCTCTCCGTGATAAATCGTGTGCTGCCCATATGTAACTGCTTTTGTTTCTTTAAAGTAATCCACCACATTGTCTATTAAATAAGAGCTGACAAACAAGCAGTTCTATAAAAAGCCTCTAACAAGCTTGTTTATTGGTTGCAGATCATTTCTAAAACTGGAATGTGTTATTAATGTTTACTGCTGGCCTCTTAAAATTGACTGTATAATACGTGATATGCCACATGTGTTCTTTGTGTAGACTACAGTATGAGTATCCTCATGCTCTGGTTCATCTTAATAAATGATCGGATTGCTCTCGGAGTGAGATTGTTAATGTGGCCAGAGGAGGTCTAGTTTTTCCTCTTGTCCAAGGTTATTTAAACTAAACCAACCATTCCTTTAAATGTCTCAAATCCCTTACAGCATGGGCCACAGCCTTAATGCCTGACAGAGAAACGCTGCTTTGCATGTAGCCTGATTATTATCTGCTACACAAATTGCTAGCAGCTGGGTTGTTCACGGCTTGATGGTCCCATAGTTTATGTGTTGAAACAGTTGGAATGTGGACAATTACCACTTTCACTTTCTCACAAAAAACCTAATACAGTTTACATAAACTATTTTCTTGAAAATTCTACTTTAAAGGGCTTCATGAGCCTCCAGGGCTGGTTTAAGCAGATAAAGTATTTGCTTCTAATTTCATGCAGCTATCTGGTAGCAAGGACAAACAAAAAAAAGGAGACTATTTTTTATGCAAAAAGATTATTTTTTTCAAGCTCACTTTAAACAGGCAAGTCTTTTACATAATTGAGTTTTAACAAGAATATGTACCACCCACCACTAAGGTCCACTGAATGTTAAATTTGACCAGACTTGCTATGCTGAACTACTAAAGAATCAGGGGTCACAGAAAGATAAATCAGTGAAAAGGTTAGGCAGCAAACAGTTGAACTCCAAAAACTTTCTCTTCTCCCAATCAAATGGAGATTTGTCACAGCACAATACATGTTAAAGCTATGTTTCAACAAAACAAGTCCAAACGTGAGACAATAAATGTAAAACTTTAGACAAAACACACTCACAGGATCATTACAGGTGCAAAAGTTCATTTTAGTTTTAAAATAGCACAGTAATAAAGTTACTCTAATATGGAAAACGCTTACTTTGATTTCCAGGGGAAAACAAGTAGTAAAGGAGAGGAGAAATGGACTGGAAGGAGTCAAGTTGTCCTCTTGTCTAAAGCTGGTGAGCACCTTGCGAGTGGTCGAACAGTTTAACCTATAATTACTACAATTAAAATAATACTCATATTAACAAAAAAAAATTGCTTCCAAATGGTCTTTCACATGCGCAAGAAGGGAAAAACAAAAACACATGGGCATGGTTTGGCTTCAGAATTTTGGCACCAGAGGATGATGTGTCAAATCAGAATTAATCCTGCATATAAATCACAAACTGTAGTGATTTTTATGATACTTTACTATGTGACATTTTACATTTCACAGTCTGACTTACAATTTGAAGTTCAAGTTTGGTGATCTAGATACAGTACATACACTCTCACAATGCATGCCGGGAATTCCCCGTGTACTTTTCATGCATTTCAGAGCTTAACTGCAGGCAATGTGTACTAAACCACTGAAAGAATTCAGAAAGTACTTCATGGACCACATAACCCAGGAGGTCAAGGATGGTGGAAGACAAGATGGGGTGTGAACACAGTGCTGCACAATGTGTGTGTGTGGATTCAGGAGCTTAAGTGATTGAGAAAATCCATTCTAATCTCTCACACCTAAGTGATCTTTAGGGACAGAGAGTACGGTAAAGTGAAGGAAATACAGTAAATATTGCACATACCACCGTGACGTGTCACAACCTTTTATGCAGGCAAAATTGCAGTGGTTGACATCAAAGTCAAAAGTACACTGCAGAAATCAAAATGTCAGCCGCATGCCCAATAAAAGTCACTGGACCCATCACTCCTGTGATGAAGAGAAACAAGGGAGACTCCAAAGTCAACACAATTTTCTTTCTTTCTCTAGAAAAAGAAAAGCCCATGTGCAGGTTTTCCCCTTTTGCTGCTCATAGACTGAGGACTGCTGTTAAAGAGACCTCCAGCGGTATTACTGCACAAAGATGTTTTTTTTTCTTCCGGCAATAACGACCTCATGTCCAGTAAGTGCCCTCCCAGTGAAGTATTGATATACAGGCCTGTTTGGCTTAGGAGTGTAAAGGAGTGATCAGAGGAGTCCTGTGGACAAAATCGCACTGCTGACCCTGGACGTCAGTGATTGATGTCAAATGTGACCATGAAACCCAACAGGGGTTGTTGTACTTTTGATTTTACTGGCCACCATGTCAGGTCTGTTCTCTGTGGTAAAACATACCTGCATTACTAGCATAAGTCTTCATAGAGACACTGCTCACCAACAGTAATAATATGTTAGGGTTTTAGAAATTGAATTTTTGTTGTCTTTGTAGAGGCAACAATATACAGAGCAATTCCCATATGACAGTCATCTCACCACAATTATATAGAATATTACACCCTGGGTAAATCTAACTTATGATGATGATAGAGTTTTTACTCTGCTTTTAAGTTCTGGGCCGCAGACAATTCCTATTTAGTTTTACGCTGTACTGATTGTGGTGCAGTAAAAGGATTTTAAAGCAATCCTCACCTAAAAATCACATTCATGTACACGTGGTTTTCAGTTTCTGAAATATTGTTGAGGAAACATAATGCTGCCTTGATTACATTTGCAAAACAGCTTTTAACATTCAAGCCTGCATTTCTTAGAAATTACGTTCAATAATACTAACAATCATTTTTTCTCCCACTTATGTTGTGATGAGAAACATAATGGTTGCTTCCATTAGGATTTTTTGAGTGAAGGAAGTGCTATATTTTTGGTCAAGTTGGATGTAGGATGTCAAAGTTTGCACAAATTCCCCCTTGCTGCCGTACAAGGCTTCAAATGTGCAAAGCTGATATTGTTGGCAACGGCAACTTGACCCTGCCTGACCAGTGAGTGAGCCACAGCCAGTGGGTGGTTTGACAAAGAGGACCCACAAACTTGTCTTGACCAGGGTGGGTCTCTGGCAAGTGTTGTGTCGGGAAAGCTGCCTATCTGCTGTCTGACTAATGTGCTGGTTCTATTTGGAGACTAAACTGGAATATCCCACACAACACCATCCATCTAAAAGTCCACCTCCACCTCCGTTTTACTTGAGCGTGTATGCACGTATAACAATTTGTGGAGGCATGTATATATACACATATGCACATAAATCCACATTGAATATACTGGTTACACAAAATATCATGACGTTCAGACATAAACTTTACATGGTTTGTTCTGCAAATTATAATTGTATATGGTTTAGCAAGGCAGCAGAGGAGGTACTGTATTGTTGAGTCTAAAATGATTGTTATGCAGCAAAATATGTCTCAAACGTGTATGTGTGTGCGGGATTACTACAGAGGCTAGATGTGTAGAGAAAAAAAGAGACCCCCCGCCCCCACCTCAGTGTCCAGAGAGTGCAGTCAGAGCAATGGGGGAGACGTAAAACACTGGCTGCATTTTTCTCCACATTTATGCATACTCAGAGAGGGGAAAAATAGACCCGTGGTTTATAATTCCCTGATTTCTCTGGAACAAGCATTGAAATGTAAACGAGTTCAATAAATTCACTTTTAACTGCCTTCCTGGGAATTAGCCACATAGTCTGGGCTTAAGGAACTCTCGTACTTTCATTAAAAGCCACATCATTCCTTGTTAAAGTAACAATGTCCATCTCATAGAGGCTGCAGCATGTGTGTAGTGAAATTGTGTGACAACATCTGTGCTCAGGGACCTCTGCGGTAAAAAAATGGAGGTAATGAGTACGTTGTGTTTTCACCAGTATCTCTTCACACTTTACAAAATTGACCTTTTTATAGCCACATTGTTGATTAGTTTTCATACGGTTCACCTTGTTTATCTAGTGTTTCTGCTGAGGGTCAACTCACTGAGACAATAGCTGCACAAAAAGCTTTCAGTAATGATATTTTAATAAGGTTTTCAGGGGAGGTTGGCTGGACCAGGTCCGACAGAGGAGAGGATTTCAGTTATGGATGTATAAATTAACTCTGACTTACTAACCAACTGCTTGTAGTTTGTCACAAGAACAAGCACTCATCTGGGCCTGCTGGATGTATGTCACATTTTCTGGGATCTTGGGTTCAAATTCAAGTTCACACAGTTACGCCTTGTTGCCATTTGAAACTTCAAATGTGCAAAGCTGATGTTGTTGGCAACTGTTCACCTCCCATGCCTGACCAGTGAGTGAGCCACAGCCAGTAGGCATTATGCATATTATTCATTAGATTATTCATTACAATTTATTTTTCATTCATCTTATGAAACCAGTGGTGCTTGTTTGACATAAGCTTATTTGCATTCCTGCCAAGTGTTAGAGGATTATTAATTTGCTGTGGGAGTGCCACATGTTTAGACTATGCTATAAACGGCAGCAGCGTGATGAGGCGCTGAGCATCTATTCTGCTTGAGTCTTCCCTTTATCCAAAGCATGGGCCAGAGACCGGCCTTTTTACTTAATCTGTTATCATAGCAACCAGATGTAACAGGTGTTGGTTAATAAGAGACCTTTAAATTGGCCTGGTGTGTTGATTTGATCTCTTCCGACAGATCCAGGCTAGCTGTTTTTAGTCTCTGTGCTAAGCTAAGCTAACTTAACCTGCATCTGGCTGTAGCTTTCTATTTACTGCACAGACATGAGAGTTGCAAGTACTCAAACTATTCCTTTAAAACTTTTTGCCATTTTCACGTAAAAAAACAATCTATTTGTTTTTATCAGCTGTTCTCTGGAGCTCTCTGGAGCTTGCAAGGCATCGACCTGCAATCTGTACTATAGCGTCTTGTGGTCTTTCTAGAAAAACATGGCTTGGGAGGCAGCTGAAGCCAATAGGGATGAAGAGAGAAGGAGAGAGAGAGCATGAGAGAGTGTAGCTATGTGCAGGGGAACTCGGGAGGCACTGGGGCGTAATTTAAACAGGCGACGGCTGTTGTGCAGACAGGAAATGAGAGGAAGGCTAGTTCCTGGGATGGGACTGAATTGGATGTTTCAGACCCAGACCGGTATCAGAAAGAGGAGACTTATGTGCCGTTGTTGAGGGTAACAGTAAGGTCATTGAGAGCAGCATTTCCTTTTCTGATCATTGGGTGAGCTTGTCAGCACCGCTATCTCAGTTCCCACATCCCTCTCAAATCATTTCAATGGGTTGGATTCAAAGTCTGAAATTCATGCCGGAGCTGAATAAGACCTCCTGTTGCTGCGCCTGTTTATAAGCTCCGCTCCACTCTTTAATGCTGGCTTCTTTGATTTTAAGTTTTGGGCAGTTTCATCCGATGGAAGGAAGTGGACTTGAAAAGACGCAAATTATTTCAATATTACATTAAAAAACAGGAAAAAAATATGCTTTAGGACTGGTCTGAGAATGCCCAATGCGGCTGGGTCTTTTTTAGTCTGCGGTTTTGATTTTAAACAGGCAAACACTACTACAGTCAGAACCACACTCTACCTTACTGTTCACATGTCAGTGGACTGGAGGAGCATGCAGGCCTATGCTGCTCTGGACTGTGTAACATCCAGCCATCTTGTGAGTTCTAACTGCTCAGCCTCATGAACTGCAGAGTCCAGTGCCAGCCCGCCAGATTACTGCCCCTAATCAATCTGATTAGCCCAAGAGGGCGGACAACTCAGCTCACATCTGGACTGCATGCTCCGACTCCCCAAAGTTTAGTCTGACAGCAACAGAGCTGAAGCATTTAGCTACAAAGGAAGCTGCTTCTGATCATTCAGTGACGTTGGTGGCAGCAGTCTTTGTGTGCCGTGTGGGCATGTAATTAGAAAGAAGTCAGAAAGTGTATGTGCTGTACTGTTGTGTTAGAGTCAACCAAGCCAAATGATGGATGGTGTAAATAATCTTGATTGATTTCTCATATATATTAGATCTGGGGTTTAGAGTTTACATGAGGTTTTATTATGACAGATGGGATGAAAGGAATTTAGGGAACGTTCGGGAATCGAGGTATCTGTACATTTAATTGCAATCCCAATCTAGCTGTTCAAATGAATTCATTTCTATTGTCATATTTCATAGCACTTCCTTCTGAGCACATTTTAACCATGCTCTAATGATGGTGAAACACAAGGCCACATGTATCTGCCCAGTTACCCTCACTTTCTCTGCTCACAGGCAAAATAACAGGCACATAAGTCATTCCAGGCCTCCTATTATAAACAGGTGTCACTTTGGTGATAAAAAATGACATCTTAATTCTGAGGCGAGAGACTTTGTCAGAGCGGATTAACACATCATCAGAAGCGATTTATTTTTATTGTGCCAGCATCATTTGGGTGGAGGTCGAGCATGTCAGTAGTTCTGGGCCTCTGCGTCTCCCAGGGGAAGCAGTGGAGTGACACGTTCAGCCTTGATGTCTTTCTACGATAAAAAAGAATCTCTTGACACAAGCTCTGGGATGTATGGTTGCTTCTGGGAACAGTTGAGTGTTCAAGATGTGTTTGAAAAAAGCTGCTTAACATTCAACACAGAATAGGACAATTTACTGAGGGCAGGCAACACATTTCAGGAACACCGCCCGCTTGTGAATATGACTTTTAAATCTCACACATATAACACAATTTAATGGCATTTGCATTTTGAATAAAAACTGAGTCAGACCTACTGAATGCGGAACGTTAAAAAGCATTACAAAACTAAAAGCTTAGCAAGAAAATATGTTATCAATAGCTCACAGTTGTTAGTTTTTATTCTAGTGGATGCAACAGAAATATTGTAAGATTTATTTAAATTAGCTCGTGCAGCTGGGTATCACACCAGCCTTCACTCTTTTTAATCCATGTTTTTTCCTTAAAACTCCATCATATTAAATGTGTTGCAATACCCTATCCTTCACCATCTAATAGCACAGAGGAACTGACATGCAGCGGTCTCCACAGGCTTGTGCTTGCTGTGTTTATGGACACGCCCGGCACTTACCGTCTGTTTCTTATAAAGAATATCAAACAGAGAGAGCTGCCTGAGCCACAAAGCACCTGTTTCCGACACTTCCACTACACATGTTTGCCGCCGTGTTCAAAGAGCCTTCACAGGAAGGAGACACCGGTCGTGCTGCCTTTGGAACTACTGTTCATATGAGCTTTTTAATTAACTGTCAACTTTGGAGTTGGTGTTAATTTCTACAGCAGTAATATTTAGCTGTTGACTTTGTTGATGATGACAGTGCGGTCTGGATATGCAATCATTCATCTGATAAAAGCAAACAGCAGCAAACATCTACCAGATAATGGAAGAGACGTGCTCTTGAAAAACAGGCATTACAACGTTGCATACAGTACAGTATTATGATGACACTGATGTGGTGGAGATGGACGGTCAATATTGTGGTTCTGACAGGGGATACGCCATGTGTGATAAGGACAGAGGGAAAACATTTTCAGGAAGAAGGCAGGATTTGGTGTCTTACAGCTCCTGCTGTATGGCTAGATAGCATAATTTATAAACACACATGTGAAGTGATAAAACCAAGCCCATAGGAAGCAGAGGAAACAGTGGTATCTCCCATGTTGTTGGTAACGGCAGGGTGTTTCAGGTAGGATGTGATTGTTTCAGTGCGTGTGTTTGTTTTCACAGGATCTGACACTTTTATAGTTCTTCTATACTGAAAAACACTTGTGCTACTCATCAATTAGTCTAATGACTTTACTCCCAAAGGTTTCAGTCATATCTTTTAACAAGGAAAACAAACCTAGCTGGCTTGATAAAAGGGGTAACCCTATAGAACTACATATACTTTGTTGGGTCCATTCAATCTATGCTTTACCACTTTGTTTTTTTGCATATCAAAATTTCAATTAATTTTAATACTACACTATTTCTACCAAATTGGGTTTCTTTTAGGAATGTGACATAACTCATGCAGAGTTTGTTTTAGTTTTTTTGCTACCTCACGTCTGTTTCAAACGTACAAATCCCTTGACCAACCAGGAAGAGTCACTACCGATTTCCAACCAACCAAGCCAGAAGAACGGTAAGATTCTAGGTACAAGATTATAGTCAAAGTAAGTAAGTGAGTTTGAGCGTTAGCATTTCACAAATTAAGCTCAAACTGATGGCCAATGTTGGTCATGATTCAAACGTGTCCTTGTGTGTGTCCATGTACATACAGTATGTAATGTACTGTACATGGCTTTATACAAAGATTGAGAAATCCCGCTCTTCAGAAACAGGGCCTGGAGAACGATCAGCCGCTCACGAATGACAGCAGGAAGTAAGCCAGGTCAGGCAACCAGGCAACATTTTCTCCTTGTGCATTCTGTTGAGGTTAAGAGGCATGTTAAAAACTTGTTGATCACATTACCACATTTGCAGAGCAACATGTTTCTCTGCAGATGTCTTAAAGAAAAGTTGTCACAAGTGGAAACTACATTGCTAACCACAATGTGTTGGCAACAGATAGCTCTGCATGAAAGGGGGATGACTTTTATGTGGCTGTCATCAGCTCTTTCTTCTGTCTTTGTCCACACAGACTCTGAACCATCTCCCCACAAGGCTCACGGTAGTCGCTCTGTGGACAATTACATACACCACACATTTACTGTACACACATGTACACAGAAACATTCAGACAAACATACAAATTAAATTGCTACCTCTACTCCTCCTCCTCCCTCTTCCTCTGCCCTCCCCCACCCCTGACCCCCCACTAATAAAACCAAGATGTTTTTATTCTCCCAGGACAGAGACTAGCCGCAGTGTGGCTCAACTTAGAGCTCCATCTCCCCTCCTCACTACAGACGCTCTATAAATACTCTTACGACTTTCTTAAATATGTTACAGAAATACATTTACAGAGAGTTTATGGGCACACGTTTGGCTAGTGAAAGTAAAAAGCAATTGTGTAATGCAAACTTCCACCAGCCTGGTAGAAACGGAAAAGTTATAGTCGAGCTTTTCGGACCTGCAGAGGAGCCTGGATACTCTGATGGACAGATGGGACTTGTTGAAGAGGACTTAACAAAAATAGGGAGTTTCTGTGCCTGTGGGCATGTGTGTGTATGCACTGTAACCATTTGAGTATGCAGTTTAGACTAAGAGAGGTGTGTATTGCTCCCAGACACTGCACCTGATCCTCATTTTTCAATTTGTAACCAATCTTTTTACAATTGGGCACCAAATTTAAGCATAAACATGCCAGATATTCATCTTGTTTACATCAAAGCCCTTAAGCATCACTACACCCGCCATTCTCCACCTCCCTCACTTAAGACTCCAGCATCCCAACCTGGCTAAACTTTGCCTCGGCGTGTCACCGCGTTTTTTCCTACCATACATTAGTCCTAATCAAGGCCAATTCCTTTTGTACTAATTTCTTTGAGGCAAGCTATCTGTTCTCTCTCTGTATTAAGTGTGTGATGAGGATAGATGAATAACGCTGCACCTCTTTTCCACATGTCTTCTCCTATGCAAAGGATGTGGACAGCCTCTTAAACAATCTGCGACAGCCTAAATCACCGTTCTCTGTGGCTGGATCATCTAATTGGGTTCTCTTTTGTGCAATTATGAACTGGGTGCAATAACATTGCTTTTCATTATAGCTTCCTAACTAACTTCTCTCCGGTTTCACAGTATTGGTGCATCCATAAGCTGTTGGTTGAAATAAAATCCCATCAATTATCTTCATAAACATCTGAACACAACTCATACTATGTTACAATATTTACATCATACTGATACCTGTTCTTTTAGTTATTCGGCTATAGTCCGTCAGAGGGTCAAGACAGTGGAACTCAAGCAGACCATCTCAGAAAATTTAGCACATACATTCAGTAAGCAGTTAAAACAATGGATGGTTAATAAATATACATGCCCGCCTTCAAACTATGTATTATGTGTTTATTCTGTTAGTTTATTACAGTTTATGTTATATATATATGCATTTAATGTATTATTTTCCTCTTATTTCATTACTGCTTTTATTGCTCTCAACAGCTGTCTTTTTAGTCTTTTTAACATCAAGGCCAGGGGACTACAGATTAAAATAGCTCTTTGGCTAGTTCTAGCATTTTAAACACGTGTTCATGCATTTTACTCATTTGCACTGTCCCCTTTTCTCGACAGCCTAAATTGGTCCCCTGTGCGTTTTAGAATCAATTTTAAGATTTTTATTTTTTGTTTTCAAGGCCTTAAATGGTCTGGCCCCTGAGTATTTGTCCGAGATTTTAACCCTGTGTGAGCACAGCCAGTCATTGCAGTCCTCAAATCAACTCGTTTTAAAAGTTCCAAAGTCAAGATTTAAACAGAAGGGTGATCAAGCTTTTGTTTGCTTCTGTTTAGAATGGCTTTTTATATGTAGTAGTGGTTTGACAATTTCCCTTTCTTATTTCTATGTAAGCTTTTTGGATTTTACTGATTTCTACGTTTCATTCTTTTTATTGTATGGTATGTTAGATGACATGTGTTTTATTCTTGGTTTCTGATGTGAAGCACTTTGGATACCTGCTTGTTACTGTAAAGTGATTTATAAATAAATGTTATTTGATTGAATTGTATATGATTTTATTTTATTTTACTTTGCAGAGGTTCCCTCAAGAGAACCTCTACCACCACGGGAGAACACACTTTGCCTTATGGAGGAAACCTGGGTTAGCAATTAAAGCAGAAATCCCAGAGTGAGAGAAATGTGTACCTTCTTAACCACAACCACACTTTACACTTGTGTACATAGAGACATGTAATAGAAAGGCCTTATATGCCTTCTATACTTGATCACCCACCAATTCTCTTTTTGGTGGATTGAGTCCATTATTTTCTATGGAATAGTCATTGACCTTGAAGAAGCACTACTTCTGCCATTGAAGGTTGCATTAGTTTTATACTTTACCGATGCACTTACACTTCAAATGATTTCAACTTTATACTTGTTTTCCCCTGATTCATCACAGTGTTTGTCATGAATGAAACACATTTGATTCTCCAGAAACATAGACTTTTTGCCTTTGCATTATGGGGTGTCTTGCGCAGATTTCAAAAGGTAGATCAAATCCTAGTAAGCATATAAATATATTTTTGGGTGCATGTCTCAGTTTGCACAAAGACTCTTTTTTTCCAATAACACTGAGCCAACACAGAGCAATTGTTTAATCTTTTTTATCTATGACACTGATCCATTTCTCATAAAAACCTACAAATACAGCAAGATCAAGCCGTAGGTTATACAGTATTCCTGCATGTACCACTTGTCTGTAGTACTTGTGAATGTGCGTGTGTGTGCATGCCTGTCTCCTTGATTGTAAGCTCTCAAGCGTGAGAGTGTGAATGTGCGTTTGCTGTGAGTGACATCGGTGTTTAGAAAGCTGTCTCTTTACACATTTCGGGTCAACAGAGCATCTCCATTACTTCAGGCCGCCTATTGTTCAGTGCTCTACACATTTCAGCCTCGGATTCGGTCAGTACAGGTTTTACACCCCTTCTGTGTTTGGGAAAGTCATTGATCTCAATCAGCGGTCCATTATCTTTAGAAGTCAATTATCCACATTGTCACTTTTGCATTTAGCCCTGTGACTCCGAGGTCACAGGGGCCTGGTGTAACTCCATCCGCGTGCATGACTCCCCGGCCTCTCATATAAAGAGTCTTCCAGGGTAAAGCACCCCCAAGGGGCCTTTCTGCACAAGCACACAGAAAAGCTAGTTTCCGTCACTCTTGTGCCACAGTTTGGTAATTCAAAGCAACAAAAAGGAGTTTAAAGGAACCCTCCACCGTTTGTTGAAATAGGGCTTATCATGGTCTACCCTAACTATTGATAGATGGGTCAACGATTTCATTCACTATGCTAAGCTAATTAGCAGGAGCGTTGTGAGATATGCACCGGACTAAAACAGCAACAAAAAATGCATTGGCCCACCTATCTACAGCTAGGGGAGACCGTGTTAAGCTCTATTTCAACAAACGATGGCATGTTCCTTCAAGTGCTGAGAGAACTAAGTCTTTGAAAACTCTTCATTCTTCAGAAGGTATGACGGTGACTGCTGAAGAAGACCTCAGGATATGCAACAGTGTGACCTTGAGTCCCAACTGTTTTCTTTACCACTGACAGCAGCTGATTTCACTGATTACCCTTGATCAGAAAGGAGGGATGGCTGAGTGAAATCTCCTGGTGCATAGATTGGAGTGAACACCTGCAGCCTCTTGGTCTTGATTTGTATAAGGTTGATTAGGAAAAGGACATGTGAGCATCACATTTTGGAGGTATGTGCAAGACTGGAACCATCGACATTTTTACCTAATGAGTTCCATCTTTAAAACCAAAACTGGTGGGACAACATGCATTCTAAAATGTAAGCTAAAACACGTGTTAATAGCCAATCACACACTCGAGTTGTCTAGTAAATTCAGTTTCACTAAATAGAATGCATACTGTACCTATTCATGATGTTGAGCAACCATGGTTTCTAAGCTTCAGTTACCTACCTGGAAGTTTCATTCAACATATTTGGGACTGCAAAATAATCCTTGAACTATTTCGATGAGGACCAGAACTGGCTTTTGAGATCTCCAATTCTGTACACATTTTACCACAAATTGTTTAAATTCATATTTCTTGTCTGCTGTTTCTGTTCTTTACATATTCTAAATAAACAATTTCAATCAATCAATCTATACTCTGCTATTCTAGTTTTTTTTTTAAATTGGAATAAAGTGAACAAACCAGTAAACAGGTAGATGGACTCCAACTACATGGTTGCCCATTAGCAGCCAACGCCTGGGGCTAGTTGAATTAATGCCACAAGAGGTAGAGCGAAACATTTTTGTAAATATCTAACGCAAATTGTTCAAAAGTCAAATACAGCAGGCTATACCTGCTGGAAAAAAAAATGAAGGTGTTGCATGATGCCTAGTAGGCTATCTTAGTAAGGTGTGATGCTGTGAACTCTGTTACCATGGCAATATTTCACTAAAAGAATTCAGGGGAATTATAAAATAGACAAAATGCAATCCAGCACTAATATGAATGGCTGACTTTGAACACCTTAATGACCCTCAGACCAGGACTTGGCAGTTGCTGGACTTATGAGTATTATCCGTCTGTAGGCAGTTAGTATATTTAAGAGACGAGCATTAAATGGCTTGGGTAAGGGGCAGTAAAAAGAAAGTGGTTCATTTTAAACAAGGTATGGACGTGTCCATTTCCTTTGTTTTTCAGTTCCAGTATGGAAATCATAAATAACAAATAATAACCAGTATTTTGAGGTTTCATATTTAGCGTGACGCAACAAGCGCACACTGAGAAACTATGGCAGAAGAAGTTGTAACAAAATAACCAAATCCAGATATAAGGTTGGAAGTTCATAGATGCTTCTCTTATTTGAAGCTCTTTGACCTTCTAATCGAGCAACTCTTCCCTCAAGCTATTTAAAAGTCACCATGTCCATGCTCTCACATTCCTTAACTAACGTCTTCTCTGCAGTGACACCCTTTTTAAACACTATTTGTCGATTTCTTTTTAGCCCTTCTAATCTCCATGCATCCTGTTTTAATCCAATCCTGATGTTTTCTCTAGCATTGTCTGCCCGAACCTTGGGAAAAAGCACATTTCCTCTTGGTTCCAAGTTTTCCCACTGAGAGACGAAGTGCGTCCCTAAGTTCAAGCAGCACCCCAGGCAATCCAAGGGGTGAAGAGACCAAGAGGTGGACCAGTGCATAGTCAGGCAATACTCACCAGTGGGTGGGAGAAAACTGCAGGATTCCTGACCTAACAGGGAAATAAGAAAATCTTGAGAAAATAGACAACAAACAGGAGGCAGCTCAGTCATCTTTAACTCATGGTACTGATAAATATTGTCTGCATGACATGGGCAGGTCACAGCATGGGTCAGCCATTCATCTCTGATGCCCAGTGGCTATATTATCAGTCTGCTTTCCATTTAAGGTTTCTGTTTTAAAGGTGACAATGAAATGGTTGAAGTTCCAAAAAGGAGTAGACAATTACAGTGCATTCAGTAAGTCTTCAGACCCATTGCCTTGACTCCTTGTCAATTTAAAAAGTCCAACCCATATGATGCCACAGCTAATCTGAAACCTTTGTATTTCACAATGCAGTTTTTTTGCCCTAGCTCGTTTTCACCCGAGCACTCCATTCCAGTTATTCCATTCAATTAGGAAATAAAAAGCTACCCAATCTTTTTTTTTTTTTTTCAATTTTTATAGGCTTTGAAAGACATTCAAAGTTTTAGTGTTTTTTCCCCGCAGCTGGTTTAATTTCTACGTACTACGGATGCTGATAAAAACAAAGCAAAACAAGAAAATACTGCCTTTTGCTCACTTGATCAACAGATTTTCTTCGGACTTCAGGGTCAAAATTAAATAAAAGAAATAAAAAAACTTTTGGGATGTAAAGCATTTAAGCTTGCTTGTGATTGTGAGTAGCCGACAAAAGAGGGGTAAATATACATAAGTGTCAAGGTAATGCATAGAGAAGAGGCTGCAATGGGGAGTCAGGAGCAGAGAGTTATCTCATGCTAACTTAGTTAGCTGATAGGCTCCAGGGATACAGGAGGAGAAGGGTCAAGACCCCTACCAACGTCCCCCAGGGGACCAAGGCACAGAGAAGTCAACATTCCTGAGAAACTCTGAGACCTTCCTCCCCTTGAGAGATGGAAAGATGAAGGAAAGACCCTTGGAGAGAAGAAGAATGACAGAAATTAGCATGTTCTTTCCATTTACCCCCCTTTCAGAACAATGAATGCACACAAACACTTATACATAACATACATTTTCCAGCCCTTCTGCAATCTTGGGCATTATAAGTGTCTCATAAACTCGAATTGAACTCTGTAAACTCATTCCTTTCATTATTTATTCAATATTTTATGCAAACTCCTAAAATAGTCTTTTGCTCCTCCCCTCCCCTTGGCTAAGTCATTTCCAGTGCAGTGGTGGCTGGCGCCTGCAGAAGTCTGAGGAGCAGGAGGAATTCTTGGCAGAGAGCCATCATTATAATGATATGACATGTCAGGTTTATCGCTTACACGTGCATGCAAAAATAACTTGCATAATTTGTACCTGTATTTGTTAATGAGGCACAGTTCATAGGAAATATATGTGTGCACACAGCTGATCTAACAGTATTTGGCAGCGGTGGTGGTGGTTGAGATTCAGACAAATACGCGAACTTAGCTGATGCTGGCGCTGGGCTCTGGACTTATAGCTGCCTCCGCCTGAGATCTCTTTGCTGCTTTCAGTCTTTATTTTTTTTATTTTTTAGATTAAACATTATAAGCAGGGAATTAGAATGTCCATCAATGGTCTTTCTTTTGCAAATACTTATTTCATTAAGTGTCCAGAGAAACTATTGTGGCACGGACAGTGTGTGTGAACTGTGCGCCCCTTGCACTGCAGCCAGGATCTCTAGACACAGCCCCCTCAATTTTGACTCAATTGATGCACTGTAATTGTGTCTGACCTTACAACTAAATCCCCATCACTCCCCCTACTGTACAGAAAACACACAGGACTCTAAGGATATTAAAGCTGTGTGATCAGTTTTATAAAATCATGAATATGGTGTAAATCTGGGCTTGAGTACTCGTAGTATGGTTGTTTGGAAACAGTACTAATGTTACAGTTCATGTCTGCAACATCATCAGATTTCACGACAAGCAACTGTAAGCTGAACAGTAGATCAAAGAGACAGAGCAGAATCACACACAACATTATTGTTTTGGTTTCCAAGTAATTTCCCCATTCAAAGTTAGTTTGAGCTCCAAAAACAACGAATCCTGCCTGCTCTGTGCACCTGATGTTATTTTGTCCTGTATGTGAGCGTTTGTCTTTCTTCATCAGATCGAAGCTTTGACAACCCTCATTCTGTTCTCGATCCCAGCTTGTCATCCGCATCTCACTCTCGAAAGCCCACACTGTTGAAACCCCCTCCAAACATGAAGGAATGTATGGAAGTATAGCTTCTAGGAATGCCAATGACAATCACTGCCAGCTAACAAAGGAACACGAAGGCAGTCACAAGCCTTCACAAAGCTCAAGACCAGTGATGCTGCGTTCTCAATCACTCATCGATATCCCTCTTTAGCATTCAACCGAGGGAAAGTAAATTGCTGCTCTGAATGAGAGCCATGCCCTCCAGACACCCCTGGGCTGAAACCCTGCAATATCTGGCAGCGGTTGTTGTTGTGCTTAAGGGGTGGAAGGATATTCAAACTTTCATCGTGGGTTAAAAATAGCCTGCCCCCTCTCTCGGACAGAAAAAGAGAGCCCTGCTAATAATCACAGCTCTGTACGGCCTGTCTGAAGCATCTGGTCTGAGAATGTGTCGTTTTTTAGGAGGGGCCTGGGAAACTGCAGACACCATGCTTGCTGCCCAGAATAAGAACCATGGGAATGATTGAAGGGGTCTTTTTTTGGTGTGTGGGCCGCCGAACTAGAAGTAGCCTTGTCTCCAGGATTGGACTGCCTTTCTTGCCGCCTCCCGGCTGCTGAGCCGGGGGTAAGTCACTCAGCAGCTTGTTTGCCAGAAACAGATGATTTCATGGTAACACATAAAATGGTAGGACATGATGAGGTCAGGGAATTGTGGACACGGGAGACATGTCATCTCTCAAGGGTCACACAGAATTCTCATATCATTACTCCAGGAAATGTTTTGTGTTTGTGGTTTGTGAGTGGTTTGTGACATGCCTGTGCAAATAAATAGAATTTACAACACAATTAAATGGCCGCATGACTTTTCCCTATTTTACCAGGAATGCCCTTTAAACTTGAGGTTTGTTGACATTCCTCAACATTTTGGGACATGGTCTTTTTTGCTGTCTTGACAAGAGTTAGATGAGAAGATCAATACTACTCTCAAGGAGAAAGAAAGTTAAAAATATTTCCAGAAATGATGAATTAAGCCTGATATGGACATTCACAGCTTTAGTGAGTTTCTGCACTAATAAATTAAGACCTTGTTAATATTCAGATATGGTTCACCAATAACTGAATAATTGGTGAACCATTTCCTTATGTAAACCAGTCACATGAGCTCCAATGCCACAATTATTTTTACTAAACACAGAAACAATCCAACTCAGGCAAGGGGTTGTGCCTACACACTAATTAGTCTGTGCAATTGATAATCTATTGCCCTCAACAGGTATGTTAATCACACATGTGCAAATATACCTCTGCTTGCTAACTTTGGTCTTAATGTGGTTTGGTTGCTTCCGAATCCATTTTCAGTGTAAAAAAAATAAGGGTTTGAGTGTTAAAAGGAAAGGAGCAACTCTGACAAAATATATTTTTTTATTTGAGAAACAAAAAATAGTATATTACAGTATGTCTGGATGAGGTTTTGCATGGAGTGGCGTATCACTGAAAGTGTCAAAGTATTACCACCACTACTTCTTTATTATAGGGAATGTGACAGGTGCACTGGTGTGAATTGTCTCAAGCCAAAATGTGGGCGGCTATAAATCGACCAGCTGAGGAAGGGAAGTTGCTGCTGCCGTTAACTTGGCTAACAATTAGCCTTTATAACAGACAGAGGTGTTCATGGGAGACAAACTGGTTAATGAGTGCTGTCAGACAAGGACCTGTCATGGGAAGCCTGAAGAATATAACCTTAGATCGGGGATTTCCATCACTGGATCACTATCACGTCTGAATAGGACATCTATTCTTTCACATTTTGCAACCTTCCTTCACTTTAGTATAAGATAATTGTTACAGTTTATAAAAAAGGAAGATTATGTTACATCATGCAATACTGTTAACTCCACTATCTGCAGATTTCATTATATTTCATTAAGGATAACTAAAGGACTGAACGGCATTGGTCTGCAAATTACCTTGCATCATGCACACACCTTATTTGATTTGACACAATCTCTTTTGTCACATGCACATGCAGCGACTTAGTCCTCTTAGCAATTATAATTATGACCGTAATAGAAACCGGTTTGGTTGTTCACATAAAGAACATACTAAGGTTAAAATGCCACTGACCTTTCTTTTTGAAGATAACTTATTAAAACTAACAAAAGGGTGAATGCTGACCAAGTTTCATCCATCTAACATGATATGTTACTACACTGATCAGTTATGATGAGTTCTCATAACTTTGGCCTACAAATTTTGCTCACATGTCATTCTGTGGTAGCACCACAATGAGCGAGCGACAAACTGTGAATGAGGCGCTTGATTCCTTTTTGGAGCAGGGCCCTGCAGAGAATGAGAATATAAAAGCTCCTGAGAAGTAGGAAAAGTGAAAATGATCCAGTCAATAAACTGTGAAGAATCCACACACACACACACACACACACACACACACACATTACAATGACAAATGGTTTCCATATTCTATTTCAAAGTTGGTGTTAAACATTAAAAAAAATCTCATTATAAGGTTTCATGCTGTTACATAAGGCGGATCAGTTTTGGAAACAAATGCAAATTTTAGAAACGTGTTGAACACAAATTGAAGATTAAAATACCAAAATGGGAATGTTCATGTGGTGAGGAAAACGCATGGCATTAATGACATAGCTGCAGCAGAATCAATCTGTGTCCCCTGTTTAAGTCTGCTATCTTCTAACTTTTACTACTTTGACATCTTTAATCCAAATTTTCAGCATTCAAAAAACAAGCCACAACACATCTCAATTACTTTCAAGGCTTTATCATCTCAGTCCTTATTCTCAAATTCTCATGTAATCCAAATTACTGCTAAAGGACGATACAATGCTTCAAATGAAGTGGGCTGCCAGCAGTGGATGTTTATTAAGTACAGTTCAATGCGTGAACAATGCTTTGTAACATAATCTCGTCCCACCATACAAGGATCATCCATTCAGTCATCCAGCTCGGATTTGTTAGCCTAGTTTGTGTGTGTCCTGAGATTGAGTCCTCAGTCATGTGTGCCAAGGCCGTCTGACCTTCATTGCAAAAGAAATAAATCACATATAAAGTCTAAATGTGTTACTGCATAGTTAGTGTATAACTACAAACAGAGAATGCACAAGACTGTGAAATTAGAAATCCAATCTCAACAACAACACATTATTGTTTGTTACGTTTGGTTCTTCGGGTACCATGACATTTTTTTGGTGTGAGGGTTACATTTTGGGATTATATTAAACCTTCACAAACACATTTTATCTCCAATCATCACTGCAAAGAATAAAAGGATTAAAATAGTCATCATCAGAGTACTTTTCCTTTTTTTCACTTTATTTTAGATCTTATGTATTTGGTCATGGGAGGTCATAAAGACTACAGTACAGTGAAAATGCTCCCTATGTGTGTTTGTAATCCTGTATCCACTTACTACCAATCAAAGCTCCATTACTACTAGTTTTAAGGCATTACAGATGTCAACATTGTTAAGGCATGTGTATTGTTTTCTCAGTCAAGGAAAATTAGAAAATGAATTCCTCTGGGCTGAAGTGAAGCGTGTTCACGAGGGGCGTAAGTGAGGGCGGCGCGCATGTGTGGGGGTCAGAGGGTGGGTGTCCGTGTGCCGAAGGGAAGGTGGTGGTGAAAGGGGGCGGGGATGCCAAATTGTGCTCAGTCACTGGCAGATCGTTTTCACTGAGACAGCTGAATTGTGGGAAAAGAGGAAGCGCGGTGGCTCTGCCATTTGTTGTGCTTGTTGCTGCCTCTCGCCAAGACATGCTGAGTACACACTGATTAAAGGATTAAAGACACAAACGCACGCTTTTCTTTCAGATGCGTCATTGTGCATGTGGACAAAATTACTCCTGAAAGTTGTGGCCTTTGCAAAGTGCGATCCACAACTTTATGACAGGATGTTGTGGCACAGGTAATAAAGAAAGATAACAAGCACACCCACATTTTTTGTCTTAGCAAAATTGGTTTTATAAGCTAAACCATAGTATGTTCATTGTGTGCTTGTATGGTAGTAACTATTGACCTTACAAAGAAACTCCTCACTTCACCTCCCCCTACATCCCCTCCTCTCTCCATCCCTTGCAAGGAAATGGCAGCTCCAACGCAGTTGAGAGCAGTTATGGCACTAGCACAACAGAGGCGGGGCTGGCCCTAAATAAGGGGGCAAATTGTAGTACAAAGAGGAGGGCGGCCAGCAGCCAGCAGTGGCACATGGGAGGTGGCCCCTGAGCAAGCCCAGCAGGGTCAAGCCGGCCTCCCTGCCATGTGAACAGGAAAGTTGTGTGAACTTTTGCCTTGTCCTGCTCAGTCCATCAACCAGCAAATGGAGCACATCAGCCACACTGGGGAAGAGAGCCTGGCGTTGGTGGGAGCGGAGAAGTTGGTGCTGGGGGTAGGGGTAGGTGAACACCTCACACAGGCTCCCTTTGTGCTTAGGGCAGGGGTTTACATTACTATGGGGATAAGGGGGCAGCTGCAAACTGCAGAGATGGGTGGGGTGTATGGGAGCAATACAAGCAGAAGACCGTACTGTTGGAGCACACACTTGGTCATTATCACACTCAAACAGATGATCATCTATTTTATCATTTAAGGTGTCACCTGGTCTTTCTTTTCTACTCAATAACCAATCATTTTAATGTGAATTATCCCAGTCCTTTCTCCCTAGTACAGCTTTTCACAATTTGACCCACAGGTGTAACTAATACGTTAATAATGGCTTTGTTTTATGTGTTTGGCCATGCTGGCTCCCTGGCAAGGCTAACTGGTACACCTGTGTGAAACGACCATAATAAATGTTATTGATTAGACTTTTGCTTTTCTTGCTATGACAAGTCAATAACTCATCTTTAATCACTGCATGATTGCTAAACTCAAGCTATACACCTTCAGCTGGCCAGAGACCGTATTGTACACAGTAAACCAGATTTTGTCAACCAATTTGATTGCCCCAAACTATTTTAGCAATATTGTAAATTGACCTCAGTTTATGGAGGATCCCAACACAATCAAAGATCTGGTTATTGGATGATTATAAAGATTTGTGATAGTTCTTAAATATCTATTGTGAAAATATAATGCATGTGTGTTGAAGTAAGCAATACTATTTAATGCTAAGTGGGTCATATGAGGTTTTAGTCCACACAATGACAGTGTGTAATGATTAAATTATGATTAAATAAGACATTTTGATTGATTGCACGAAGAAACCTCAGCAAGTATTGATTGGGTCTCTCTCTCTCTCTCTCTCTCTCTTAATAAACAAACACAAAAATACTAGTTTCCATCTTTATTTAGTTTGTATTTAGTTTAATCATCCACACACTTGTACTTGTCCTTGTATCATACACATTTAACAAAATTGATAATGCAATCAATTCATTCATTCTGAGATGTTAGTGAATATAGCTGGCCAGACTGCTCTACTTCTTGCCAAAGAGAACTGAAAGGGAGTTCAAAAAGATTTACAGGAACAGTTAAAACGGAATGTTTTGAGATATGTTCATTATTCTGGAATAGCTGTCAAGATGTTTCAGTGGATTTCCTATGATATGGTCGTTATGATGTGTAGTCATGTGTAGCTTGCACTGTTGTCAAACGTTCCTCCCCAGCAAAGTTGCCATCAGTAGCAATTTTTCGATGGATAGACAATCCATGTACTATACATTTTTTCTACAAAATACTAAGGAGCTTTTGGTGTGTCCAAACTACTTGAAAGACCAGATGGAAATGTTGATTAAAAGAAGCCCCCCTAAGGTTTGTATGGACTTTTATGTTTAGTGGGAATCTGTTCTGAAGAAGCTGTTTTACCTCACGACCAATCGGCAAATATGAGAGAAAGTGTGATTGGGCTACTGATCAATTAATCATTAACCAAAAACACCCAGCGTAAAACTCAGAGGTATGGACAAAACATGCTTTTTCTTTTAAATTTTAAATGGAAGATTTATAGTTTAATTCAGCTATCAGAAACAAAAAGGAGAAAGACCCTGGGCACTCCTACAGAACTTAATTGTGAAATTTAGTTGTGTAATCTAATTAATTTTAGTCACTAAGTGGATAGAATATTGAAATGAAAAAAACACAGATTTTGTCAATCTCTGCAATTGATTTAATTAACTGCAAATCCTTTGCTGTGACCCCTGTAATCCTGTTTTTTTGCCTTTTTTCACCCGGTAAAAATTAAAGTTTAACTATAAATAGAGGTGGATAATGCAGTTGACCCGAGGGGTTAATTCTCAGGCTTTTTTGGATGCTTTCATCCCCTGCAGGCCCTCAGTCCATGCTCTCCTCAGGTTACATTACCATGAACTCGAGAACCACCACAAGGAAATGAGTTCATATGGAGAAATGAAGCCAGGATTTGGCCTGCTCGGGCACTTTTGTACGCACTCCCAACATGATAGGCCGGGAACGGGCTTGTCCTGAATCCCGATTAATACCTTGATTCCACACTACGTCATGAGGTCAGTGGGAATTCAAATAAAGAGAGAAATTGTGGAATTAAAAGAGTGAATCGCTGAACAGAGCAAGGCAGACATGATGGCTTTCAGAATGTGCAGTAGCTTTCCTTTGTCAACACCTGCCAGAAAGATAGACAAACTTACATGCAAGAAAAGAAAATTAAATGAAATGTCTCAATTAATACCAGATGAAAGGACTTGTTGAGTGCTGCTACTCTGAGCTGTGTCCGTGCTTGCGACAGAGCCAGCAGCTTTGCTGACTAATTGTTCCTTTACATAATCCTAAAATGTTTTTACATAATCTCAAATGCTGTTTACACATGAAAATGCCACAGGATTAATGTTACAAAAGTACCCCACAGCGCCAGGATAAATAAACATCTTATGTGACGGACTCAACTGTTTCGGCATTTATCTTTCTACATTTATTCACCTAATCAAAATACTGTTGGATAAATAGATATATGTGGCCTGAGTACACATACAGAAGTCAAACAGCAGATGACACGCCAGTCAGCCCGCACCTTTATTTCCAGTATTTATTTTCCAGTGTTGGTGACACTTAGGACCTGAGGCCATGGGATTTATGTCACACTAATATGTTATATGCATCATGTTCACACACCACGCACTACACATACTCACAGTGTACAAGCACATGTGTGCACACAGTCACACTCACACCTAAACCAAAAAAAAACACTGATTGCCTGAGCAGCTGAGCTGGAGGTCTGGAAGCTCCATTTTAAAGTGCTACTGTGGTGGAACCGAAGGTAAAGATGCATCCTGTAGTAGTGAACTCTGGGAAAAAGGCTGAAAGTTTGTTATCGGGGCATCACGTAACACATGGTACTCCTGACTTCTTAGTGCAGTAGGTGCTAAATCCATTAGTAAAACATTTACAGTTGCCCAATCAAAACCTATGATTGATTCTCTGTCTGTTTATACAACCATGAAAGTTATTTTCAGTTTTATATCCTTAATTGCAAATCATGTCTAACTTATGTTCCTGCGGGCAATTGTTTTGATAATACATGAGTTGTAAGCAGATTCTCAAAGCTTGCTACATCATATTAAAAAAGAATCTCCTTGCATGATACAGAAGGGTTTCAAGTGTCAACCAATTGGGTTTCATAAATAAATGGATGGAAAAAGTTAGATAAACAGCCTACATACAACAATAAGGAACATTCGAGTATACGCAGTTTGCAGATTACTTGTGATTTGTAGTAAATGGCCTACATTATGCAAAATGTGAATGGATCGCTGTTCTACCTCAAGGAAAATAATACACAAAATAATAAGAAGATGTGAAAAGGGGAAATTTCTCTGTCTCCAGAGAGTTTGGTGTGTGTGTGTGGTCTTACACGAAGCAGTACATAGGTCCTGTGTAACAGTGTGATGCAAGGGTCATACAATCCAAAAAGCACTGTATATCCACTGCTGACGTTTAGAACAAAACCGCATCTAGACCAAGAGATAAGGTAGATGCTCCCATTGACAGGCCTTGACCAGCTGCCAATTTGCTCGTTTGGAAGCCATGATGTCTCTCTCTCATGGGTGGGCCAAATTCTCTGGGCGGGCAAAGCAGAGAAAGGGGAGGTAACATTGCCCCTTGTGACCTCATAAGCGGCAAGATTCAAGATTGGCCCATCTGAGCTTTAATTTTCTCAAAAGCAGAACAGGATACCCAGGGCTCGGTTTACACATATCGCCATTTCTTGCCACTGAGGAACCATAGGCAGGCTGGGGGAACTCAAAGTAATGTTAAAAAAACCTCATAAAGTGAAATTGTTATGCCATGGGACCTTTAAAGCTTGAAAAGCCTACTCTAAACGGCTATGGACTTTTAAATAGTGACTCTGAATTCATTTATTTTTCTTTATTTACTTTTTTCTACTGCTACACTTACCTGTTTTATTGTTTTCTTATTGCATCCTTTATTTGACCAATATTTGATATTGATCGATTAAATGTTTTGGGGCCACTTAGTCAAGGTTTTTCATGCTATTGTACAATACATGTTTATTTCATTTTAACCAAACAATATGATTGCATTCATAATTTGTATTATTTGCTAGTAACTAGCTTCCAATAGCTTACCAGGGGGCCCATTTCACATATCTGCATTATTGAACTTGTCCTTTAACTTTTGTGAATAAATTGAACCTTGGACTTTGAACTTTGAAATGTACTTGGTAAACATTTAAATTGTTCAATCTCTTTAAACATCTTAAAAAGAAGGTGACCGTCGCCCTAAACATGCCCCTAAACACTTAACTAGATAAATGAATGGTAAATTTGCTTTTGCAATTTATTACAGACTTCGGAGCAGTGTGCTGACCTGTTCTGAATCATTTTTACTCTAACTGCACATGCCCCAAAAGCCCCCCACCACTCAGCACCCCCAAACCCCAATACACGCATTAATCTTATACACCCGGGAGGGAAAAAATCCAGCAGCTGCCAATGCAGTCCCACCCAGCAAGCATTGTCCCTGGAGCTCTGCTAATTCCAAGGTCATGTAGATGCGTCAGCCTCTTTCCTCTCACCCCGTCTTTTTACCTCAGCTGCAAGAGAAGGAAGGAAAGGAGTGAGAGAAAATGGTTGAGGAAGACAGCGAAAGTGAGTAGCTCTGTCACACAGACATTTGGCTGTGAAATGAGAAGTTCTCTCATGCAACAAAACGTGAGAGCACATATTACTCAGGTGTGACGGGGCATGTATTTCTGGAGGTGGGAGGACAGGGGAGGCCTGGTGCTGTCTTCTGAGCCCTCTCCATCTTCAGTGATTGAATATTTCATTAGTGGCAGCCAGACATTCCTAAATCTCCCTTCGCCTAAGTGACCCCTCTCTGGTGGTGGAGGATAGAGATATGGCCTCTTATGACCTGAGCCCACTGGAGACAAGTAGGCTTGACCAAAATCTGTCTTGCTTTTGCAGATGTGTGAGAAAAAATCCAAAAACTAAATGTGTCATCGGTTCTATGATGATATAAAATTCAAGCTGGCATAAAGCTGGCACATCTATCTTGCACAAACCTTGTATACACAAGTTGTTATTTCATTATTATTTTTTTCTCAATTAATTGCACAAAGTGTTTTGTCCTGCTTTTGTTTACACTTTTTACAATTTGTGGAGCCCCTTTTTGTTGACCACAAACAGCTACTGTATGTTAACAGTACAGATTTAGCTGGCCGTAGCTAGCTAGCAACCTACCTACCGACTGTGTATGTGCAGAGTATGCTCATGTTTGTGTGACACGGATTTTTACAGAACTTAAACTTACCAGGAATTTCATTCTGTACTTTACCTCAAATAACTATATGTCCTCTTGTCTCATAGCATCAGGATAAGTGCAAAGTGCAGAAGCACCCCTAAACTTGATTCTGGCACGCCTTAAAAATATATACATTTTTTTTAAAGTCTGATTTTGAAAAGCTCCTGAAACTGCAAAAAATAAACTCAGAAGATCATTTAGAAAACAATTCTGAGCCATTTTCAGTGCTATAGTAGTGCAATAGTGCTTGTCAGCCATTAGTCTTTTAATTTGATTGATTTGATTTGATGACTTTTAGTTTTCCCATTTATTCAATATTTGCACAACGTCATTTCATTTATAATACCACCTCACCTTTGCAGTAATGGCTCTGCGGCTCAGCATTAAAATATGTTTTGTCATAATTGTTGGTTTCCCCTACCATGATGGTCCAAAATAAAGTAAAAATGCACAATTAGCACTGTAGAATAATGTAACGTTAAAGAAGTTCTGTTAAAAGGGTGTTGGGCACCCCTAAAGACTATCCTAGAATCACCCCTGCTAAATAAATATCTAATCAATTAACTGTCCCCATGTTGGAAAATAAATACTCTACTCTGGTATTATATAACACTGTAAACTATTATTGCCTGGCTTAAGAGGAGGGACTCTTAGAGAGCGAAAAAAAGCCAAGTACATTTTAAACAATTCATGTTTACTTATTTTGACTATTCTTATACTTTTTTTACTTTTAGGACCCACACTAACAACAGCACTTTCACATACTTGAGTTCTGCATGAGTGAGGTCTTTTAGTCCAGTTTTCCCAACACTTCTTTTCAGTACAGAATACGTGTTGAAAGGATGCCTTCTTTGTGTTGCTCATAAGTGAGGTACTCACCATAATAAATGGCAACTCCTGTCAGCAGCATGAACTTTCTTGCTAACCTTCGATGTGCAATGAAACGTTAAACTTTGGACAGAGGTCTTTAACTCCCAATGCGTACAAAAAATTTGCCTACAATTCTCACATAGCGTTCCAAAATACTGAACTTGAATGATAATAAACTGGTCACCAGTGGTAAGTCATGCATTGAGCAAGACTGTGCTTGGATTGTAGAACATAGCACTTCTGCTAAGCTTTTATTTTTCCTAGGTAATCAGATTTTCTATGTGTCCCTTTGCCAACCCCATGTTTAATTCAATCAGCAAGTCCATACGTTGCATTTTTTCTTTTTCTTTTTTTCTGTTTCAAGCATGGGACCTATCAGGTTGTCGCATTAATCATCCCTTTACGCCAGCTCTCCCACCAGTGTTCAACAGACTCATTAGGTGAACCCAAGATGTGGTAGTCATAAATCCTGTTGGGGGTGCGCAATGGTATGTGACAACCATGGGAGAAATTATCAGCTAGGTGATCCACCATGTTGGCTATTGCTAAGAGACAGCAGGGAGTTACCTACATAAGTAAGGGACGTAGGGACTAGGACAAAGAAGTTAGGTGTCAACAGGCCCCAGCATCCAATGGCACAGGTTGATGGGTAGTGAGTTCCCTGACAGTGGGAGATGAATGGGAGGGAATTATCTACTCACTCGGCCAGATAATTGCTCCATTTGGCCCTGAGTTAGAGAATAGCTTCTAATTAGCTCCCTGCAGTCCCGTAGACCTTCACTCCTCCCCCGAAAGAAAAACACTCTCACACATGTTGGAAGTTTAACCAACTGGGTCACTTTGATGACACCTTTAAAAAGTAGCAAACTCCTCGGCCAGGTGGCAGCACGTCTGATTTGAATGATTTTCCACTTTAAAAGAGAGAAAGAGTTCAGTGTCAGTAAACCCTGATTACCAATTTGGTGCAAGTTGGCTTTCACACTGTAGCTGTCACATGTGAGTGAATGATTGGCAGACCTGAACTGTCATTTGCATAAGTTTCTCCCGGATAAGGTGTTTGTCAAATGCAAATGCACATGGAGTGATGTTAGCATTAGATAATAGACCAAGCTTGGAATAATAATATGCGTGAAAGCTGGAGCAAAACCTTACATGGCCTTATCTAATCTTCAAAGGAATAACATTGATACCACTCTATTATCTGTAGGGGAATTTGTTTCCCAAAATGTCAAATTATTCCGTTAAAAAAAGTAATGTTTTGTTAACCTGTGATTCAAGCTTAACTACCATTACATTACATTTGATTTATTGCTGTTACTATGACTAATATTGCTCCACTAAATTTAAAAAACCTTTTGGGTTATTATAACCTCATAATAAAGTGGTGATGTACCCTGCTCACTGATGAGCAGTTTTTACCATTAGTGGGAAGCCATTTACAACTGAACATCTCAAATTACCATTCTGTTTATTTGTTCTCACAGTTGCAGACTAAAAAAAAACCTCGCCCATTTCCTTTGCTTGCTGATAGAATCCACTAACCCAGAGACGCATCAGCAGTCTGGCTTGGCAAGAATTACAGTGACACTGTAGCCAAGCTCTTGTCATGTATTGTTGTAGATTGTTCCGCGTTGTTGCCATGTGCATCAAAGTTTGACCTTTGGAATAGTGAATGTTTTCTTGTCACGAATCCACATACCTTGCCAGACGTTTTGCCAATCTCAATTCAAAAACGGTTCCAAGTGGGGAAAAAAATAAGTAATTCTGTAGTATTAAAGATCAAACAGTCATAGTGGGCCAGTTGGGACTTCTGTGAGGAAGATACCTCCAGCACTGGCAGCAGTAGGAAGTGGTGACAGCTTTAGTGCACATGCCTGTGTCCCTGCGAGTGGACTGCGCAGGGACCCCTGACATGCGGAAGCCTGCAGAGAGTGGCCCAGGCACTGGGCTGCCATTGGGGTTGAGTGGGGTTAAAGTGGGTGATGATGGTTGGAAGGGTAGAAAAGGGTTTAAAGCATTGTGATAACCACCTCGACAACATCTCCCATTAGCCTTAAGATTTGAGTAGGACAGCAGGCCACAGGAGACATGTAATGCATGTGACATGGCATGAAATGTAGATACAGGTGTTAAACATTGAAGCAGACTTCATGGATGTAGGCGATGTGAAGTGCACTACTGTCACTGCAATGGACCTGGTGTGATAATATTTTAAACAAGCATTACGCTTCTGCCCCTCTCTTAGTATTCATAGATTTTTCATGGAAGACTGGATTTCAGCTTCATATTTACATAGATGTGGAATTCCATCTCATCTATCAACTGTTTGTTTGAAGTGATTTGAGATATCCCAATGTAACCACAGGAACTAAGGGCTGTGGAAATTTCATTGGCAAAGGGGTGGAGATTATTGGGAAAGGCACCCTGGGAAAATAAACTGCAGCCAGTGATCCTTGTATGCAACACAATCCTTTCGCAAACTGCCCTGTTTATGGATGTTGGGATTTCAATCTGCAAGTGTGACATATTTCTCATCCAGATCACATAAAGGTGGTGTGTACTGAGTATAAATGCTTTGTGTGAAAGCTGACACTATCACACAATTTGTCAATTGAACGGACATGTTCAAGTAGAGGCAAATACTTAAACACAGGCTCACTAACAGTGACAAACTGATGAAGGTTCAGCAGTTTATCAATAAGTCATAAGTCATTAGTTTACTTTGACATGCAGAGATTTATCATGTCCTTAAGAGAAAAGTAAGGGAAAATATGGGGAAAGAGAACATAAAGGTTTACAATGCAGGTAGATGAGAAAAGTGTGTTTATAGTCTTTACTTTTACATATTATGTTCAAGTGTTATACTCAAACTAAAATAGAACTTCAACAGCACATAAGCCCTTTTTAGGTGACTTAAATACTGTATAAATCACCCTGTAAAGCCGGAATTGGTGAGTTGTCACACATCACCTCTGGGAGAATAAGTGTAGCAGAGCTCAGCAAAGTGGATGGAGCTGATAAAGCTGGATTGTCTGGCTGTAATCAGAGCCAGATGTGGTCAGGCCCTCACCATGGTGGTCCAACCACATCTGCTGTGTCAGGGGGAGATGGAGATGGGGGGAGGGGCCACAGCTGGATGACCTCTGACCCAGAGAAGGGAACCACGAGCCAAGGCTGACAGCTGCCATGGACGAGGCAGGCGACCTGCTATTATCTCTTCGGCTCACATGGTTTACAACTCAACTCAAAAGTTTCAGAAGAGCTCTGATCTACTCAGTTGCTTTGAAATGTTTACAATGCATTCAGTAGGGTTTTTTTATTTTTGGGGTTTAGATTTTTTTGTCATAAAAAAGAATTGTGTTTGCTTCCAAAAACAAGAAGACCTAACGTGTTCATCAATTGTCAGGCAACCGATGAAATACGCAGCTGGTGTATTAGCACCAAACAGGCTTCAGTATCCTCAGATGAGCTGACTGAACTTGTTGTTGATATGTCACATAGTTATGAGCACATTTACTGGAACATTTATGATTGTACCTTTACTTCACTTTGAATGGCTCATCTTGACATTATCTTGGAATCTTGAGCAATTGTATTGTCAAACTTCTTCATATTACTTTCACCCTGCATGTATTTAATTTAGCTACCTTTCCCATAATTCCTTTTAGGCTACACTAGCAAGTTCAAAAAATTCTGATCTTGAAGAAAAATAAAAACTGATGAATGCAAACATCTGTGCTGACTAGAATTTATTCATTGTAGAGATTGAGCTATAAAATAACAGAATAATTTTTAACCCACATTTCTATTTTACATGCTCTTTTTTTACAAGAAAAGTACAATTTTACTTTGACTTGTTTACTTTGGACTATATTGTTTAACAGTAATCCTCCTAAAAACATAGGCCAGACAAAGACATATTATAAAGCCCCAAATCTGAGTTAGGAGCAAACATACCCCAGTAGAGCTGTCACTGCGGCAGGTAAACTGACTGACACTATCTTCACGTTCACTATTAACCCAAAGGCAGGAACTGTAGCGGGATGATGGACAGCCTTGTGGTTGAAGCTTGCCCAGGGCTATTAGTAGATCATTGGAGGAGTTACTTTTCCTTTCGTGTCCTTCAGCTGTTAAAAACGGAGACTAAGATAACCGCTGAGGTTAGCCATTTATTCCACCGTCATGGGATGTGTATTCCAACATGCGACAAGGACGTTTATTACTTCTCATATTCCAAGCTTTTTTAAGTCCACAATGGTCTAGCCCTAGAGTATTTGAAAGCCATTGAGACCTGGATTACTTCAATACTTTGGTGAACTTGTGCTCTTCATGGGTATTTTATGTTCATTTTTTACCAATGTGTAGAAAATACTTTTTGAACGTGTTTTACATGTTTTGTCAATGACAAATATTCTTTTCATATCTGGTCTTGATTGATGCGGAGGCCAGGCAGTCAAACATCACTCTCTATACTCTATACTTCAGGCCTGTGTGGTGCAGTGATAGGGGTGAGTCGTCATTACCATGGCAGCGAGCGCTCTATCTCCTGCGCTTGATGATGGAGTTGCCATAAAAAAAGAGATTTATCTGTCTTCGCAATGCCAAAGACGAATGAGGTGCTGCATGAAGTATCGCCACGACGACCTGTCTCCTTAGTTTCACAGCTTCAGGTGCCTCATATTTTCGTCCCTGCACCCTCTCATTTTACTACAGTGAAGGTATGCATTTATCAAGAGGAAGAGACCTAAATCATTTCTTGCACCCAAGCTAGGGGTTGGAAAGCCAGGGCTGATATGGCTAAACACACTTGTGCTTGAGTGTGCATGCTTGCATGTGTGCATGCCTCTGCTTATGCGCAGTATGTCTCGTTGATGTTAAAGTTTTCTCTTCAGTGTGGTCTAATGGATGTGAGAAATGATTGCAGGTAACCAAGGTAAGAAAATCTTCCATTTCCACTTAAATTCATAATACTGAGCTGCACAATTATTTCGAGTAGCAATTCTCTGTGACATTTTTGACAACATTTAATTATGTGGACTTATTTCAAGAACCTTTGTTGAGTAGCAGTTACAATTTAAGTAAAACATTTTCCAAACAACGTTCCATGAATCTCTAACTTTGGACGCTAATTGGTAACGCCAGAAACAAGTGAATTATTGCTTGTGTAAAAGGGTTATTGCAAACTGGTATATACCATTGAGTTTGAACCCATCATAACTTTAGATGTGTCATGTCAGCAATTATTATCTTATATAAAGTACAGGTTTGCTGTTCGAAGTGAGGCATTAATGTCTCCAGATGCATAACGGTGACACACACGTAGGTCATGTGAACTTGTAATTCAAAACAAAGGAGTGCAAAGAGGAAACGTTTGTCTTGTTTCAAAATTATATCCTTCAGAAAGGTGAACAACAAATGGATTGAGAAGTATGCGATTTGATTAAGTGCTGTTATCAACGCATTTACAACACATACGCACCATATTCATATCATTTGTCAAGGTGCATTCTGTATATAATAGCCTAATGTAGTATTATTTGTAATAACACTCTGCACTACATAGTCTGTACTTGCACTGCTGACTTTGTTCCTACTGCTCATGTTGTATATATCTAGTGTAAAAATTCCAATGTTATTCTATCTGCAATTGGTTTTTTTCACTTATAGTTAGATGCTAAACTTAATTTTGTTGTCTCAGCACCTGTACTCTTTGCAATGTCAATAAAGTTGAATGTAATCTGATCTCATATATAGATTGCTAATAATATTGGGTATTGTGACATTAACTGCACATTTAAAGGTCCCATGGCATGAACATTTCACTTTATGAGGTTTCTTAACGTTAATATGAGATCCCCCAGCCTACCTAGGGTCCCCCAGTGGCTCGAAATGGTGATAGGCATGAACCAAGCACTGGGTATCCTGCTCTGCCTTTGAGAAAATGAAAGCTCATACGGGCCGGTCTGGAATCTTCTCCTTATGAGGTCATAAGGGGCAGGGTATCTTCCCCTTTCTCTGCTTTTCCTGCCCAGAGAATTTGGACGCATGAGAGAGAGACATCATTGCTTTCAAACTAGAAAAGTGACAGTTCCCCTGCCTCCTACTCCCCCCCCCCCCCTTAAAAAGCTACAATAATGGCACATACTAAGGAAAGCTCATGTTGGTACTAGCTCTAGTGGCTGTAATTTTACACCAAGGCTGAATTTTTGAAGAGACTTCAGATAGGGTTTTAGGAGACTACTAAGGTCTGTGTATGAAATCATCCAAAGAGCATGGGACCTTCAAGTAATTCTGTTTTTGCAAAGAAGAAAGAATCAAAATAGGACTAATGTTGTTCAAGAGGAATGTAATTGTTTTTCTGTTATCCTGTTATCAGCACCCAGCACTCTATCACATGAAAAGCGATAACACCCAGGACTATGCTTTAAGTAATGGGGGAAAAAAAGATAGAGAGCACAGGCACCTCCTTCAGAGCTCAGGCATTTCCTTCTGGGATATCCCCCTCGTATGACCTCTGAGGGGAAAAGGAGAGATGGTGGAGAGGAAAAAGTGAGTGTAAAACTGGCAGGGTCCATTAGGGAGTGTCCTCCTGAGGGTTGGAAGCTAGTAAGCAACACTGACCTTTAATGAATTTGAGTGACAGGCAGTCAGTCCTGGATCAGCCAGTGAGGAGTGGCTGGAAAGAGGCCCTTTCTCTATTGTTCTCTTTGTGATGTTCCTTGCCATGCTCCAGTGAGGGCAGGTGCTTCAGGGTGTCAAAATAGGAAGACCCAGGGACAGGCTTGGCTGCTGTCCATGCTCCTCTGACATATGACAAAAGCTCCACTCTCACCACGAGCACAAAAGGAAGACCAAAAGTGAGAGCAGGTCGTTTACAAAGAGCTACTAGAAACTCTGTGCTTTGCTTAAATGGGGAAGGGCTGACTGACCTTTGGACCCAAATGAGTGTGCTCTGGAAAGATTTGGTCATCTCCGCTTTCTTCTTTTATGAGTTTGCCATAATATGTACAGTATATCACACTGATAACTGTCTTCCCAACAGAAGATGATACATGATTAACTTAAGCGCCCATTGCCTTTTTGTATTGACCAAATAGCTTTCTTCTGTAACTTTAAAGTATCCGCAAAGACTGAATGTGAATTTACAATAAGGCTGTAGTTAATGGTAATTTCCTAATGTCTAAATAATAAACAATGCATCAATGCATGATGAATGAATAAAGGTCACAGATAAAGAATAGCAAACGAGAACAGGACACTGTCCAAAAGAGGAGCAAAAGAAGGAGCCAAGTTGTTATCAAAGCCCAAGTGATTATTTTCCACATGATTTTCCTGTCAGGATGTTATGAATGTCTCCATGTTTGGTGGCCGGTGATAAATGGTGTCGCTTTTGCTGTGCTGATGTCATACAACAGCCTCAAGGCCCGACTTCCCTCAAGTAAGTGTCAGCTGAAGGTTGCGCTCGCTGTGTCCTGTCCTGGACAGATGGCTTGTGTGTGTGTCTGTGTGTGTGCATGCGTGTATGCGCGTGTGTGTCCGAGATATTTGTTCCATACTTTCCATCAACGTAAGAATACTTGATTTGGGGGGGGGGGGGGGGGGGGGGGGGGGGGGGGGGGGGGGGGGGGGGGGGGTTTAACCATCAGTAACCCAAGTTTCAGAAGCCTGAAAGCATTTCTGTACAGAAGCAATTAGATCTATCGTCATTACAGCTGGTCTGAGGGCTATTGTTTACACTAGTTACTACATTATTGATAATATTGTTTTCCCACTATGTGCAATGTGAGGGTGGAATGTATTTATGTTGGCAGAGAAAAAAGATTTTCTGCAATAATACATGCCAGGGCATTACAATAACAAGTCTCTATGCTTTGTTTGTTTTCCTAGTGTATTGAGCCTTTACATTGGAATTGGGTGATTGGGGTTGGATTTCCATCTGTGTGAAGAAAGCCAAGGCAGGAATGTTACTGCTCTCTAACCAAACTGTGTATTGGACACGATGACATTGTAAAAAAATGTCTTCAATGTGATATCTTTGTGAAGTCTCAATGGTGGCCTCGATCTTTCCCACGAACAGTGATTGTCCACTGATTGATTATAGCTAAGCAACCCCAACTACTCTTGTTTACAGTTCAAAATTTGGATTCCTCCAGTTGATGAAACTGTGTGAATGGATCTCTAATAAGAGCCTCGATGGGTATCTAAAGAGTTTGGAGGATGTGTGAGGAATGGATTAAACAGTGTGTTAATCTGCACTGACATTAACATTTGGAAACAATACAATTTTGTAAGCTAAACAGCCTAACAGGGTGTTCAAAATAAGTCTAATCTTCTTTTTCATGCATATAATACTAGGACTAAGACTATCTCTATACCACAGTACAAGAACAATTCTGTTTCTTTATTTAGCGTCACCTGATCAAAAACTGGTGAGGATGCTGACTTTTTTTGCCTGGGACACGTCATGCATTAAGTGTATATTCAAGATCCTTTTTACAGGACTCTCATTTTAAAACAAGTCTGCTGGTAACAATAACAAGTCAGTGTTTTCACCCAGCCCAGGGAGCTAAGAACTCACGGTCAAGCTTTCTAACCTACTTTCATGACATAAGGGCTTGCTTGAGATATTCAATAGCTTTAAAAATCAGAAGTGGATCTAAATGTGTCTTTGTCTCACATACAGTACATAAATAAGTAAATGTAATTTTTGGATCACTTTCTTTCATTTTCCTCTTAACTTTATCTTCTCTGTGCTAGCGAGATTGCAGCCTGACTAAGTTTTCCCAATGCCAGGCTGTGGCCATTGTTCTAGGTCCTGACGGCAACAGAGCTGTCGCTGATTGACAGCACCACTGAATCCCTTGCACTTCCTGTACAGACCTAGACAGAGCTCACAGTTTGCTTCGCTGCTCTTATCATGCATGTCACCGTGCCAGGAGAGAAGAACAATAATGAAAGCAGGGGGAGTATTAAGTGCAAAAAGAGGATTTTCCTTTGTAATCTTTTGCTTGACAAAAAGCCAATATCCAATCTGAGTCAATGACTAAAGAAGCTTCATATTAGTTTCAGCATGTGCATTATTTGTGGTAGAGGTGGGAGCTAAATTACCACTTTCAATGTAATTCTGTTTCTCCCTGTTTGGGCACGACGAGATGCAAGATTGTTGCTGCTGATAAAATAAGAATGCAGCAGTCGCCTGCTCTGGTTGCTGGTGCAGAAGGAGGAAATGCCTATCTGATGGGATTTTCAAATTGGATTTTGAATGGCCAGACAGGGAAGGAGAAATATATACCGTTGACATCTCCGTTTCTTGGAGTTGTAGGCATGACCTCTGGACAGTGGTACAAACAACAGAAACACGGGTGAGATTTGGCTAGAGGCAATTTGTTGATGTTTTTCACTAGAATCTCTTCTCGTCTTCTGTTGTTCTTATCTCCAGGTTTTTAACTCATTTGTTCTGTAAAGTGTATTATAAAAAAGGATTACTATGTGCTGAAAAATGACATAGTTGGCATGACCTTATAATATTAAAGTGCACCTACACATCTCTAACTACAATCTCAACCACATATTGAACCCACACCCACTTTTCATGTCTAGCCAGATCAAACGTGGCCTTCTTATTTAGTAAGTTCTGTTATGCACATATAAGGAATGTTTACCATGAAACATTTGACCTCAGGCCCATTGCAGGTCAGCTCCCATTGCAGGATTGTTAGTCAGCAGAAGAAAGAATGACTAAATTCATGAGGGGAGAGTTGAAATTAATTTAGTCCGTTAATGGGCTGTAGACGTGGGATTCAAATTCATAAACCTTTTAACCAAGAAATTATGCTCATTTGAGATTAAAGGAATCAAGGCACATAAAAGTACTTTGTTCTATCATTGCTTGGAAATAAGTAAATATTTAATTAAATTAAAGAAGAGAATCTGAAACAAAAAAGTGTTTACAGCTTAACTTAAATTAGTACTTGAAAGATTTGATGAATCTATAGGAGATAACGTTGTATATTATACAATCCAGATCAGATACAAATGATTTAAGCAAATGTGTACAACTCGCAAAACTCCTTACTAATAAAGGCACAACACACTTGCATTGTCTCATGTTTTGCTTATTTTCCCTAGCAGTAACCTCCCTCTCAATTGCTTTGGTAAATACCATTAAAGCACCAACAGAAGCCAAATCCAAGACACTTAGAAGTGGACTTACTGGACTCTTGACCTTACTGTCAAGCAGTTGTGAGACCCACAATGTTTGCGCTTTTTTGTGGCAAAGGCAAGTCAATTATTGAGAAATTGCATGAACACAGGGGTCAATGTGTTTTTCCAGAGGTTAAATCAAGTGTGTAACCTCCGCATTACAGATGGATGGCTGCCTCATGGCAGCTAATGAAACACACAGCCTGGGAGTTTGTACACTTCAGAGTAGTCGGCAGCCCTGGCCTTCAACTTGAAGGAGGTGCTGTGCCAGGTGCCAAGTTCAGAGCTGTTTATTTCTGCAAACTGCTGGGGACTGCAGCCCTGCAAGCAGTCCCGACGCTTTCATGTTTCCACATGCGTCTGCCCCATGCAATCTGCCCGCCTGTTATGAGCATGAAGTAAACAAAACATTAGGTCATCATAAATCACTGGCCAATGATATGTCTGGAGCTGAGATTAGACAACCGGAGTGGAGCAGCAGAGCACAGAGGAGGGAAGCCAGCCTCTCGTCCTGCAGCCCGCTGCTCCTTCTCTCCTCCGCGGTCCCAAAGTGTAAGATCATTATTCCAATTGCAGCTCAATTAAGATAAGGCTAAATTACTTTCTCTGTCTCCGTCTTTGATGTTGGGGGGGATTTTTCTTCTGACTACAGTTGAAAACAGGCAGTTTAAAAAGAGCAGGGGGAGAGAATCGCTTTGAGCACGCTTTGAAGTTGGGGGTCAGAGCACTGCATGGGATTTGATTGGAAATGTGCACGAATGTTTTTTTTGTGAGATTCATTTTAGACAAAGTTCCATTTCAAAAGTGAGTGATACATCTCATTTGCTGCATTGTAAAGACAATTAAACATTTTGGTTTTGTGTGTGTGTGTGTGTGTGTGTGTGTGTGTGTGTGTGTGTGTGCTCGTGTGTGAGTGAGGGATTGTGTGTGCGCGTGCGTGTGTGTGTGTTGCATTCCACTTTTCCTGAACTTTTACTTCGGTTGACACAGGCCCTAAGCACTGAAACGTGACTTCTTTTTTTTCGGGTCTGCCCATGTCCACGCTGAATCGGTGTAATGAACGTGTTTCCTGGTGCGTGTGGACAGAGTATGGTGTCTTACTAAATGACTGAGGCTGCAGAGCACCCATAAACACCTCCACAGGATTAAAGGCTGTTTGTTTGATCCCAGTAGAAGATCTGTTTGCGGCTCCAGGGGATATACTGTACATACATAGGGAACATAAGGCAAGTAGAAGCTGAGTAACTGTCAATTTCTTTCAGTAGGTAAAGTACACTTTCCCTAATAATGTTTCTTTTTAATAATTTATCAAGAATTACATTTTAGGATATTTCTCATTTTTCCCTACAACCAATTCAAGCGCTGAGCCACTAAGTCCATTGTTCATCCTTGTTCTCTTTGTCTTAAAGTTCACGTATTTGCCTGACTTCTCACTGTAAACACAATGGCGAAAACATCAGAGGCCCATGTACTGGGGATGTTTATATGAGCCGAGAGCCAGGAGATGGAACAGAGATATGAGTGCTGATCTGTGAAAGGAACCACCGCTGTATCGCTGCTGCTCGCCATCACACACAAACACCATCTGGCTGCCTCTCGCCAGACAGAAAAGACCTCACACCTGCACACCTCACAGAAATACATGAAGAACCATTTCACATCACAGTGTTGTGAGTGTTG
Organism: Etheostoma cragini; assembly: GCF_013103735.1. Taxonomy (NCBI): domain Eukaryota; kingdom Metazoa; phylum Chordata; class Actinopteri; order Perciformes; family Percidae; genus Etheostoma; species Etheostoma cragini. Next base: position 14,921,646 of record NC_048418.1, read on the forward strand.
TGTGTACTGCCTTTTGTTTTGGTGTGTTGAACACGGTAAATAATAGGAAACATATAAAACATGTGCTTTTTTTATATTCTACTTTTGCCATTTGAGCAACAGGAGATTTTTATATTAAACGTGTGTCTCAAAACGTCGTAGAATACTTTTAGCTGCAGACTGCAGAGAGCATGACTTGATCAACTAACACATTCTTTAGCTTTTAGAGTGACTGTTTTCATTCAAAAGAAAGCAGAATCTAAAGTCATTTGCTAACTAAATTGAGGCATTTTACTCAAGCGTGGACTGGTGTGATGTGGAAATTATCATCTCCATGACATCATCTCCATAGACATAGAACTAAATAAAATAAAGTAAAATAAAAAGCTTGAATGGTAAAGTATCAACAACACTTACTAAGAACTGTGTTTTACCATTTGGATTTGTGAGGCCAGATCAATCAATCCCTCACCCCCACTGCTTGGACATTTTCTGCTAAATCTCTTTCGGTATCTACAGATCTGATTCTACTGACTCATGTTGTTGTTTCATCTTTCAAACCCTTTTTTGTGCTCTCCATCAACTTTCTTCCTCAACTTCCTCCTCCCCTGTGTTAGAATGCTCTTTACAATCCAACCAGGCCTGAAAATGGAGAAAGGATAACTTAAAGAAAATTAGTTAACTGCCTGAAGAGAAAACAACTGGCCGCTGAAAAAGACCATCGGGAGGAATAGTTTTCCTCTCAGAGGTCATAGGGTAGATTGTCCATTGACACAAGCTCAGACAGCTGACATCTGAGATACATTTCGGGTCACTGCAAAGAGCTACGTTGTGCCCTTCATTACCTGTTTCGCAAGAACGTTTGACAATGACGAAACGTTTTGTAGATTTTTTAGATCTTGTAGGTTTTGTGGATTTTGCTTTATGTTGAATATTGAATTGCTTGGAAGACCCCATACTGTATATTAATGCTGTTTCAAGTCACAGGATATATGTCCATTCATTGTTGAAGCTGTAAGTAGGATCCATGTGATAATTACGCACACACAAGTTCTGTTTTTAAATAACTGAAGTTTTCAGTTATTTAATTAAACTTCTCAGAAACTGTGAACATGTGCAACAGTTGTTGCTTAGGTCAGTGTTATTCTTTTGACCAGTTTGTGTTTCCTTGCCCGTGTTTCACCTCACACCCCATTCTGCATAGTAATTCTCCCTCAAAGCATGTTACTTGTGTGAGTTTGTGTTTTTGCAAGTGTGCTGTGGTGGTGATGTTGAGGGGTTGCAGATAAATCCTGCTTCCTGCTATTCTGGTTGCATGGGCCGGACATAATCTAGGTGAAACCTGGAGAAACAAGACTGTCCCTGAAACACAGCTATGCCTTCTGGTACTCTCTCACTCATTCACACAAACACACACACACACACACACACAAACACACATGCATGCACGCACAAACACGCACACACACACACACACACACGCACACGCACGCACGCACGGACACACGCACGCACACACACACACACACGTTATTTTTACTTGCACTCAAAGTCACTTTCGGTCTGTCAGAAGCACAGTGTAAATAAAACGGCAACCATGGCAAAGTGAATTAGTCACGCTGTTATCAATATACAAGGAAATTGATGAATGGCTGCTGAAAAAGACATGTTATCCTTGTTTTAAGCTTGAAATAATGTTTAATCACAATGACAAGTGTCATCATATAAATCAGAAATTACCTTATTCTACAGTCAGTTATTAAATTATATCTGATGATTTCCATGAGACTGTGAATAGAAAGCAAGGAATCCATCAGATGTGGTCAATTACATTTTTTATTCATACCTTTGAACCTCATTTATCTAATCATGACTTACAGAATATATCACTAATATCAGATGGGCCGGAAAAACTAGAGATTTGGAGAAGGGGAAGAATCAAGTAACATTTCCCCCAAATGGATGTGTTATTGTTGAAATTCAGATTTGACTTTCAAATGCACCCTTTAGTCATCAGGTCATTTCATGACCTACTGACCTCTTTATATGATTAACAGTGTGTGATCATCCTTACTGATGGTTGGAAAAAAAATTGCACATGCATTGGTTTCTAATTAATCAATTTCTAGATTGGTCCACCCAGGGAGCTCTGAGCTGTTGTCAACATGGATTTTATATTGATTACACACTCACTGTTGCCATCTGAACTTTAAAATAAAAATGAAGGCAGCAGAGTGAAGATGCGGTAAATCGCTTAGTGGGAAATAATTCAAGAGGAAGTCTGTTGACAGTACTTTTAAACCACACAGATTAAAATCCATTCATTCACACACGATTGTGCACTCTCTCAACACTGCATTGAGGAGCACACACTGTCTCTTCCAGGAATGAATTGCCAGAGGAATGGCTTAGAGGGATGGCGTTACCTCTACACACACACAAACAAAAGCTCCCACTATTAAAATCACATTTTAAGTTCCTCAGTGACCCACCTCCTGTGTGAAGCAACTTTTTCCTTTTTCTATTTTAAGTAAAGACCAAAGCCCAATTCATCATCGTCTCTCCCTCTGGTTGGTGTGACACGCTCATTTCTCCTCCGTGGACGGACTGAAGGACTCAGAATTGAGATGGGTCACTCGCAGCTCTGTCTCCTCCTCTTTTGGTGCAGATGACACCCACCTCCCTGGGCTTAAAACATGTGAGGATCAGTGGAGCGCCTGGTGAAAACTGATGTGACGTCGCCATGTGTATGCATGCACCTACATTATGCAGGGATGCCCTTGAAACAGGAATCCTATTACATTCACTGAAAAGGAATTTGCATTCACTGAAAATGGATGTGGTCATTATTATTATGGACATATGTCCATAATCACATGTGTCAATATTTTAAATGTGTTTTTCCTCTTATCATTGTTGAGTTAACTTTAAGATCAATTCTGTAACAACAGTGGGTCTTTAAAGTCATCAAACAATAGACGTCAAATTATATGAAATTTAATTGTCTCTGTTTCTTTATATTGTGTTTTATTTTATTTTTACTTTCATAAATAAACCCTAATTTGTAGTATTAAGTTGTTTAATGTTCATAAAGACTAATATTTCAGCCAGCAACCATAGAAGCACCAACACAATACCTAATCATCCATTAAAGGTATTTATATTTGTGTGAAAATGGGTGTTTACATGTTTCTTAAATGTCTGACTGTTAACATCTCTTCTCAATAAAAGCAGAGGTAGTTTGATGTCTCATGTGACAGCAACCCAAGCCTGCTGTTGATGTTTTCATAGCCCAGTGGCCGCCTTGCACCATAAAATGAGAAGACACCTGCGAAAGACACAGACAACTGCTACTGTGGCTCAGATAGCAGCAGTTGGACAGCTTTGAAGTGTTCCTCTCATCTCACAAGTTACAGAGTTCAAGTTGTTTGCTCCCTGCTATCAGGACTGCGTTCTATTCTATAAACCCACGTCATGCTAAATTCCAACGATAGGCTACTTATTTCATTAGGCAGTGTGAGTCATTTTTTTTAATTTTAATTAAAAAAAATATTTTTCTTAAAAAACAGAAAATCCACTCTTTCTTCAGTTGTAATCCACTTAATTGCACTGTTTATTGTACTATGCGCTCAAGATGCCATGTGTTTGTAAAATAAAAAAATAAAAGAGGATAATGTTCAGGGCGTCAAATCCCCTGAACAGCATTTGTTTAGCACCTTAATTTGTTTATATGATGATTTTATAATAAACTGCATTAATTACCCTACATCCATGTGTTGCAATGATTTAATACATCCTAGAAAAATGTAAAAAAAAAAAAAAAGTTATCAAGAAATTAGTAAAAATGTATATTTAAAAAAATAATAAAAATAAAACGTAAAAAATAAAACTCAATATTCCTCACTGGCCATTACGATTTAAAACTAGGTTGTAAAAGTCGTGCAGTATGAGACCTTGAAAATATATATTTTTAGAATTAAACTAGGCCACACTTGACAATACATTGCTGTATGCCACGCTGTATAAATGGGGCATTCAAGCGCTCGGTGCGTAAAAAGGTGTTATAATTAGAAACCGCAGGACCGAGCAGCAGAACAGCAGGTTTTGCAACTTGAAGGCAACTCTGTTCGTTTGTAGGTATCACGCCAAGGCAGCCGGGTTATTCGCAGGTCGGCCTGGATTCACAGTGCCCCTTTATCCCGCCATCCCAGCGCTCACACGACGTCTGCGTCACTTCGTTTCTGACTTCTGACTTAAAGATGCTGCACGATTTCAAGATTCTTATTTCCCCCAGAAGCCTTGTTTACCCGTCCCTGTTTTGACAAACCCGAGTGAATCATTTCTTTAAAAATGTTCATTTGTCTTTAAAATGTGACACACAAGTTTAAGAGGCTGCATTATTTTGCCTTATGAGAGACAAGTGTTGGACCTCCAACCTTTTACTCGTTTGGCCGACGTGCAAACAGAATTCGCGTCTATGGAAACCTGATTAGAAACAGATGGCGCATGGAGCTCGGATCTAACCGAGAGTTAAAACACAGCGTTGTCCTCACTGAGCTGAGCCGCTCATTCAGCCGTACAGGTGCACGCAGTCTGCAGGGACTATCCGGGACTCCACATCCATGTTTCATCCCGTCTACCCCTGCCTGCAGGCAGATAAACCTCCACACATCTAATAACCGTCTATCAGACAGGCCTAAAAACAGCTTATTTGCGTCAACACTGAAAAAGGACGCATGTTTAATGTGAATGTAATTCCGGTAAACACTCACTTCTTATTACAAGGTAATAATAATGTCAAAACTGAAGGTTGCAAAATCATATTTAAATCCGATTTGTTCATATTCAGCTGATTGTTTCTCATCACAGAAGTCATAGTCATCACGGCTTTGCTCTTTGTGTTGGCTATTGAAAATTATACGATTATTGTAAATTAACTTGACATTTTATCCATAAAACAACAACAATTGTGTAATAATTGTTTACTTTTATGTGCATTTCTTGAACTTTGATCTCATATTCAGATGACATGATGATTAGATAATTATTGTTTTCCTAAATACACCTATGCGCTGCTTCAGACAATAATAAGTGATGTGGTCGCCGACAAACCATCAATAGAGGTTATTTTGAAATCAGAAGTATCTGCTTTGGGCCAAACAAGATAACAGATATAGGCCTATGTCGTTTCGATATGTCATATCGTAAAGGTTCGGCCATCAGAGCCGTTTTTTGTCTTTGCTATTTGACCCAAAGCAGTGAAGGAAGTTGCGCATTTTCAGGAATGTAGCGGAACGTTTAAGGAGAAAGTGGAGTGAAGCGTCATCCAGACAGGATGGAGCAGGCGTCCGCGTGTGTCTTCGTGCGTTAAGGAGCACCAAAAAGACACGGGCCCCTGATTCACGAAATTAAGTCCTGAATAACATCTGATTAGCTTTGTAGTTGTTGTTGTTGTTGTTGTTGTTGTGGTTGCAGCTATTTGTAAGAAATAACTTAACCGTCTGGAGCTCATGTGGGGAAAAGTAGGCCTATAAAAAAAAATAGCAGAAATAGTAAACCTTTATTTTTTCTCCTTCTACTGGCCTGTGAGGTGAAATTACATTTAAATGAAATGTGTACCTGTGTAACTGAGGAATCATCTCGGGACAGGATGCGGGCTTATTGTTAATTACAGTAGGCCTATATGTTCATTTTTAGTGCAAATCTACAAGTTATATCCCTGCAAATGCCTTTTGTACCTTATTTCTGAAAACTTTTAGAATGACATTATTTACAATTTTATGGACACACACACACACACACACACACAAACACACAAGCTGCGCTCTAGCCTTATTGTGTGTGTGTGTGTGCTACGTCCTGTTGTATTGTTGATGGTGCTCTGGCGGCCGACATCCTCCTCATTGACCCCCGTCTCCCTCTCAGCCTTTTCCGTCTTATGAAAAACGATTCCAGCTCTCTGATTGAATTTTATTCCTTCCTGACCTGGTGTATTCTGCGAGGGCGCCATCAATCTTTTGACTAACACGACGTTTGTTTATCAGACCGATACTCGGGACGTCTCTAATGGCTTTTATGAGCCTGATTATAGTTGGTGCAATCGGGGAGCTGGGGAAGACAGACGAGCAGCATTACATCGCGGTTACTGAACAACTCCTGCATTTTCTTTTCGTTCTTTAAGTTGTTCACAACCATCCACTGTGCCCCCGAGGCCTGCGTAGTTAGTGTGCGCATGGCCTGCAGCTGTATCTCTCTGCGTGTTTAGTTATGATGTGTATTGTTGGTCTGTGGAGGCCTGAAGCTGACGAAAACGATAGGACCAATCCGCCCAATCTAACCCCCCTTCCATCGTTCACAATCACACTATGAAGGTTGTAGTTTTGACATGCTCCTTGATCTGTAGTCTGGATGTGTTACCACCCCCTCTGTTTCTGGCAGAAAGGAGACATGCTAAACAAATTATTCCCAAACTGTATGTAAAAAAGTTTGGATAGAAATTAAAGCATCTCGCTTTAGAATATAAATGTGCAAATTATGTGTGTACTAATTGTTATAATGATTATATTTATTAGCAATAGTTCTTTTTTTATCCTATTTGTTACCAGATGAGTAGGCTATTACTGTGTTGTAATATTTCAATAAAAACTCAGATTTATGTTTCTACTCTAATAAATAATAGTTATAATCTTGAGTTTGTCATAAATAATTATTATCATTAGTAATGTTATGATTGTTGTTTTTGTTGTTATTGTTAGTAGTAATATTAACGTGTTATTAATATTGTCCAGGCATGGACTGTATGCGCAATTTGACGCACATGCCACACACACGTCCATCCAAGCAAAAGCTAGTTTAATTTATTTTGTATATGCTGTATATATTAATGACATGTAAAATAAACATATTTACGTGACAAATAAATATTTAGAACCCCTCAAATAAAAAGAATAAAACATATTATAAATCAAATAAAAATAAGACCCTGCTTTGATTATCGGCTGGCGATGAAGGACGTAGACGTATTTCATTTAAATAATTTCATTCGTATATATTATAATGTATAACTAAATAAATATTTTCTATTTCAAAGAAATGTCCATTAGACGTGATTAAAAGAGATTGATTCCCATTCGTTAATGTCACTGAGGGAAACTGCCAACTTGGATTACAATAAGACATCAATCTGACATTTCGAGTACAGAAAGCCAATTTAATAAATACTCATTCTTGCAATTAAATATCCACATACTCTGAAAAACTGGGATGAGTCACGTACAAAAAGAAAGTGACGCTCGTGGATGTCTCCATTCACGTCAGCGTCATGTTACACTGGTGAGAATTCAAACATCAAAACTGAAGTGACAACGGGGATATCTCCGGCATGTGTGGTGTGATATTAAGTAAGCACTGGTATGCGCCAGTAAACACACAACGCAATCCAAAACCAAGTTGGGCCGTGTGCAGACTGGTTCCCAGGTCTAGGCCTTAGGTCAAAATCAACTTCATCTTCTCGCATATTAAGCATTTCTAATATGACAGCACAAATATAAACAGTAGCCTAAAGGAGATATGCGTGTTATAAAGCCAAAAAATAAAGATTAACAGGCGGTTTCTCTTTGGACGTGCGGATACAAATTTGCTTTTTTTTGCCTCTGTTAATTCATGTTTCCTCAATTTTTTTAGGGGGGGAATTTGATAGAAAAAGGAAATAGCTTTTAGTTCAGCAGCGACAGTATATAGGCTGTAGTTTTTTTGGTGAGAGGAACATATTTAAGATTTGAATCAGTGCAGCAGATTACAGTCCAAACATATTGTGATGAACGCACACCATTAGAGAAGAGTTAAACCTCAGAGGGAAAGGTCAGATTTTCTAACGAGGCCTGCGCAGCCAACACGGGCCAGACTGAGTGTAAAATATCACTAGTCTGTGTTCAAGTCTGTAAGAAACGAGGCGTTAACTTAAACTCACATACAATGACAATTTATTAAACAAACAAACAAATCCTTCAGAATACTTTTGCACAAAAGAAGATTTTTTTCAAATAGTACGACGATATACACGTTCCTTTTTCTTACTTTTATAATGGAACAATTGTTTGGACAATTAAAGGCAATTCAATTTAGAAACACGTTGGTGTTTGGTCCATAATATCCGGCTACATTGTTTTTTTTTTTTAGAAATAAATTACTATATGCAATTTACACGTCCTTGAAAACTGACATATCCTTAACATAGCACATAAAAAAGCCACAAAAGCAAAGATTGACTTACGTGTTATTTGCAGTAACACTGATCTTTAGAAAAACCAACATCAAGTCTTTTCTGTTTTTTTGTCTCATATTAGTCCATGTGGTGTGGTCAGGTGAGGTGAGGGGAGGGAGGGGGGGACGTTTGGATTTTACTGGAAGAGTTCAAACACCGTGAGGAAAATATTGAGCCTATTTATTTTGGTCAGAACTTGCTGCAGTCATACACGAAAGCTCCCGAAGTGCGATAGATAGGTTGGCTCGGTGGGAATGACATCTGACAGCTGTTATTCCCATTCACCGGTGAATTATTCAAACCAATTCTTTGGGATTCAAACATCTCTCGGACTGAATGGAAGTTCTGCTGCTGGGCCGGGTACGCTGCGCCCAGATGGCCCAGGTCTCCGGCCTGGTTGAGGTACCATGAAGTCAGCCTCCCTTGGTGCGGAAGGTGGCCCTCTTGCCCAGAGTTTAGATTACCGTGGCTCATGGAGGATGAGCTGGTAGTGACTGAGTAATCTGGCAACGTTTCGTCCACGGTGGTGCTCGGTGCCAAGTGGCTAGACCTGTCCCCGGCGTACAAGCTCATGGCTTGCATGTTACAATGATAGGTTGCATTGGAGGTAGTGGAGATGGAGTTCTGGTTACAGGGCGAACTGTAGACAGATGTCTGATTTGGAGAATAGTTTAAGGACAAAGACGGTGCTATACCTGTCCTGGCGGAGGAAGCGAGGCCAGAGGTGAGCTCATTGTCCCCTTGTGGAGACCCCCGGAGGGAGGTCATGATGTTGTCTACGCTGAAGCCCTGCGTCGAGGCCTGCCCGTGGTGCTGGTGGTGCTCTGAGCTATCCATGCCGATGGACCTGTTGGAGGGGATGCTGTGAGGGCTCCCGCTGGACATGCTGCTGCTGCTGTCCGGGCTCTCGATTTTGGGCACGGTGCTCAAAGAGGGCGAGTCGGCCTGCGGTGGCGTGACTGTCCCGTTCTCAGTCTTTATATCCTGGATCCTCACAGGCTTGGAGCCCTGCACCGGCTGCTCCTGCTCCCGGCCTTGCTGCCTCGGCGGCACATCCTTCTGCAGACGCTCTTCTTTCTCTTTCATAACGTCCTTCTTTTTGAACCGTCGTCTCCTTCTCAAGAAGCTCCCGTTTTCGAACATGTTGTAAGAGTCCGGGTCCAGGGTCCAGTAGCTGCCTTTACCAGGCTTTTTATCATCACGGGGCACCTTGACAAAACACTCATTAAGCGACAGATTGTGTCTGATGCTGTTCTGCCAGCCCTGCTTGTTGTCTCGGTAAAATGGAAACCTCTCCATGATAAACTGGTAAATCCCATTCAGGGTCACCTTCTTGTCAGGCGAGTTTTGGATAGCCATAGTGATGAGCGCGATGTAACTATAGGGGGGTTTGACCATATCCTTGGGCTGAGGTTGTGGGGTGTACGGTCCATATGCCCGGGCCATGCTGGCAGGGTATTGGTCATGAGCAGCATGAGAGTACATGTTCATAGGTGCTGGCATCCCGGTGTATCCCCCACCGGCAGCAGCCCGGTAGTAGCTCGTGTCACTGCTGATGTACGGCACGACGCCCAGTGAGTTGGGACTGGAGACGGAGTAGCGAGCCTGCATGTCTTCTCTTTGATTCGGCGAAAATTAAGCTCCAAAATACGCAGACGGAGAGCTCCACTTATCCCTCCTTTGAATGCTGAGGCGCTGAAATCACAGCTCCTCACTGCTCACTCAAAAAGAAAAACGAGAGGAAATTCTCAACAACAGTGCAACGTGGTGGATCTCAGCCGTGTTTAAGCCGTCCCCATCTCTGTGTCTCTACGAAACGCACATTGAAAAAGTTCTGAACTTTGGACATCCGTCACCAAACAGGACTTTTTGCGCAGTTAAATTCTTTCCTCCTTTTTGCTGCTGGTGGAGCTCCTCCCCGAAGAGTGCACGAGTCGTCCAATGGGAAGTGAGAGCGTGCAGAGAGAGCAAGAACGCTCCCGGCCACACTCGGTTTTTTTTTAGAAAAGCGAGAGGAGGTGTCGGTAACTCCCAGCCCACTCCAGCCAAGACTTCAGACGTGACAGAGGAACTCACATGTACACAACCACATCATGGAGTGCATATTCTTGCAAAGTGTATTACAAAAAGACATCCTCTATCAGACCTGTGGCTGGCAATGAACAGAAAAAAAGGAGTTGACTTTCAAATTTAAATGTGTATCATCCATACATTAATCTGGATATTTTAGCATTATATTCATTCAGATATTGCATCCTGAAAAAAAAAAAATCACAATTTATACCGCATGCTCTCCTGTGGCTGCCGTTCCTAACATGAAGTTTACCATTTCATTATTTTATGAGGAAAGATAGTGACAGCTATGAGCCAAATGGCGTAGTAAAACGTCTTTAAAGGTGCATTTCATTAGTGAGAAGACTCCCCAGCAGCAGCGGATCTGTGGGAGATCAAAGCAGGCAGAGCCTCGCATCGTTGGCAGTGGGCGGTTGAGTGAGATCTCATTACAACGGGAATAAAAAGACAGTTTGGGCTGCGAACAGCCATAGGTGTCAGAGTTTATTCAAGAAAGGGATTGAAAGAGAAGGCAACCAAATGGGATGAGCACGACACCTCACACGAGGGGCTTTTCATCAAAATGCTTGAATATCCGTTGTGTTGGGCCTTTTGACAATGTAGGCTATTATCTCTGTAGCAGAAGAAAAAAAATATTAAATATTTCTTCATTCTTCCACAGATTCATTTATCTATATATCTCTATAATGGACCCGGGGGATTTAGAAGGTGTTTATGGAATTCTACGCGGTGTAATTAATTTCAAGGCCTGACGGTTGAAAGAAGATTATGACCAAAGATAGACAAAAGTTCAATAAGGCCTCTGTGTAACCCGCTGTCAAAGGCGACTGTGCATGAAATTGTTAACGGTCATTGTGAGGCCAAGTTACAGTCCTAATATCGATGTAATTCTCTGCAGGTCGTCTTAATTAAATGGCCGTGCAGTGGCCTGGTGCTCCGCCGGTTTCTCCTTACATGGACCCGGGCATGAACTTTTTCCACCGCCCCGGGCTGTTTACACAGTTCACGACTTAATACCACGGCCTGCCCACCCAGTCCTCCACAACCTTCATTATTTAAGGTATCCACGACTGAAGCAGGGGAAAAACCTGAATGGATCTCTAAATAATAAAACACAACAGACGTATGTGTTGGCTGTTACCACTTGTCTACAACAGCCTAAAATGAGGACAACGTTATTAATATGTCTGTTATGGATTGGTGGAGACACAATCGGCCTCTGCTTTTTTGTTCTAGAATTTAATTAGATTTTAACGTCATTTAATGTTTTCTTTTTTTGGGGCGCGTTCGTAGAATGCCAATTTAATTTTCCTCTTTACACAGTTTATCTTTTCCTGAAACAAAAGGCCAAAATTGTAACAAATAAATAGAAAAAATTAACGACCATGATATTTGGAATAAATGTATTATTACAAATACAAATACGTTAAAATTAAACAGTGTATTATGGTATTAAATCAGAGTTACTCCGACTTTAAAATAAAACTAAACTCACAATTTTTTAAATAGACAGAAAGGGGAGAGAGAAAGAGAGAGAGAGACAGAGAGAGAGAGAAGTTAAAGGGTCATCATAACTGAGAGTTTGGCTCCCTCTAGTGTTCAGCAATTGCAAACATCTTCTACTTTTACTTCTTAAAAGACGACCAAACATGTGATAACTGAAATGTGAAAGATACATTTCAGAAGACTTTTTTAGTTTTTTATATCTTTCTTTTTTTGTTTCTTTAATTTTACAGATGACTGACATGGTGCTGTACCATCCCTGTAGAGTAATATAGGCCTACCTTATTTATTAGACTAATATCACGTGTGTGTGTGTATGCGTGTGTGTGTGTGTGTGTGTGTGTGTGTGTGTGTGTGTGTGTGTGTGTGTGTGTGTGTGTGTGTGTGTGTGCGTGCGCGTGTGCGCGCGTGTGTTTGACATTACTGCCCCCTCACGATTCATTTCAGTACTACATTCAGCATCCCAATCCCTCCCATGCAGTCATCCTGACAGGACACGAGGGATCAGTAATTCAGAAGGCCCTGGTCATCAGATAAGAGAAAGCCATGAACTCGAATACCGGGATGTGCTACTCAGAATACTACAAGCTCAGTGGAAACTTACCTCAATCCCCCTATACTACAGTTTAAACAGATAATGGGATGTGCAAGGTGTGCCCTGTACCCGGCATCCATGATGACAGAAAGTGCAGAGGGGACATGGTCAGAAAGGTTTTCCCAGGCTGATAGAATACATCAGCGTTGTTAAAGGAAAGGGTTGGTGCAGACGTTTATCAATGTAAAACTTAGCCCTTATTCTGTGTTTTTAGAACGGACGTGTGTTTCTTTAAATCTTAGGGGGAGACATGCATTTAGAGCTACTAGAGCAGTGTGTACTCCCTGGGATAATGTGTGTGACATACACTAATCCTAGCTACGGCACCAGTCTACTGGGTTGGTCACGCAGGAACATTGTTATTTGCATCTTGGTTAAATTCTAATACATTTATCTGTACAAATTATTGTTTTGACTTGGTGCCAGTGCTTGACTTGACTGAAAATTATTTTTATTCCTTCCTTCAGATACATTTTCCACAGATTCAGCCTGACCTTTTTTTTCCTGCATGGTTGTGCGTGTTCATCCGCAAATAATCCAATAGAAGAATATTTATCAAGAACTTGAAAATGAGGGATCACATCCCAGCAGGATGGAGGAAGTACAAATAATCTAAAAAAAAGTAATTTTTACAAAAGGGGTTTTACTTTAAACAAAACGAAGAAAGTAATAAAAAAAATGGAAACAATAAAATCTATTAACAATTTAGTCTTGTGAACTTTTCTTTTTAAACAAAAATCATGTTCACTGCAAAATATCACAGATTAGATGTATATCTAATTTACATAAATTTTTAAATTTGAATTAAGACGTTTCTTTTGACATTTTAAGTGTCAGACTCATTCTGCCGGGTGATGTAAGAACTCACCGAGGAGGGGTTACATTAAAGCTTCAGTGTGTCATGTATGGACAACAGCCAGGGAGCATCTGTGATCCATTGTCTCAGGACAACCACAGGATGTGTGTGCTGATGATTGTTGTCCCTGGTTCCAGTGGCTGACACAGAAACCTCAGTTTTCAACAGGATCAGTTAATATACACTGCCGTGCTCACTTACATCAGGGCCGGCCTGCTGTCCAGGGGGTTAAAGAGTAAAGATAAGTGTGTGGGGGGATGATGAAAAATATGGTCCTACTGAATGAAGAGCCATTCAATTTGGGATGGTGATTGCAAAAAAGTTAATTTTACATGTGTGGAAAATGGATTCTGTGCCTTCATAAAGTTTGTGGCTGCGAGAACTGTGAAATACTTTGCATCTGGAAAGACTAACATCTTATAATGAAGACAGAGGAGACAAGTTTGATGAGACATGGGACCCAATACTGAATCATCTTAAAAATGTGACCCCTTAGACGTTGGCTATTTTATAAGACCTCACTGTGACAATTAGTGTGTGATTTGAAGATGTCAAATTCGTTGAACTTTATCTTTAGATGTTTTTATTTATAGTATCCATGCTTACCATGACCGTGGAACGTTATTGCAATCCAAGATGTGCTGTGTTCTTTATGTTCAGTATATTTAGTATTATTTTTTTTTTGGGGGGGGTTTATTTTCCCTTTTCCCTCTCCCCTTTCCTTGTTCTTTTCTTGAAAATGAACAAACACTTTTTCAAAAAAAAGAAAAGAAAATGGTCCTACTCGGATTTATTCCTGACAGTTTATGCCTTGGGGTATGTTCAATAGAACATGAATCATAAATAAATTCAAATGTAGTCATCATCCTCTTCAGCACCATGGACAGAGCTGAGACATTTTAAGCTTTTATTCTTGTACTGTAATGCCACCATGCCTGATCATTCTAATAATCTGTGTAGCACTGTCCAACATGGCTAGTGTCCAACAAGTATTCAGAGTCCGTCGGACCTGGACTCAAAATTCAGCATAATCTGATATGCATCTGATGTGTGATTTCTGTCAGACAGCATGATCCAATGAGTGGGATTTATTATCAACATGTTGTGTGTCATGGACTTGCATGGTTGTGTCTTGGTCATACAGCCATTTGTTGTAACTTTATTTTTTTATAGGTTATATCCAGCCCCCTAAAAAGACTAAATGAACAGAGATTCACCAATCCATCTATCTATCTTGAACGCTTCATTCAAGTCATTCACTCACTTTACACCTTTTTAGGAGAATACAAACGTCAACATCTTTCATCAGAATGAATCAGATGAAAAGACGTGGCAATCCAGAAGCGGCTTCATCAACTGTGTCTCAGGTAAGTCAACCTACCTGTAGGCGGTCCATATCAGAGAGACACAACACTCACTCCAGCGCATTCTGACAAAGTTCACCTTCATCTGTGTTCTATATCCTCATGAATATATGGCCAACTGACTGCTCTGCCCACCATGTTCATCTCTTAAACAGCTTGAAGTCATCAATGTGTGATTATCCATGGCGTGTGGATGAAGGAAATATAATTTGAGCCTTTCAACTTTCAATCACCACGAGGTGGCGGTACAGTAACGTGAAAGCCAACGGGACCCACCAAGAACGGTGAGTTCTCATCTCCGTTTTCATGTCAGAGATCAGTGTTGAATGGGCCTTTTGCTTTCTTTCTTTTTTTCTCCCTAAGTGACCTAATTGTCTAATAACAATCCTTTAGACAGGCTATTTAAGACAATTAAAGCCCAAATTACACGTAAACTATCCTCAGCGTGTGAACCAACTTAAAGAAGGATTAGGCTACACTTTAAATTTGGTCTTTTCGTATTCATATGTGATTATTGTGTAAAAAAAAAAAACGTATACATATCCTTTATCATATGTTAAGCTCAATGCAATGATAGTAGGCCTATATCTGGGGGGACCCGCATTAATGATTTTGAAACTTGAATCTCTGAAATGAGTTGTGATTCATACCCAACCCTTATGAACGGGTGGGCATAACAGGGATGTTCAAAATCGCCCACTAACTGCGCTGTTAAAATGTGTTTTATAACTAGTCAGGCAGTGCGTAATTTTCAGTGAGATGTGAAAATAAGGATAATAATAATAACGGCAATAGGCCTAATAATAATAATCCTCTTGTAGCAGTTGAAAAGAAAGAACCAATGACAAGAGAATAAGTGCTTATAAAAGAAAATACTTTGTGTACAAAACGCTTTTATTGCTAAAACACTTCCAAATGAGCCTTTAAAAATAAATCTTTTTAACCCTCTGAGACCTAGGGCCATTTTTACAGTTTATTGTCCGTCTGGATTTATTTTATAAAAAAGCTTGTAAAACATCAACCCTGTTGTCTAGAGTCAAGATTAGAACATCATTTTTGTTCAGGACAAACTGGGTTATTAGAATACTTGCAGTAAATCAGCAATAATTCCAACAACTCCAACAAAAATTGAGGTTTTGAACAGAGATTAACTCAGGTACGTGTAGCCTACGTATTTGGCCCGTTAAAATGTTGCTATTGCTTATTTACATATGTAAAGTCAGCATGTAATGAGAGTGTGTGGCCATTCCTACATGGTTAAAAATAGGTCAAAGTTCACTGACACTGAGTCCAAGGGAATACTGTAATAGCCATAGGCTACATTCAGCAGACCCCTTCTCCACAGTTGTGTCTTCGGTGCGTTGTCACATGACGCATGGCTTTACATCCTGATAGACACTTTGGTGATGGTGGTGGAGCTGATGATAGTAAGATCCGCCGGTGCTGGGGTGGATTGAAGAGATTCCATTTAGGTTCAAAACGAAGTCCTTCCTGTCACACACAGGAGCTGAGTATCGAGACAGTCCCGCTGGAAACACAGAGGACACATGAGGTCAAATCAGTTCCATAACCACGAGCGATCTGGATTCTTTTTATTCCAGCTGCTGGATAACAACAATGATTTTTAATCTGTGCTATAGGTACAAATTCGTTGGCGCTGCTTGTTAATACGGTGCCCTGTAATGTTTAAGGAGTCGAATGGCTTTATTAATAATCATAAACTATTTCACTCAGTTATAAGAGAACTTCTTAGGTTGCCAGGTATCAAAAGTATCATTTTCAATCCATTCATGCCTAGTTTAGATTCATTGTTACTAATTAATTATCTAGTCTGCAGGTTAGTAAAATATGAATACATGACGTGTTTGTTTTTCTTTACGATAATCATTTAAGTCTAAATATATTGTGTATGCTAATAAATCGTGGTAACACTTTATGATTAAAAATACATTTTGGTGCAGATGCCGTACAGCCGTTTTTTTTTTTTTTTTTAGAGGGCAGCAATCCTCATTAATTAAAAAGATAAAAACATAAAGCATGTATCGTGGCGAAAGAGGTTTTAACACCGGCAAAATGGATTTTTCACTAAATGGCAACCCAAAGTATGTTCTTGGTAGGCTTTAATGGATCTATTAAACAATAGCAAATCTTTTAAAAACCATTACTACAGCCATCAGTGGCAAGCTGTTAAACAAGAAGGATGGGTTATTAGGAGGTCGTTCCAATATGTTTTGTTATGTGCATTAAAGACAGTAAACAACATGAACAAAATAAAAATAATTGAAACAAAATAAGTATCAGCGTGTTTAATATCGTTATGTCACGATGGCCTTTACCATGATATCGACCTTTTTTATTGTATTGTTGGGCTTTTTTTTTTTCTTTCACACATTAGAGGCCTCTGAAGAAACCTTGATTAAAATTAAAACCAAATTCTAAGAAATGTAAATTACCAATAGACTATCTGAGGCACATATAATCGTGCACACACACGCACTGGTGTGATGCATGATGCAAACTGAAACTGCGCGACATTAAAATCGGATCCATTGCTCCAAATTATAGTTTGAGTCTGCCAGGGTACTTTTGTGTGTTTATCTTGTTTCAATTCATTTTGCAGCATGTGGACAGTTAATTCATATTTCAGTCAATAACGGATTCGCACTTGCATTGTCTTGCTCATCCAATACAACTTCATTAAACAGCCTAACCAAAAGTACACTGTGAAAACCTGAGCTCTACAGATTTGTTCAAAGTTCTACTGTTTAACGTAGGCCGGCCTGTGTGATCCCTGAAAGCCTAACTAAATGCACGTGCAAGCATGAGAGATAAAAACAGGGTATATATACATATTAGATATTATGCATATATGTACATAGGCTACAGTGTGGCCCTACCTGAAATCTCAGAGGAATCTCGTGCATTATGGTGCAGATAGCCTTGATCCAGAGAGTAGGATGACATCCCTGTGTGCAGAGCAGCAGAGGTGGGACTGCTTGATGCCAGCGACTGCTGTTTGATGTATGAAGAGACACCAGGTGAACTCCAGTGTGAGGCTGCATTTGCATAAGGAGACTGACAGTCAAAAGTGCCTACCATGGCTTGGGAGGACTGCAGGGGACTGCTGCTGCTGTCCGGGCAATAGTCCGAATTAGCGGACATGTAGGATGACCCGGAGCCTGATGACATATGTTGGACGTGATGTCCTCCACCGAGTCCCTCGAAACCACCTGTCACTGTATTACCCATCAGATCTATGTTGTAGCTGTTATGGCATGCTAATGAGCCTGACGGTGATTGGAAATCAAAGTTCTGCGGCAGCATGGACGCCCCGTAACCGATTCCATTCATCATCCTGTACATTGGTTTCAAAGCTTGGCATTTCCTACGGAACCCGCGAGGTCTGCGACGGAAAGAGCCCTCCTCAAACATGAACTCACTACTGGGGTCGATGGTCCAGTAGTGACCCTTGCCAGGTCTACCGAGACCCTTAGGCAGCTTTATAAAACACTCGTTCAGGGAAAGGTTATGTCTGACGGAGTTTTTCCATCCCTGGTATGATCCCCTGAAGAAAGGGAAGCGGGCCTGCAGGAACTGATAGATTTCACTCAAAGTTAGCCTTTTGATCGGTGAACTTTGAATAGCCATCACAATGAGTGCGATATATGAGTAGGGAGGCTTTTCAGGGCGCCTCAAGGCAGAGTTTCCCTTTTTCCACTTGGGTGATGCATTGTGCGCGCTCTCCATCCCTGGCTGTGCGCTCAGCACAGCTGCATTCAGAGCATCAGGACTGGATCGAGGATTAGATGGATCCAAATGTTGCTTGGAGCTCTCGGTCGTCATGGTTGCGCGTCTTTTTGAACTCGTTCACCGTGGGGACCTATCGTCCTATCGTTCAAACGCGATTAAAGGCTAATGCGGCAATCAAAAGGTCAGTGTCCTTTGTGGTGCTCAGCGCGTTTATAACCGTGAAAATCAAGAAATACCAGCCGCTGTTCCTCCTTCCTCTCCCTGTCCATCGCTGGCAATATTCCCACAAGAGAGGTGGAATAAAGCTCCTCGATTTTGCTTGCGCCTATCCAACCAGCCAAACACAACTCGACCACCTATCAATTCTTAAATCTCTCTCTCTGCCCCTCTACAGTCACCCCCCCCCCCCCCCCCCCCCCCCCCCCCCCCCCCCCCCCCCCCGCCCCCCCCCAAATCCCTCCAAGAAATCGCCAGGAACTACTCCCTCCCCATCTGGCAGGATCCAGACTAGAAGCCGGACGCAGCGCAGTGGAGTAAGACACATCTCCTCCCACGACTTACTTTCCGTAACACCTCTGAATACATTTTTTTACACTAATATTTGGCATGATAACCTGGCTAAATAAGATAAACAAAACGACACAATTTGGACAAATACTTACATTTGTCACGAATACCTGCAATGGGTAACAATGCTTTCTAGTAGTTTAACTTTTGTGAAGGTGTAGAACGAGTCCTGCAGTGTTCATTTGTTTGGGATCTGTTGAGACTCTGACATGAGAGGAAGCATGATTTTTCCATCAGAGCGTGCCAACGTGCCACACAGAGCGCACAGTGTCAATTTACCTCTTGGAGCCTGGAGTCCACCTGGAGAAATAAACTGATTAGAAACTCTAAATAAAGTCTAAAAGAACCATTCGGATGATTAAATATTACAGTATATTTTGTGAAAAGTTGGTTGCGCATTGGATGAGTTTTAGTTGTCCTTAAAGAGCAATTTACCATTATAATAAGAACGTGAAATAATTTCCCACACCAGCAAATTCCACAATCTATCCAAAATATCAGCAACATCAAAGCTGTAACCCCGCTGCGTTCAGGATGCACAGCTGGTTTAAAGGAAATTTACTTTCTATCCTCAGAAGAATAGGCCTACTTGGAATGTTTCTTCCTATCCTATTGTGGATTCGGGTCGAGTTCGCTCAGGATGCATCATTTGTACAAACCCTTTCCTGCGCATGTGTAGTGACTGAGGCGACAGCTATTTGCAGCGCGAGACAGAAAACGTAAATATTGGATGCCCCTATCCGACTGCAGCGAGCTTCATGAACACTGAAAAGTAAATAGTTATGAGGCAATTTCTTTTTGCATCATAAATGATAGAAGAAACTGCATTCATCATTTATATTCATCATTTTATTATGTTTTATATTATTATTGTTATTGTTATTTTCATTGTTATTGTCATTGCTATTGTTAATAGTAATAGTAGTAGTATTGTTGTTATTATAAGCAGTGTGGCCTACGCATGCCCAGTAGTGGCGCAGTCATTGTTTTCTAGAAACTGGTAAAGTTCCTACTAGAAAGAACACTCAGGAAGAAATATATTATCTTTTACATAATGTGTACAACAACATAGTTTGCCAAGGCTAACCATAAGTCCTTTACCTATTTAGACAGGTAGTGTATAGAAGGTTCTTGGCACACTTGGAACAAATTCCCAGCAGAGCAGATTTTACAAGGTGGAGTCACATAAACACACGCCCCGTTAACCATTATTGCCTTGGCACCTATGTGTCGTACTGGTGTCAGTCCTAATATGTCTCCACAATAACCAATGACCAAAATAAAAATACAAAATATATTACAATAACAGCAAACGCAGATTATCATTCATATTTTTAATTTCATTGCGAAGTTTTGAAAGAAAGAGACAACAGTCAAAGTGCATATTTCAACACGGCATTGAGACAAACAACGTCAATGGCCCGTTCAGTAACATTTACAACAAAAATTTGTCTATAAAACATCAAATCTGACATTGCTTTAAGAAGTATACAAATAAGTGTAACACCTCGCCACCACAATGAAGTCCAATTGAATTCCCATCATCAGTGCACATTGATGACTTATGATAATGAAATGTTTTTATTTCTTATATTGCAAGACTGTGTGTGAAAGCAGCCCACAGCCATAGGCGTTTGACACATGCGCAGCACAGGAGTCCATGTAGCAGGCTGGCTTGACGTGTGGAAATGATGAGGCAGGTGCATTTGAATGAGGCATCATGAGATCAACGTAGCGCGGCCAGCTGAAGGCAGGAGCGAGTGCTAAATGTTCTCTGTTTGAGTCCCTCTTGAAGGGTCTGCTCAGGATGCTGTCTATCGCAAATGAACTCGTAAACTTGGTGGTGGGTGTAGTCTGTTGAATGCTCTGCGGCTCCTCGGACACTTCTGGCTCCTTGTTGAACTTTTTATTACCGATGCGCTTTCTTCTGCGCCGGAACACCCCATCAGCAAAAGTGTACTCGCTGTGAGGATTGAGCATCCAGTAATTGTCCTTTCCCCAAGGTCTGGACGGGTCCCGGAGCACTTTAAGAAAACACTCATTCAGAGACAGGTTGTGCCTAACCGAGTTCCTCCAACCGGTGTAGCTGCCTCTGAAGAACGGAAACCTTTTCATCAGATAGTCGTTTATTTCCGCCAAAGTCAGCCGTCCAGAAGAGGAGTCCTGGATAGCCATGGCGATGAGAGCGATGTACGAGAAGGGGGGTTTGGGTCTCCGTGTGTACGGCTTGGACTTGTTGCTGGTGCATGGAGTAACAGGTGGAGGGCTGTGCGCCACGCAGTCTCCATCCGACCCCAGCTCCTCCTCAGCAGAAAGAGGAGAGCGCAATCTCCCCTCTGCAACAGTGGACATCTGGAAATGTTTCATGTCATAGTGTCCTCCACAAAATACCTCCAACGTCTTGCTGTTTGATGAATTGTCCTCTTTGTTTAAGACCTATCCAATTTGCTTCCCGCGTGAAGTCCGGATCTTTTGGGCGTCAAGACGCGGAGTGCTTTAAATTGAATCCGAAGTTCTTCTTAGATATCCCACCTGCCAGAGCTGAAGCCGGTCTCACCTACCAATCTGTTTGAACAGCTGTTTATAGTCGGCTCACCTCAGGACCAACCCAAGAGGGTGGAGTTAAATGATTTCAAAAGATTTGGAGCACAAAACATCTTCACATTGCGTGCATGATAGTCTATACTAAAACTGTGATCACAATAAAAGGTTCCCCATGAGTCTATAATACAGTATTTAGCAATTTCGTGCAGATGTATTACTTTCTCACCTGTATAATGTAAGCTGCCGGACACCTTGGGACTATTTCACCTGAGACAACCAGGTGGCGTATGTTTCCTTTGTATTTAAAGGTGTGGTGCAGTATCTTTTGACAATTTCAGGTAGCACTGTAGCTAGAACTGCTTTCCTATAGATACTCTGCATCCTAATTATCGAAAACCATATATCCTATTCTATTTTTGGAGTGTAATTTTTAAAGAACTCAGTAAAGAAAAGAAGGAAAGATTTTCCGCGTCACATCTTGCTTTCTCTCTCTCACACACACACACACACGCACACACACACACACACAAACACACACACACACACACACACACACACACAGGCACAGTTCTCTACTTGTGCACTTCTTATGATCATGCCAACTTTACGGCCCACAAAGAAACCATTGTTATTGTCTTTCTCTCTCTTTAAACGAATAGTGGGTTTGGTCCTTCCTGTCATCAGGGCCAAGATTGTGGATTCACTTATTGTGATTTATTTTCTTTTTAAAACTCCTTGAGGTTTTGGGTGTTACAGGGGGTGTCATGTGATTCCTAAGGAACAGTGTCATTATGACAATAAGGCCAACAGGTGAGCAGACCGAATGAAGACACTGATCAAATATACCTTTAATAGTTAATGTCAGTGTTCCCTTATCATTCAGTGACGCTCCACAGCCCGGAGACATTCTCCTCCCACTCACTCCTTCAGTTTCATCCGGAAGTCAAGTTGAACTCAACAACCCATCGTTGTATAATTGGTGGTTTTAGGTCCTCCAAATTATCAGAGCAAATCACTGCTTTCATTGGTTGTGCTGCAACACTGTCACTAAATAGACATATGGACAAAAGAAGTATAACCTCATTCTGTACATCACCTAGAAACCAATGTTGACATCACAACAACCGCTGATTTGTTGTTACTGCAACAAGTGGCTTAACTTTTGTTTACGCAAATACTACTTTTCAAGCTGTTTTTCTCAATTTGGGTTACACATGTTTGTGCTGGTGTGAATGAATTTCAGAAGCTAATCTGTTTTTGTTGTCTGTGACACCCAATCCGGTGTGAAGTCACTATTTTGAAAGGATGAAAGGAAGATGGATTCCTGCAAGCTAACCACACAATGGCAACAGCTTAAATGTCATGTATAGTCATTCTAGTCACTGCTAGTAGCAGCATGTGAGGCTGTCATGTGTCTGTGTGTGTTCTTGTATACATCAGGAGCTACTTAACAACAACTGTGCAGGTGAAACCAGAGAGGAATATGTTTGCCTCATGTACTGCTAAAGGTAAATAATGTAGAAAAAAAAAATCCTTTTTCTAAGAAGGCATAAAGGTGTTGTAAGCAACTGTTGGCTTCTTGACTGTTGGCAATTTTATTAGTTTGGTAGTTTTTTTCAGGGTAAAGACAATGTGGACCAAAATCCTTTTATAAACATTTTACACCTGCAGACCCGGTGTTAAAACACTTTGTTAATTACTTATTAACATTTAAATCTACAGATTTCATGTCTTGTTAAAAAGTGGGAAATTGATTTGTTAATTTATAATCAACATTTATAACTGCATTAGTAGAATAGCTTATAATAACAGATCTATAGAGAATGAATACATCATTTATTAAACATTAAGTAAGCCATTAGTTAAAATTTATAAGCCCCTCATAAGACAGTGGTGGCAAAAAACTGTTTTTGTTATGCTAGCATTTCCGTTTTATCATGTCTATCATTCTACAACAAACAACAGTAAAATAGCTTGGTTAACTGGCTTTACTTACTACAATGAACATAGTCTAGAAGCCCCAAGTACTGAATACAAGTATATTTATTGAAGCACGTGTACTGTACTTGGCAAACATATTAATCTTAGACAAAAAATTGCATTTTACAGATGTGTGTTTAAAGGTGTCCCGCACAGTTACATATTCTTCAGTTAATAACTCACTGCCATAAAGTAATTTTACTAAATATCTTATTGTCTCACTCTTTTTTGACTCTCTGTCAAGATCTCTGTTGTGAGATGTACAAGCCTGTAGCTCACGTTGCCTTTCTGCAGACACCAGATCAGATAAGACCGTTTTGAAGCACAAACCTAAAATGGAAAATCTTCATAGTTCAGTTTGAATATTGAAAGATGACACCAATCTCTGAGCAGCTCTCCACAATTCTTGTCATGTTGAAATAGCTTTAGACCTTCCAAGATACAATCGCTTCAGCTTTAACTCTGGCCTTGAGGTTTCCCTTGTTGAAGGGTTGGAATGAGGAACAACACAGAGCCAGATATCAGTGGCTAACACCCTGACAGTTGCTAATGCAGTTAATGTGATTCGTTGGCACTGTGCTCAGTTCAGAAACATTCAAGAATCACAAACTGATGCCAACATAATAAATTGCACTCCACGATTCATGAATTCATCGCACTACAGTTATGCCTGTACCCATTAGTTGAATGAGGACTCTCACTTACAAGTCAGCATGTGTTCCACATAATATATTGGAGCCCTGCAGCGGCTGACTGTCATGGCCCAGTGCCTGTTACTGAGTGTCTGTGTGTTGTTGTCTTTCTTGTGCACTCACCGGTCTGTGGCTGACGTTCTAACAACAGGACTGGGAGTACCTGGCTAGTCCTCCCAGAGACCTGTGTGAAGCATTCCCTTCACCCAGTACCAGCATGTGTTCATCTTTGTTTAGTTACTTCCTTTGTTAGACACTGACAACATGCACCACACATTGTTCACTGCATCCATACCATAAGCCATGAGCCACTGATCCTGACTGGCACAACTCATTGTCTTTCTGTTGGCACTTTTATTTTATTTTATTGAATAAATGACAGTTTGTTACTTAGTCGTCTGTGTCGTAAAGCTGGCCATCAGCTTCTTCTAGAATTTTAAGCTCCATAATGAGTTCCTTCTGTTTGTGGTTGTTTGTGAAGGAAAATAGATTTCCAGTCATTTGATGGACAAGGAAGAAATAAATATTCTTAGTTGACTGCAGGTGTAAAGAACACAGATGTGGCTAAGCACTGCACAGGAAGGATAACAACACATTTTGTTGAATTCATGTAGAGTTGTGAATTATGGGTCCTTATGTTGAATTTGAAATCTCAATTGAAATGAAATGCTATTGTAGGTTTTAGTGACATTTTCTGAAATGATGTTGCAAATATGAGAATAAGGAATTAGATGATAAAGCCTTGAAAATAATTGAGGTGTGCTGTGGCTTGTTTTTAAATGCTTCCCATTAGGAGTAAATTAAATTGAAACAAAGCTATTCTTTACAAGCTGGTTCAAGAGTTGTCTTTACATTTAGAAAAGAGTGAACATTTACAGTATGTCAAATCAGAGAAAAACTATTATGTACTTTTTCTGTATTTTTAAGTTTCTTTTAAACATTTACACGTATCATTTTGTTTTAGTTTTTAAGCCATTTAGAAGTAATATTAAGTAATCAATTATTGTCTTACAAAGCATGTTTGAGATAAATCTGAAACCCCACTTAGTATTTCAGTAGTGTAAACTTTTAGAGCAGATTACACAAAATGTCTAAAAATAGCCCTGTGAAGCTCTGAACCTGACTTTAGTTTGCATAACTCCCACTCAAGGCTTGTGTGTGTGTGTGTGTGTGTGTGTGTGTGTGTGTTTGTGTGTGTGTGTGTGTGTGTCCCTCTATATGCAAACACAAAGCTTCTGCTTGTGAGGCAGCAGATCATATGAGATGTTCAGATGTTTTGCAAAGGATTATGTTGCTGAGAACGTTAAGATCACTGGGTGACTTCAGAGTCAGTGATGTATTCACATGTTTAAAATAGAAACAGAATTTCATGTTGTTTCAAGGCATTCCTTTGTGCTATTTATGGCAGCCATGTGTTTATTATCGTTGAACAATACATCCCACCTCAAAACATTTCATCAGCCACTAATTATAGTATTGAAAATACTAAAATATAGTATTTGAAACCATGTTACACATGGTTTTGCACAAACATGTTCTTAGTCATCATTTGTCTGTTTTGTTGTGTATATTTGGCTCCACATGTTTCTTCATGTACACCTGGTCCCGCCCTCTAAATGCACACATGAAACCTATGGAAGATGCTATTGTAAATCTGTTTATGTGGCTTTTGTTTTGCAAGTTTAATATTTTTCTTTGCTCTTTAATAAGGTTCATGTGTAGGTAAAAAAAGGGACAGATGACAGTTAACACAGTTCAAAATCTCTCATGTCTCTTTATAGCAGATATAAGTAGCACTAAAACAAGAATAAATAGCAGGATCTCTTGCTGGTTTGGGAAGTTTCTATTGTGGTTGTGTCACTTCTGGGGCAAAGCAAATGAAAAAAAAGAAGAAGAAAAAAGGGAGGAAAAATGTATTAAATAAGCAGTACACATTTCAAGCAAGAGAGGTTACAGGTTGTGAAGGCTAGAAATGCCTTTTCTTGTTTTTAGCATGTGGTGATCACTACAGACACAATAATTATACTGTCAAAGACTCAATAAGAAATATATTTCTCTGGTACAGCTTTCATCCTTTTCTGTCTATAACTGTAGATGTGCAAAAAACTCTCTTTGGATAAGATGGAATTGTCCCTTGTTTCCCATTCTAATTTCTAATTTTTCAAATGATATGGGTTTGCATTTTTCTTAATTTCATGTCATAGATAAGTATCTGTTGTTTGTTGCACATTCTGCTGTACATCCATTTTTGGATTTTTCAATGGTACAGTTTTACATGTGGTCTTGTATTGCACTCATTAATGTTAACACAGCTTCTCCATTTCTAAATACACTGCATTGTCTGCAGCCTCATTTATATTAGAACATTATCAATCAAAAGCAGGGACAAACTGATATTGATAGTAAAAGTCAAAAGCAGAAAAACTAAACAGGTATACTACTTAAAAAAAATTCTGAGTAGCGGAGAATCCTGAGGATGAAAAGGTTTGAAAACACTCTTTTCAGTTATTTTTTTATTTATAAAATTGCGTCAGAGGCCACTGAGTTGAAACGGTTACAGGAACCCTGAGACAAGGTTTGAGAGGACAGGTATCTGAGACTGGGTTAGTCTACTTCTGCAAGCCATCTGTGTGAATACACTTAACTCCTCTAGCATGTTTAGACAAAAAGGAGGAATGGGGGTAAACACTGCCAGAGACGCAGCACCGAGGGTGGGGTTGTGATGTGGTTTACCTCACAAATGGGGAAACTGTTTCCACACTGAATGGGGGTATAATGTCATAACAGTGTGAGTGATGACAGTGAAAGCTTCAAGAAAAGGGTCGATCCTTTCTCTATTTATTCTCCCCAAGGTTCTGGGTACTGAGATTCGTGTTGAGGCCTAGTATGTAAGTGGACAGAGTCTCATAAGCTGTTACTGACAAGCAGCAGGGCTACAAAACATCATTACACTAGAGTAGAGAGAAAGGCCAGATTATAGCTTAATCAGCCGCATTTCACAGATCCTATTAAGCGGAGATAACTAAGGATGTTAAGTTTCTGTATGGGAGGGGCGGGGTCATTTTAACTGTTCTGTTTTGAAGTGGTGCAACATTTTATACTTGTTTTGTTTCTTTGCATGTTAAAAGCTATAGTGCGTAGTTTCCCCCATGTCTTCCCCATGAGGAAGTCTATGTAATGACAACAAAACTGTCCGCGTATCCACATGATTCAAGCCTTCTGTGATCGTGCACCACCCCCACCCCTCCTCCACACAGCTGATAGTAGCCAATGAGGACACGGAGGGTTAATAAAACGTGATGGACTCTTCAGAAGAAGTAATTACGTTAACTTGATTTTTCTGCACAGGGAACAGTTTCTGAACATACTGAGAGATACAGAGAGAGTTGTGTGAAGCTGATGATCTTAATTAGCTTTTTTTTTAATCAGCTTCTTTGGCAATGGTTTGAATGTAACGGACATTTGTTAAATTTCAAAAAGTTACATAATAAAGCTTTAACTTAACGTGCTTATTTTAGACAACATGACTCCAGAAAAATATGATTTATGTTCACTAATGATTTTTAGTAATGACTACCAATGTACCATTGATTTGTCTACTGTCTTATCGCTCTGTGCACGTACTATACTATGTACTATACTACAGTATACTTAATACAACTTGACGTGTTAGTTTTCCCCTTGTAGAAAAAATTAGATGGTTTAAGGCAACAGGTTTCCAACCAATATCTACTAAAGTCAACCAATTCGGAATAACAGTGTAGTACACCCTGGACCTATGCGCCAAACTCTAAACTTCTATTTTCAAACAAACCATTTTGCAGTTCCAGTGCTACATTTTGCAGTTGTAATCTTGAGAATAAAAACAAAACGCTGTGTAAATGTTATCCAGCTAAATTCAGCAGCTGATGTCACAGATAGAAAGAAACATACAATTAAATCGGTGTGATGTTTTGATTACAGTGTGGGTTTGTACAATTCAAATCCAGCTGCTGTGTTTAGAGTGAGGAAATGCTGTTTTTCCTACAAGCTTTCCGTGAACATATCTATGCAAGACTCTGAGATACAGTTTTTAGTCATTTTTTCTTAAAAACACTTAATTTACCCAAAGTACTAGGCAACTGGGCTTCTGTTGTTTCTTTAAATCAACAGGAGGATCAACTGAAGGGTAACTTTATATTAGACAGATTAAAAAGACTGCATGATATCTGAATGCAAATAGAATTTGAATTACATTACTGCTAATCCAATATTAGTGTATGTACACCTCTTTAATCAACTGCAAGATTCTTCAATGTCATCCATCATAGCAAATGTTTACTGAAGGATTTTCACTGTATTATTCACTGTATCACACCCATCAACTACTTTGCAGAAATGAGTAAACCGAGTATTTTATTTTAGTCAATGGTTAGCCATTATGTTTCTTTTTAAAGGCCTCCTGTCAAATATCATTTTGTGTACTTCTGTAGAAGGGACACCAGGTCCATTATCACCTGCATCATCACCTGCAGTATCACCTGCAGTAACCTCATGGCCTGTAAACAAGCCAAGGTTCTCTCTTTTCTTGTTGTGTTGCCATGGCAATGGTTAAATCCCATCAGGTTCCATCACATGAAATGAAGAGGTTCAAAAAGGAAGCTGAATCCATGTGCGACCGCAGCGATCAAAGCACAATGGAAAGACAAGCTTAAGTTTGGAATTAAATGATGAAGGTAATGGCCTCATAGGGGCAAGATTCCAGATTGGCCCATCTGAGCTTTAGTTTTATCAAAGGCAGAGCAGGATACCCAGGGCTCGGTTTACACCTATCACCAATTCTAGCCTCTGGGGGACCATAGGCAGGCTGGGAGAACTCATATTGATGTTAAACAATCTTATAAAGTGAAATTTTCATGCCATGGGACCTTTAAAGATATCCATGAAATTTCCTTTCTCATTTGTTTGTTATCCCTTGTTTGCATCCTGATTCTGCCATGCCAGCTGTTCCTGGGAAACAGGACGTTATTTCCCTTTATGATCAGGGCGACGTGCTGGTAAAACTGGTTATGTAAACTGACACCACTGCTAGCTAGAGGAACACATGTAGGCTAAAGCATAATTATTGGAAACGTTTTATCTAATCATGTACATTTGCCCTCAATTAGTTTACATAATTTTCCAATGTGTGGCCACACTAGGATCTCTAATGTTAAAACATTTTGTTCCAGGATTTCTTGCATGTCAGCCTTTTTTGTTTTTTGGGATTTAAAAAAAAAGAGTGCCACATGATTTTATGGTAAACTACAATGAATAAAAACATATGATATAATAATATTTAAAAGATATTGTCTCTGCAAAAGAAAGTGTTTTAAATGGGAACCTTATGCTGCTTGTAATTGTGATTATTTTCCCTTGTTACAAAGTCTGCATGCTAGCATGACTACTGACCAGAAACCCAGAGCCTTTAACTGGCTCTATGGTGTATTTTGCCTCCAATGTCGCCCTCCAGGCAGCTAACCCTGACCTTTACCCTTGCCACTCCCTGTTGTAAGTCAGAGAGTGTAGATTTGAGCCGAGCATGCGTCACTTTGCAACGCGTGAAGATGTAAGTTGTGCATCCGTCACTTTTTGACAAGTAGCATGCAAGATGCTAACAAGAGACTCCTGGAATGTCAATACAGTGAAAATGGACCTTCTTAACCAAGTTCATTCACTGCTGACTACAAGTTACCAATCAAATACAACAAATGAAATGACTGCTAGCTTAGCTACAAGCTAGCAATCAAACACAGCTAGGCTGTTACTTGAATGGCATTTTGTGCTATGTTTGAAATTAAACAATCACGTATAGCTAAAATGTTCTTGAAATGATTCCCATCTTCTGTTATTATTATCTGTTGTTATTGTTTGTAATGAGAAAAGTTTATTATACCATGGATTTCAGAAATTTCAGTATGACACGTTATGCCGTAAACTGTTTAAATCTGAGCATGTGCAGCTAACATCTGCACCTGACCAGAGCCGGTCTGACTTGATTCTCATTGGTTATGACACGCTATGCCGTAAACCGTTTAAATCCTACATCGAGGGGTTGACAACCCTAAACATTACCAATGCCGCGTTGCCTGGAAGGAGGTGTTGGGGGCAAAGAACACCAAACACCCTGAATCTGCAAAGACAACAGTTGCGTGAAGCCGTGCTCTGCTGCTCTGTGCCTAAACATTTAAGGTTTGTAGATCTTGACTGCAGTTTGGATACCATTTACATTCTAAACATGCTGTATGTGAGGTCTTTTAAGTTTTATACACAGACTACTCTAGCAGTCTCAGTGCAACATCATCTTAAGCTTGAAGTGAATTTGGCTTTTTAAAATCATGTTACAGAATAGTCCAAATTAGTACATGCCCTGCAACATTATATCATGTTTTTTGTTGAAGTGACAAACCCAAAAGTTCTGACAATTTGTGTGTATTAGCAAGACAACAAGTCTGTTACAGCAACCTGATAAAAGCATACCGTAATCTAAAAGCTTTTGCCGGGCTTAGCCTGCCCCAACAATGCTCAACTTGTTTTGCCAGCATTTAGGCCTCCAGACCTCATTCGTGCAAAAGAAGAAAAAAAGTGTGATGGGATCCCCTTCAGGTGAAGTATGCTTAGATTATATCACTGTTACTACGTCCACAGGACCTGTTTGGGTTACTTTCAAATGAGAGAAAAGACAGGGGAAAAATTGCTTACAGAGTAGAAAACAAAGAGCCCTGCGTGCAAATGCAGGGAGGAACTCCTTTTAGGTGAGTGCCTGTAAAATGTTGGCTTTGCACGAAACCAACCCAGGTATACCAGCACACACCTTATTTACACCTACGCAGTTTGGAGTCAATCAGAGGGCAAATGCAACCTTGTCAAGAATATTGAATGTAGTGTGGATCCAGGGTTATGATAACCTTCATATTCTCTTTTATTTTTTAAGGTTCATGGTTGCCACATTATTTATTTGTTGCTTTGCTACCAGGGTTGTCTTTCTTTATTTGATTGGCTCGTCTCTATAAAGAACCCCATGGCAAGTTAGACATTAAAACATATTCATTATAATGCATTAAGCTACAGAACAGTAACTTCACTGTTTGTGCTTGTTTACAACAAGGTCTTTGTCTGTGATCACAGCATCATTTTGTAATCCATGTTCAACGATGACAAAACTTCATTTTTGATGTAAATGAGTGAGGCTTTTTAGATCTTTTGTGCTTAAAGCGAAATAAAAGTCACTTCTGTTTCTCGTGCGGTCTCTGCCGGATTCCATAAACACATCTCCCAGGTGGTCTGAATGTGTGTGTGTGTGTGTGTGTGTGTGTGTGTGTCTTCAGAAAAAAAGAGAGAGAAAAAACAGTGCTCGCATGGAGGAAAGCCAACCTCTTATGGATGCCGACGTACTCAGCAGAGCCAAATGCAATCTGACAGCTGAGTTTAACGATATTTATATCCAAGCCACACGCTTTCAGAACTGTTCAGGATCTGTTCTCTTAGCAGCATCTCAGCTCGGCTCAAAGACTCAAGCCTGGTGCGTTTGCTCGTAAATGAGAAGTGTTTTCAGCACATTTGATAAGTGTGTGTACAAAGTAGTGTGTGGGAGCCATGGCTGCACGAAATGAGGAAAATGTGCATTATGTGATATCGTGTTGAATATCGCGACAACGATATTACTTGAGGTAAGTAAACAGATATTAAAGTGTACTCAATTCTGCAGTTCTGTTGCTTTCAGTATTCTTCTAAAGCACAACACATTTCTTGTTGAATTAAAAAATAATAATTTCCAGCATTCTTTTATTGAACAAATTGAGCATTGAATTAAATATAAGAGGGTGCACTAAAAAAGAATCACATTTCATATTAATGTGCGGTTTTCTACTGATTATTTTCTTTCAACTAACACAATTGTGTCTATTGCGATGTGCAGCAGCCTTTTGTGATGTGTATATTGCGCCAATTGATATTGCAATTGTTATACATTTGCCGTCAATGTGGAGAACACAGCAAAATCATACAAAAATCCTATGAATTACAATGCTTAACTTTTCAAACGTATGGTTCATAAGCAGGCGGATCAGGTCAAGGCTCCGTTCAGCCTTAGCTTGAGACCAGGCCAAGTCTCACAGACTCAAACTGCAAAACCAGCCATCGTTCTCTTGCTTGTGGTGTGGCTCTTGGGATGGCAATGGCACTCAGTCAGTCCACCACTGTGGTCCAGATTGAGATATATCTTGAGTGGGTTGCTATGAATATTTGATTCATGGTCCCCAGAGGATGAGTCTCAATGACCAACAGCAGGTCATTGTTTAGTGAAATACATCAATATGTAGGCTAAAATTGATTGGCACAACAATTGGGATCAGACCTTTATGATTCCTAGACAATGAATCCTAATTTGATGATTTTCAGACTTTTCCTCCTGCACCATCTTGAGGTTTTCATTTGTGTTTGTGAGCAATAATTTGAAGACAGTGCAATGACTTTGTCAATCCCCTAACTTTTTATGTAAAAAATAAATAACTAATGACTAAACTAACCTGCAACTACTTGTACAAATGTTAGCATGCTAACGTGCTAAACAAACACGCTGAACATGGTAAACATAATATCTGCCATTGACATTGTCATTATGTTAGCATGCTATTGTTAAAATTTGCGCAAAGTAGGCTACATGTGCACATGTACAGCCTCATAGAGCTGTTAGCATGGTTGTAGAGTGCAGTAGACTCTTCCTGTTGAATAAAAAATTACCCCAGGGATATCCACCATAATGTGATCATTCAATTATGCTAAGGGATGGTTTTCTTATTGGAAAGATTTCTGTGCCAATCTGCCAACTGTGCTAAACGTGGCAATTCCGTTGACATTTGAGTTGTGTACCAACAATCCTTGATGGACTTTCCAAAGATGACTTACATCAGTCACAAACTCACAGATAATGTGCAATAGCACCATTACCTCATGGTCTCACAGCATTTTATGATCTTGATCTTGTAAGCACAAGTTTTTATGCCCACTGAGTTAAAGGTGCTCTAAGCAATGCTGGGTGACGTTACTTCTTGTTGACGTTCAAAGTATTTTCCAACAAAACGAGACCAGCTTGACCCTCCCTCCTCCTTATCCCGTATCCTCCCTTCTTTGCTTCTGCGCAACAACAGCAGCCCTGAGTTGTTAGCACAAGCTCAAATTCCCACAGCAAATAGTTGCAGGAGAGGTATCCTTCTTATATTAGTATGACAGCTAAGTACTAAGAGAAAGAGAGAAAGAAAGAGACAAACTGTCATGTTTAAGTTCAGTAGAATGTCCCTCATGTGCCAGAGGAGCAGTCTTTTAAGCAATGGTTAGACTTGAGGAGCTTATAAAGCAGCTTTTAAAAACTAATTAATTAAGTAATTTGTTGTTCAGTGAAAACAACCGTCCCACACGTATTTATCTTCCTCTTTCTATCTTTTGAAATTCACGTTTTGCTGTCAGATGGCAGTAGTTAACGTACTGTAGATGTAGTTTTTAAAGAATGTCACTAGTTCAGATGTCTCCCCCATTTTTAGCACAGATTTGTGTCAGTCATGTAACTCAAATCAAGCAAAGTTCAGAACTTTAAAAAAAATTGGCATAAACATTCATTACAACAAGAACTCTTAACAACTGTGGGAAAAACTAATGATTTTTTGGTGATTCATCTATGAGAAACACATGCTTCTGCTTACCAAGAATTGATTATTTGCTTCTTTCACTCTCCAGCAAAGCAAGTATGTGTCTTGGTGTGCAGTATGTCTACAATGAGAAAAATGTAAACAGTGCTTTAAATATGATCTCTTCTATTGTAATCTTCCGGGTTCGATTGGACCCGCATGCACACAGTGTTTGAAGTCATCAGCAGTGATTGCTGTCTTTTTAAAGCTGTTTTTACCGTATTGTCATAACTGCTAAACAATAATACCTAAAATGTATGCATCCAAAGGCTGAGATTATGACTTTCAAAGAATTTTGGGGTTTGACGTTAAAAAAATCTTGCAAGGACAATCAGTCCACGCCACTAAAGGTGCATGGAAGACTCTGCTCAACCCCATTTATTGAATCATTCCGCATCTCTCCAGTTAATATCAGATAGAGAAGCCTGAATCAACATGTCTATATAAACATTCCTGATTATGACTAGTGAACATGCATGATTAAAAATTAGCCAGGTCCATGCATGAATCATGTAGGTAAGGCTCAAACCACATGGGAGAGGGATTTGAATTGCACCCATGAGCTGGAATTGTACCATTGTAAATAGAAATGTCATGACAATGTCATGTCTCTTCTGACCTGGTCAGATCTCCTCTGTGTATAAATGTTTCTCAACAAACGCCCCATTTTCAGAATGTTTACTTTATGTAATATTCTTAATGACTTCATTCACACCTTAGAGAGAGTTCAATGTTTATTGCCAAGAAACACCTGTCAAATACAGCCATTTAAAGACCCAGCTGTGTAACACAGCACTAATTTAGATGGTGATATTTTGCAGCAAATCCCTTTATGTCAATGGAATCAACACAATCAGGGGATTCATTTGCACGTCAAAGGCAATCTGTACAAATCTTTCCCCCCAAAGTTCAACTTCGGTGATCTTTAATATGCACTTTTACAGCCATATTTGCTAATAGCAAAATGTTTTGATTGTACTGAGCTTTGAGGGATTGGAGACAGAGAAGTCCAAAACAGAGAAAGCTACCGTTTCTTATTAGTAATGCACCATCTATTTTTATTAAAAACTTCTCTTCCATAGTATAAAGTGCTCAACAAAAGAGGAACGGTTTCCAGACAGACAAGATGGCAGGAGTTGCGTGGATTGTCTTAAAATTGCAAACATGTGATGACCGAAAACATTGTCAAACATACACAGTGACTTCATAAAAAACTATACTCTTCTTCTACATACACAGTCTGGGGAAAGCACATCTGTTTTACAGACAGTGTGCTATAAAAAGCTGAAAACACTATTGATTGTTCAATTGTATTTCACAGACGAGACTTATTTTCAGTGTGTAATCTTCAGTGGGACTCTCACAGCCCAGTGCGATGACTCACCAGCTGTTGTTGCTGAACAGGGAAGGTTACATGTTTGAGACACTCTGGAAGAGACTGGGTACACCTTTCTTAGGAAACTGGCAGTGGGACAACTTGGTCAAAGGATGTTTTCTTAACTACACCCAGTGTTTGTCAGGTTTGAGAAGGGAAGATGGGTTACGATAAGGTCAGAGGAGGTGAATTGGGATTTCTATTTCAGTCTCCTTGAAAGACAGAGACATCCATCCTTTGGGGGTCTGTGGTCTGTCTCTTACCTTTTACCCAGACCGTGACATGAGAGAAGAAGAGTAAACAAGCCAGAGGGGGAAGAAAAGGAAATCCCACTTTTGTGTTGCATAATTATATTGCAACATCTTTGTATCATGCAACCATTTATATAAGCACTTAGGTACTTTTTTAAATGTTTAATCATCTGATTTTAGCTGTACTCACAATTAAAGTTGTGTAGGTTTTGTCAGTAAACCTGTAACTGCTACCTCAATGAACAGCAACAAATGTTGCTGACATCTTTAAATTTTTACTTAATTAAAGATGTGTCTCAAAATTATGTGTACCAAATAATGATCTGGGAATCCCATCAAGAAGCGTGAACTTGGCCCATAAACACAATGGAGGGCTGGAGTCAAAGAGTCAGACACGATGAAAGCATTTCCCGTCCATTGACCTCTTGTCATTCCAAGCCCACCGTGCTGTGGAGCGAGATCAAAACAAAGCCTTTGTAATCGGACCCACATTCAGCATCAAACAACCACAACCAACAAAACAACAAACGAGGAGGTAAAAGGGCACCAAAATAGTCAGGGAGAGGTTAATAACACAATGCCTATGTAACTGCAAAAACAGACACGGGAGAATGGCATTTTATCTGCTTTCTGGACACACCTCTCTAGCTTTTTTTAATTTATGAACTACTTAATCTCTCTCTATACAGGTTTGATCAGTTTGACATTAGACTTTACACTTAAAAGGAAAATGTACGTCTAACATCTAGACAAGAAATGACAAAAATGTTGATCTCTCAAGCCCTTCAGAGAGCTCAACTATTAACACAGTCTATCAAGTTTCAAGAGAACTAGCAGCTAAGACTTTTGGAATAGCTGAAATTCTTCACAGCACAGGTGCAAACCTTGTAGCCTAATGCAAGGAATTATTTCTTAAATCCTAAAAAGTTAATCCAAGTAGTATTGTAAGTATGTTAGATCTGTGTTGATTTATCGCCTTTTTCATGCAACAACTACACGTTGACACAACGCTGAAGTCAGTGCACCGAATAAAGGAGATGAGATTTTCTCCTGCTGAATGATTACAGTGGAAAAAACCAACAAGCACTCCCTGAGTGTAGGAGGTTGTGATGTCTATTCAGAAAGCTGTAAACACAGTATGACTCATCATGATGCATAAGGTAAACTTTGGAAACATTTTGTAAATCCTCTGTGTCTTCCCTTAGTAAGAAAGCCATTCAGATATGGAGGGGAAAGGTTTTGTTTAGCAACATAATAGAAGATAGGAACAAAAAGAGTGGAATAATAAGAGCAATGAAAATGAAAGGTGTTGAATAGAAGTTGTTTTTAGCTGCAATCACTTAACAAATGGTATTGTCTGCTAGTAGGGTTGTGAATCCCCAGACACCTCCCGACACGATACCATCATAAAACTTATGCCATGATACGATATTATTGCCATTTTTAACACATTGCAACATTCTATGATATATTGCAATTTATAAGGAAACTTTGTCAACATCTGTTTTATCTAAAAAGATAAATTTTATTGCAGCAAAATGGGATTTTCAAACAAACAAACTGACCAACACATGTATAATGAAAGATTGATAATTGGTGCCTGTGTATCAGTCCAGTATTGCGACTGAATATCGCGATACTACGATGTATTGATTTTTCCCTCTACCCCTATCTGCCAGCACAGTGTTGTAGCACATTTACCATTAACACAGTGCCAGTACCACCAGGAAAATAAGCATCACAATGAGGAATTTTGACAACATTTTGGGTGGTCTAACTTAGTTTTACTTCCAAAGTGATTTAGTCAGACTAATTGTTTTTATTTCCCATTTGTATTTAATTCGGGTAATGGTGCCATGTTCACTGATCTGAGCAAATACTTTGATGAGTAAAGTGTTACCATAACTGTAATAATTGCAGAAACTGTGAGACACAAGTTGTAATAAAGTGGAATAATCCTTTAAATAGCATAGACATGCTGTGGTTTGTTTCATTTATTCAAAGACAATGCACAGTAGTATTACTATAGCCAGCTGGTTTATTTCCAACTGTTCTCCTTCTTGTGATATATTTTAAGACCAGAACAACAGGAAATATCAACATATTATATCGGCGAATGTAAAGCGGCCATCTCCCGCCCTTGCAGTCTTTCCGTTGTCTATCGGCAAGAAGCTGAACTCCAAACTGCTCCCATCTGTGTGTCACTGTGCACATGCACTAGAAAAGCTCATACATACATTCACTCAGTTCATTCACCATTCAGTCCATTCAGCCATGCAAACAGGCAACACAAAGCTCAGTGCTACAGTAAAACAGTTGGTCAATAACTGATGTTTAACAGATTGAAGATTGTACAAAGTGATGCTTAGACTTTGAAAAGTAGGCTAAACATGTACAGTATAAAGCAGTTTTTTTAATTCCCATAAAGAAAACTCTTCCCTTAAAAAGATCTTGTACAGCATCACTTTCTATGAAATACTCACTCTCTGGAAACTTTAATCACTGCTGTGTATTGAAAACATACACAGTTAAACACATGCTTCTAAACAACCGCTCTTAACTGAAACACCTTCTCATTATGATTTTGGCGAAGGTTAACAACCGTGTAGCATGCAAAGCTATTATCTTAGTGTGTCTCAGTTATATTTTAGTCCTTATGTACCTAAGAAAAAGTGAAATAAATGAAAGAGTGAAATAAATGTCTAATTGTCAAAAAGTGTGCTGGAGAAATTGAAATATCTTGCATGAAATTTGTATGTCAGATGAAAAATAGAACCTGCCAAGCACCTGAAAACAGACT
This sequence comes from Etheostoma cragini, assembly GCF_013103735.1. NCBI lineage: Eukaryota > Metazoa > Chordata > Actinopteri > Perciformes > Percidae > Etheostoma > Etheostoma cragini. The sequence goes on from NC_048418.1 coordinate 14,959,939, forward strand.
TGCATTCAGTAGTGACATTGGAAGAGTTCCACAATACAAGAAGCATTACTGTTAGTTAGGGTGAGGCTCACATCTAAACAATCTGAAGAGAAGCAGCGAGGCGCACATTTACAAACAGCCCTGAAATTCCTCAGTGTTATTCTTCTGGAGATTTTAAAGCTTACTTTAATAAGCTAACTGATGAGTAAGACATGAAGTAGAGTAAACAGTAATGACTATTGTCTCTATGAAGGGAATTCTATGCTTTAGGATTGGTGTTGACATCGGTGACTCCTGTCTGGCACGCGATGTGGGCTTAAGGACATAAACAAACCTGCATCTGGCTCCGCCCGAGGCTCACATGCACAACTTTCCTGTTAGAGACACCCCACAAAGTCCAGATAGGGACTGGTCCAATACATGATCCATCTGAGACCACTAACCATATACCTTAAACGATTGTGAGAAATTGTAATTTCATGTATCAATTTGTATTTTGTGTTAGTGTAGCCTTAAATATGATAGAAAAGAAGTGAGAGTGATTGATTAAGACAGATAGGAAAACTTACAATACAACTCTGATCCATAATGGAGGTAAAACGAATGTAATGTGCTCTGCTGTTAAGAATTTACTGAAAGATGGAAAGACAACAAAAGACAATTCTGCAAGGTCTACAAATCCTTAGATCATTATTTAGATAAGCAAATGCTCCAAGATCCCTATGAGAGGTGTATAAACGTGTTATAAGCTCTCTGACTCAGTACTGTGGCTAATGCCCACTTTTATCACATGCTATGTATACTGTGGAACTGTTTTACAACACTAGGAGTAATTGTTTAAGTGCTGTGTTGAGGCCAACTGATAAAAAATAATCCGCTCCGGATGCTTTACTTTTATCTGCAGTAATTTCTCTTTTACAGTGGCAAAGGACTTTAGACGATACAGTACTCCATGGCACAATCAGACTTTATTCATCAACAGATCAAAAGTCACCAGGTCTAATATCACAATTCATCTTTCTGTCTGTGCGTGTGTGTGTGTGTGTGTGTGTGTGCGTGTGCGTGTGTGTGTGCGTGTGCGTGTGCGTGTGTGTGTGTGTGTGTGTGTGTGTGTGAAGGGCTTCTTGTTAACTGTTTTCACAGCTGAGAGCAGCAGAGAGGCCTTTCCACACCTTTTGACAGCTGTGTTCTGCCCAGTCACGCTATAAAGACACAGCAGTGGTCTCCACCTCTGACTGCAGGGCCCTCTAGAGTTGTAAGACAGTAAAATTATTTTAACCTTATATGAATATTTAACTTTTTTTTCTTGTCATTTTTATATAATACCCTGACCACAAGCAAACCTTGGCAGCGCTAATTGATTAGTAATTTCCATCCTGATGAGACACCATAGAACCATTTTGTGCAGAAGTGACACTTCTAGTTTTTACACAAAGTGTTTGATAATGTGATTAATGATGCACGTTTCCCCAGCCTGGTTTAACCCTGGGCTGCATTGCCCTTACATGATTATGGCTGCATTAGTTACATGATCAATGATTAACAATCAGCTATTAATCTTTCTGTTGAGCAAGATGTTGTTTATTTTACTAAGTCAGAAAGAGCAGCCAGAGAAAGAATGAAGGAAGAGGCAGAGGGAGAAGACTGCAAACCTTCTCATAAAACCCTAATGTAAAATAGCAAAATACCATGCTTATTAACCCGATTTATTTATTTTTACCTTAAATCTCAAAACGTAATGTTTTAGCAGAACAACATATTCTAAAAGAGAAAATCCAAATAATAACAGCATACTGTATATCACCTTTTAGAGAGAAATGTTTCTCAACATAAAATATTTCATTGGAAGAAACCACACAGTGAACAGTGAACCTCAAATAATATTGTTAAAATTGTTGTGTTGATGCACTAAACTTAACCAAAGAGATCTATTACAGCCTCTCTGAGTTACCGTCTGCACATTTCATACGTGAGATTTAGAAATGCCTGTAATATTGCCGAAACCACCAGAAAGACAGGAGCTGAGTTAACAATTAATCAGAATCATGGAATTGTAAACTGGGATATTGATCACATAATTGAACTTGATGAATTGAATTCAACAGATGAACAAGAAGGGGAGGAGGGCACCACGGCCATGCATACTGAAGACATAACAGGGCGTAACTACTAAACGCTGAGAAAACACATGTCAAATATCTGTCGGTCTGTTTTATTAACATTGTTCCTATTGAGAAAAAGGGAGCGTTATTTACACATTCACAGTACACGTCTTACATAATTTAAACTACATAATATTCTCTTAGCTGACAAAAAGCATTTAATGAGAAGAAGGTGACATGTTTACCTGAAGCTTTCACATGCATTATAAAGCATGTATAGTTAGGTGAATGCAGTGTTCATTTTCTGTGAATGTATGTTAAACAATAACTTAGGTGAAAATATACAGTAGCAATTCAGAATAGTAGATTAGTCAGTGAATTTACTTTCACTATTAGGCTATGTATGCACTGCATCAGTTTTGTTATGATAAGAAAGTCACTTGAGAACAGCTCAATAGCTTTTAAAATATACTTTTTCAGGAATGTTTCCTCATGACTTAATGTTTACGGTATAGTTTTGAAAATAATTTCAACAAGTTGCACTCCTGAAACCCCAACTTGCACTCCTGAACGCCATAATTTGGCCAATTTTCAATGTATTTATCTTTCTAAACTCAAGTTGGTGTAATTCATTTTTATGCTTGAGTCTTCTGGAGGCATTAAGGGTACAGGGTGTTTCGTCTCATTCTCGGCTCGTGGTAGTCTTGCGTATGGTTTTGACTCTATTTGACCTATTTGATCTCTGAGATTTCTGTCTTGACCTCACTATCATGGAGGCAAGTGGAATTTTAAACAGTTCACAACGTTGAACAGTTACATTTGAACGAACAACAGCAGCATCTTTTTTTCTGGAAAAAAGTGTCACTACTGCTTTGGATAATCCACAGATCATGACCATGTTGGGGCAGCTACTGTATAATAAAATTGAGGAGTGTACAGTATCTCAAAGTCATGATGATGTTTCTGTGATTTTTGTTCAGGGCCTTATAAAATCCTGCAGGGTCAGATGTAACCTGCCCTTCTGTTTTAAGTCGAAGTCTGGTTAACTTGTGTGAAGGAAATCCTGTGTAAAGCATATGACCAGTGACTGAGTGTTGGTAGGAGAAATATTGGAGAAATGTTGCAAATGAGTTTGCAAGGTCATGTCTGAGTGTCCAGTCTATGTAAATAAGCTAATGACCTGAAGGAAGGAGTGGGTATGTGGCACTAGTAGTGAGCAGATAAGCTCTGCTTGTGCCCGAACAAGGCGGACACACAGTGGCAGGATCAAAGGACTGATGCTATCCAAGCTCAAATGCCGTGGCCAGAACACACACACTCTCTTGCTCTCTCTCTCTCTCTCTCTCTCTCTCTCTCACACACACACACACACACACACACACACACACACACACACACACACACACACACACACACACAGACACACACACAGGAACATTATGTTACAGAAGATAGGGCAGTTCATTCAAATCAACTACTTGAATTGATAACATTCATGTGTTCTGTGTTAGTTCCATTAATTTATATTGGCAGAAAGATTGCCTGTATTTTGGGGGAAAGCTTACTTGTTGTTTATATGTACTACACAGAAAGTTATTGCACCTTCTCAGTTAACGTTTGATATGAGCCTGCAGTATGCCAAATGTCATTTTAAAATGGTCACACAGGTGTGTTCAACCATGCCCCCTGCTGGGCAGAGGAGATGGTTCCATGTGTCTCAGCTGGAAAACAGCTGATGACTTGTTGAATTTAAGGATCATAAACAGTCTATAAAATGAAGCAAATAAGCAAATAACACATATACTGTGGGTCTTCAAAACATGTCAGTTATCTTTTTAAAGTTCTGAAATTATCAAGTGATGAAATGTTTCTAATAGGATACCATGTTGTAGATGATGGTCTATCTACTGGAAATGTCATGTAAATGAAGGCTGGGTAATCTGTATTTTGTAAAGTGCAAACAATGTGGTTTACACAAACATTTATTATTTGTGAATTAGCCCAGTTATTAGTATTAGTGCATACTAATCTCTAACCTCTAAGCAAAGCACAGAATCCACGTTCTCTCTGGTTTTCTTAAACAACAAACCAGTTTCTACTGCCTACTTACAGCTCAGTTTTGGTGAGAAGTTCTGAAATCTAGTATATGAGATATATAAAAAAAGAAAGAAATTGCGTTTAGTTTTTGTTTTTGGAAAGATCAACTATAGAAGATGGAACGTGTATTTTGTACTATTTCATTTATATTAAAAAGTTTAGTTGTGTGTATTTTCATGGATAAGCAATGATTTTAAAGCATCAATTAACACCAGTGGGGTTATAAAAAGCTTCCAGGAGCATTTCACCCAAATACAAAGAAAAACAACATGTCACAACCACACACACATATATGTGTGCATGTATGTATATGTAAATATATATATGAAAATAAGATAAAATGTATGCTATAGTTACCGTACCACAAATCAAAAAAACAAATGAAAAATAAGAATAAATGAAAATACTTACACCCGAAGTGATTAAAATGCTTTACTCTGCAAATCATTTTCTTAAGATAATTCTAAAGTTGAGTTAATTGTAAGTTAACTACCATTTGTCCTCTATTTTCCAAAATAATATAACGAGTAGACAACTATGTATGTGATCGTTGGGGTTATATCTGTATAATAATAATATAATGATAAATTAAATAAATTAAAATAAACAATAATTTATTTGGCATTTAAGCAGCTCTAGGCACAAATTGTGATTGATTCTATCTTTTTTAGACCTAAAGACAATGTATAAATCTTTAAAACGTTAACGGAATTTTTTACATATTTACAAAAAAATCTTGGCAACGAACCTCATAACTATAGTACACCCTCATGATTGCCTTCTATGGTCACAACACAAGTAGACTGCATATTTTCGATATCCCAAAGATTCTGCTTTGAGAATCGTTTTCCAGACAGCTTATTGCATGTAGTAGCAACGCACACCAACACAAAGTCACAACTTACACAAGATTGACTCAAACAACATTAAGCACACAAGAGCTCCATTCATATCGTATTGACAGAGCAGCTTGTCACTAATCTTTATTATCACACAGCAAATGAATATTCTCTAGGCAAATAGATCTTGATGTTGTTCCCACTGATGTTCAGCAGGCAATTTAATCCAGAACCAGGGTTTTTCCCTGCTGTACCGGTCTGCAGCATGTTGTTCTAACCGAGGTTGTTAAAACCACCACATTGCTGTTAAAAATACATTCCCCCTGGGCCAGGGACTTGCAGAGGTCTTAACATTTAAGCAGGACAGAAAGCTTTAAGTCTCCTTTAATGGAAGGTCAATATTAGTGGAAAGTTTGCAGTGTGTCCTTTTCATTTTCGCACCTCAAAGAATGTAATTGCAGTGGTGCACTTCAGAATTAATGTTGCGTTATTGTGTTTTCCCATATTCTGAATCCAGTCTGGCAGTCTGAATCCAGAACTGTGGAACATCAAGTAGTAACCGAGAGACCTGACTGTGTATCTCTAGGATTTTATTGTTCCATGATGTTACACAGCTTTCTGATTCTGAAGTATCTCACTGGCTAACTTCCGATGTGACATTCTCTGTTGTTTTAGAATTTTTTCTAGGGATAACAAAGTTAGACGCTCCACCACTTTGAACCAGACTAAAAAATCTCACTAACTATTTGTGAGATTATTATGGAATTTCATACAGACAAAATGTCTCAGCATCTAAAAAATGATTATGCACAACAATTGCTTGTACAGACACTGACTTTAGTGATCTCCTGACTTTTCCTTTAGTGGCACCATGAAATTGAAATTTGTGGTTTTGAGTGAAATATCTCAACAGCTACTAGATTATTATATCATTATTATATATTTATGTGGCTTTTGTGATCTCGTAACTTTTTCACAGGCACCATCATAGAGTCAATTTTTCAATTTCTCCAGTACTATGGTTCGTGACCCAATTCCTGGAAAATTAATAACATTCCAATCAGTCTTTGTTGTACTTGGTTTCTAGCGCTAAGTAGCAACTAAGATGGTGAACATGGTGAACATTACTAACCATCTAAACATTAGCACATGTTGTCACTGTGACCATATTACCTAGCATGATAACCTTACCATGTATCTCAAAGCACCAGATAAGTGCAGCCTCAGAGAGTCACAAGCATGGCTATAGACTCTTGTTCTCAGCTTACATAACATCAGACAAATCTGGCAGAGCCATGTGGCATGATCTGTCTGGCAAATGCATCATGTTTGAGTCTACAGTAAAAGAGAAAAACACAGTCTCCCGCAAATATTTGTGAATCTGTTACTCTCACCAGAGGGTCGAATTTCCACTTGAGTGATTCACTCATGGTTTTACAAACTCTCTCAAAATGAGTAGCCTGTGTCTCAGCGTGTGTACATTGAGGTTCTGCAGCTCATAGTGAAGGCAAGAGAGGATCTCCTGAGCCCTGTGTTTATACTGTCTGTTTCCTGTATGGCTGTTTCAGAGCTTTTGAGAGAAGAGACACGGCAGTCAGAGACATATCAAACATAAACACTGAACAATGGATGATGAATGGGGAAGGATTTAGTCCAAAGACAACTTTTTGGGGTTTTGGTGTTGGTGCCTGGTGCCATCCAAGGACAGCTCAATAGAACACAATGTCAAAATTGTCCAATTGTGCTGCGTACAAATGATTCCCTAAGAGTCTTCCCGAAGATCTAAATGAGCTCTGCCATTTCTGGGTGAATTAAAGTTGTTAAGTTGTGTGGGGATATCCTTTACAGCCATATCTGGAGTGAAAGTGACTTTCATGACACAGCTCTTTGACTCTCTGGGGTAATTTCACTAAGTTGTATGTTTATGTTAACTAATAGGCCCCATGATGTTTGCCAACCGACCACAGCTGAAGCAATGATTGAGTTCGACCTAGTGAGTGCCAGGCGATTCTATCAGACTTTGATCCAGCAGCGATAGCAATCCTTGCTACACTATCAATGCACCATCCCAAGGCTTGTCTTTCTTATCACAACAAGGACCCTGCCTCGTACAACTGGACCCCAGCTCCTGGGTGGTCTCGGTGCTTAGTTGCGTAACAACGGTGCCTAGCTGTTCCAAGAAGATATGGAATACAGAGAGAATGCTATATTTCAGCCAGATAGGAATGGCTTGATAACCTTGATGGAACTGATAAGGCAAGCTTGTGTAAGGCTTGGTTTCTCAAAATGAAGTAAATTAAATATTCATGAGGTGGAGGCACAAAAATCGCATGCATTACCAAAATTATAGTGATTTCAGAGGTATAATATCAAATCCCATGCATTCGTTCCATGCCCATATCTGAATATTGTGGAAGTCTTTGTAAGTCCCGTCCTTGAAAGGGTAATCAGTAGGAGCATAGTGGACTTGATGAGGAATGTGCCAAAACAGCCTTCAGTCGGGTGCTCTATTCCCCTTCTTCTGCTTCTGTCCCATGTCCCTGACCAACATAGCAATAACATCTAACTTACTAAATGTTATGCACAATGTCCCACAACCTTCTCCTTACACTGACTTTGTTGCTCTTCATGCTACATCACCTGACTTCCTCCTTAGAGGCAGCTTGCACATCCTGGCTCACAGTTATGTGGGTAATATACACATTAAATAGTGTATTATTTTCCATAGGTGTAAATATGAACTGTGAAAAAGAACTGCCTGGCCTGACCTGGACTCGGGACCCGGACGCTTTGTAGGAGTGAGAGAAAGGGGTGTGGTCTCTTCTTGTCTACCCCATTTCCTGCTTCCACACCAGCTCTAATTGGAAATTTGGGTGGCCCTGTTTATTTACATGGTTGAAATGCGGCGAGGTTGTATTTATATTTTCATGGCGCGTTCTCAGCAGTGCTGCATTACACAACCTTCCCCTGAGATCGCTGTGGGAGAGGGAGAGAAGTGTAGAGTAGCCCAACGGGTGGATGTGTGTGTGCAGGACGGAAGTGTGATGGAGGTTGTATGAGGTCTAATTTCCTTCACTGTGAATGTGCACTTAATGATCATTAAGGCAAGACCATTAAATGATTGGTGATGCCTTTGATTTATTACTTGGGTCTGTCTGCAGATAAAATCACAAGTAATAAAACACAAAATAATAATAATAAAATAACAGAATAACAATTTTATTAGATTTTGTAACAAACAACATACAAATAACACACTTGCCAAAATATTCACAAACAAGAAAAAAAAGATGAAAACAAAAACATAAAACCCAAATTCATTCAAGATGGGACACTTTTTTCAGAGACATAAAAAAATAAACTAAGCTGTACTCTTTTAGCGCATCAGGAATCCCATAAAAAATATAAATATTTAATTACACTATAGTGCTATGTCAGAACCGACGTTTATGCATGGCTTACTTCCGAGCATAAATGAACTGAAAAAAAATCTGGTCATCAACAAGGTTTCAAAGATTTATGTCAGATGTACAGTACAAGTAATATTTGTAGTAAAACGCAAGGTGACATGCCCTAAAGGGTGTGCTAAATTTGAAAAAAACAGAAAAAAAATGATAGAATTTAACAAGAATAATAGTTGATGAAAAAAATAGTATGTTAAAAAAAAATGAAAGGTACATCTGTGACAATTGCAAATATGCTAAATTTACATTAAGGATTAAGGAATTGTGTCAATTTCTTATCCAATAATGTAAGGGAAAGCAGTTGAACAATTACGCCATACAAAGCTAAAGTTTCAGAAGTTACACTAGTCTAAGACACTCTTACCTAAAGGTCTCTCAGGTCCCATGTGTGTACATGGATAAAATTATCCTTAGATGAGCCATGTCAGAGTGGTGGCAGTGTGTGTTTATCTTTTAGACCGGGACTGCTGAGTGGCGGAAGGCAGAGCTTTCTAGTCAAGCCATGGCTACAGACAGCCTGGACCTGACTCTGGATAAAGTAAACACATGAGCATGCACGCACACGCGCTCACACACACACACACACACACACACAGGGCTCTCCCGTTCTCCTCCCTGCCCGTCAGCTGGAGACCACACACCCAGACCACACAGAGTCTGAGAACAGACCGAGTCACTCTCACGCAACACAGCCCACGAGCTGTCACTCTGACCACTTTGCCTCTCCGTCAGCGCTGGTTCTGCATGTCACTTGACACACAAAACAAAGTTTCTGTGTTTAGAAAGATAGAAAATGAAAAGAAGAGAATCCCAAAGTCTTTCGTTTGACAGGAGGAAATCTAGAGACCATTGAAAATGTTAATGTTCTTATAATGTTATTCATTATAAGAAGTGTGTGTGTGTGTATGTGTGTGTGTGTGTGTGTGTGTGTGTGTGTGTGTGTGTGTGTGTGTGTGTGTGTGTGTGTGTGTGTGTGTGCGCACACTCCTGCATGTGTGGATGTATGTTTGTATGTTGAGGCAGGCATGTTACAGGGAGTCATGTCCCTGGCCCATTAACAGTTATCAAAAGATTTGTGAATGCACCCAAATGTGTGAACATCATGTGTTATCATATATATATATATATATATATATATATATATATATATATATATATATATATATATATATATATATATATATATATACATTTTTCTTTTTTTTTGCATGAAGAGTATACATATTTCCACTCTCTTCAGCAAGTGCATTAACCAACAAATGATACATCACACCCTGCTGGTCATTTATTTTACTGCACAAATATCCAACAGTCCCTTTTTCTTAGTTGGTTGGTAACTATTTACTTTGTATCTCTGTTATGGGTCTCATGAGGAAATCTGGATTATAGTGAAAAATGCAGCATTTCCTAAAACCTCTGCGAGTTGCCAGCCAAACTAAACAGGCATCCCATCCCCTTGCATGAGTGCCAGGTAGACCACCATATTGTTCTGCTTATCAACCCTAATCAGTTTACACTCGTGTCCCAAGTCATCTGGTTGTTTTCCATTACTTTGCTGCTCCTTATCCGACAACTGTTATTGCTTTCCTGCCATCAGAAAGTATTGGGTCAAGTACATTGTTATCTGAAGAGCCTCAGATAAACACTGACATTTGAAAACCATTCAATCTGATTAATTGTGGTGATAAAGATTTTATTTACTGGTGATGGGGGAGACATTCTCATGTCTTGTGGAGGTCACATCCAGATAATTAACAGTAAATGTTTTATTGTTATCATTGTTAATAATAAACATAAAAATAATAATAAAAATCATACTACATCGGAACAGTTAGGTTGAATTGTCCTCTCTTCATCTGCCAACAATGTATGTCAGTATTGGTTCCCATCAGCTACTACTTCCTAAAACTCAGTATTAGTAGTGGACCTGGCCTGTCATATTCAGGGGTCAACATTAGTGAAAAAGGAGAAGGAGGTCAACACCTTTCTAACCACGGGGGTCAACAAGTAGGATCAGACATAGTTTACTAGGGTTAAACAGGACTGTCATCAAATCCAGGGCAGAGGTCTGACACTAAACACACTGGGGTCATGGACTCTGAGTCTAGTGTAGAATTACCAAAGGTATGTTTTCAGGGATAGGGTTTTAAAATGTAAGAGGATCTTACCAGATTTTTTCTTCTTCTTTTTTTCTGTACACCATTGAACATCATTTTACGTCAAACACCATATGACAGCTATAGATATAAGTTATATAGATATAATAGATATAGGTATAAAGTGCCCCCAAATTCTCAAATTAGATAACTACTCTCTAGGGTGCAGGTCTATATGTAGGCTTGTGTGCTGTGTGGTTGTGTGTGATGTCTGTAGCTGCTTTAGTCTTTTGAGTTGGATTAATACAATTCAATAAAATTGAATTCTTTTATACTATGCCCACCAACGATACTGTATGTACAATGCCTAGAGTGATGTATGACAACCCACAATATTCAGCTTTAATTTACCTGGAGCTTGAAAGTAGAGTAGTGTCATATACCTTTTTTGAGAAAAACTAACTAATATCACATTTAATGAGAAGAAACAGAAAAATAATTCAATGGAGCTGAAACACATTTAGTTCTTCTTGTTAATCATCTTGCAGAGGCCTCAAATTCTGAGCTTTTTTTTAAGCTGCAACTACATTAACCAGCAGATGTCAGCAAAACATTACTACGGTTTTAATGTGGCATAATCTCATTTACTTCTTGTCTCAGAACCTGGATATAGTATGAAACATACTGTACAAAAATAGGGAAAAAAGTCAACAATGCTTTCTAAATATGTTGCTAAAAATTTGAATAACCTAATCCCTATAAAAATTAGAGAATCTCAGTGCAACAGTATACACTTTTACAGCAAGTGTGATCAATGCCACTGTAACTGCAGTGAAACTCCCAACAGATAACATGATCCATGTGTGAAGGGTAGTAACAGAATGAAATAAGAGACACATTCAAACACAAAGGCCTATAATGTTACAGTGATTTTTTATGACGCGTTTTGGTACTTCTTTTTTGAGGTGGAAACATAAGGCATAAAGATTAAAGCAGCATACTACTGTATAACGTGTTGCTAACTGTCCAGACAGATTATTCATAGTCACTGAGTCAGAATGGAACTTTCTTTTGGAGAAAGTATTGCATGTGGTGTACTGATGTTTCATTTCTCTGTAAAAAACCTGTTTGGGTTTTTGACTAAACTGTTCACTCCAAAGCTTCAACTGCAGGGCCGAGGCGATGTCAATCCGAGTAACGGCTCCTACGGCGCGGAAAAACTGAAGCCTGACTACAAATGATGTGGCTTCCTGCAGAGGGGGGGAAACACCATGTCAAATGTGTGAATGTGCTTTTCTTTTGGCTTCTTTTCTTCATTTTCTTACCAATTATGACTCTTTCATTCTCCCTCCCTTTGTTTGCAAATCAAGAAGAGCTCAAAGACAAAACAGCACAGCAGACGTAAGAAGTAGAAGATTGATACGTTTATTTAAAAAATAAATCAGGTGGCAATTTTTATATTAGTCAGTCTCCTCACATTCTCTATTCCTTGTCATTATTCTGATATTTTGTACAAAATGCTGGAACTACTTTCTTTAGTATGCACTTATTTTGTGATTTCCTGAATGTTTTACTGTAATTGTAAAGTCTGTTGTGTACTGGGTGTGTGTGTTTCTGTGTTTGAGTCACTGACGTTGGTATTTTATCCTGAGTCCATATATGTCAATTCCTCCAAACAGTAATAGTGTAACTGTGTGACACACGCGTACCCACCTACACACACGCACACACGGCCCTTTATCGCATAAACACACACGCACGCACACACACACACACACACACACACGCACGCACACACACACACACACACATACACACACACACACACATACACACACACACATATATATACACACACTCTTTATGGAGCTGGTAATGTTTTCATTATTAGAATTTGGTTTTGATTGAGTTAAATGTCAACCAAAATTTCAACCAGCACAGAATCAGACTAGCTGATGTGTTTAGGAGTAAAATTGATTTATGGTTCAGACACACACAAAAAAAGAAGAAAAAAAACATTCCCGCCTGTGATTTTGGTCATACTTTTGAAGCCATTGTGAAAGTGATGTGGTTGAAGTGTGAAGGAAGTAAATGCAGAGATCGAAACTCTGGACCACAGAAGAAAAACATAATAAAACCTTTATCCCTTGACGCATGAGCCTTTAGGACTTCAACAACATGAGGAATGGCATTACTTTCACTATTGGATAGGTATGTCTTATGATGCATTCTTAACTAGGTTGTTAGGATCTCACGATAGCTTTTGTGTGGACGTTACAACCAGTGTGTGAATCTCAACAGTATATCAGGGAAATAAGGGTATCGCTAGCATGGGAACCAGAGAGCTTCTCCCTGGCTAAACCTGTACGCAGACCACAAAGGTAGTTTTTCTTCCCATTTGTGAGTCCTAAAGTTTCAGGTCAAGAGGAAATGGTACGGTTTTCTCACAGTTCCAGGATGTGTGTGATTTTTCCAGTCAACAGTCCAAGAGGTTAAGGTCACAGACTATTTCTGGTAACACAGACCTTGATGCCCAGGCTGCTCTCTGATAATGTGTTGTACACTAGTGGTCCCCGACCTTTTTTTGCTTGTGAAAGTTAAAGCAAAGCCAGTCTACCTGTAAACAACTGTCAAGAAGTTCATGTCTAAAAGTTGTTGACCTGAGAAAATAAAACTATACACTGGGGACTTCTTAGATTATCTTGTGATCTCTTGTAGGTGTTTTGCTCAGTTTTATGTCATTTGAATAAATGTAATATTTTTAAAAGCTGGCCAGATTCAGTAGAAATAGATTTCCGTAAGTGTGTCCTGTAACATACTGTATGTAGCTGCCAAGAGATAAAAAAAAGTGTGATAACAGCTTCCTCTACTGCACCAGACCAGTGATAACATCAATTTCTCTCAAACTTCAGTTGTAACTTGCTCTTTTTTTGCAATAATAAACAGAATTGAGGTCCACAATGGGCCAAGCATAGATATTGTTGACTGTTGCTCACATCAGCTAATTTTATTAAACTGTACATCAAATCCTGTATGTAATACAAATTTTGAATCACAAAAGGAGCTGTGTCAACTGAGTTAAAAGGCAAAGTTTGGGACTGTGCCACTCACAGTGTGTGAGCATCAACTGTTACCTGTGAAAATGCAATAAATATTCATTCACACTCTGTTTTGTCCCTTAGACATATCAGTGTTTGTCTTAGGGGCCATTCTTCCTGTGCACCTGCGCTAGTACTTCCTGTCTCAGTCACCCTCTGCTCTCCTTATCCCCCCACCCTCAAACCGCATCCTTCACACTGTCACAATAATACTTATGAGAAAAAAATACATTACTCTACAATCACAGACAGAAAGACTACCACGCATAGGTGTGCAAGTGAAAACAACAGGGTCTTCCCCATCTCTACCCCTCAGCATCATGATAGCTTCTATCATTTACAGTACACAGCAATGCAGTCAAAAGGGTTGAGAAACGGCCAGCGGTTTACTTTGGCATTCATGAGGGGGAATGTATGTGTCACTCCTGAATGTGCTGTAGAGATCTCTGGGAAGGATAGTCGTTTGTTGGAGATGTGTTCTGTTCCTGGGTGTGATCAAAAGCCCGCATGTAGTGGCCATTGCTCTGCTGGTAATAGTACACCAGTTTTCTGGCGAACACTGGCTCCACCTAAAACAAAATTAGGTCTATGAGATATGCCTGTGACTGCTGAAGCATGTTATCCTATTGTGTCCTACAAAGGAAGAAAGCCGTACCTAAAGAAGCAGTGAACTAGAAAGATGGTTTGGTGGCTAGCGTGGGGTACTACACAGCCTACCAATGATTGTAATTCCTTCATTGTATGTCTTTTCAGGTTCCCAAAAAAAACGTTTTCACTAGAACCTACATAAAAGCTAAAATATGCATATTTCTTTCTGCATTCTTGTGAATACGTTTTCATACATTTATTTACTTTATTGTGATTATTTACAGTCCATTAATATGAAAAAAATGTATCTCTGTTTTGCTAGTTGTCTGTCTGTTGGACTCGACTACTACCGTTTTCATTGAATTCAATATAATTAGTGTGTTTACATTTTAATACATTTAATGGGAGCTTAACCACGCTGAACTGCATGAACTCAAATGGATAATGCTAATTAGCCTTAGTAGGAGCTGTTTAGCTTAAGTTTTAGCTAAGGCGTGCTAAAACTCACCATCTAGCATAATGAAGGGCTCTCTCTTTAGCTGCCCTTACTATGGGTTGTCTTAATTTTAGCTCTGTTTTGTACTAAGTGCAAATTTAAGAAGGTGTTTTCACAGAAATTTTACACAAATATGGAAACAAAGAATGGGGTTCAGGTCCTAACTTACCTTAATTACTTAATATAACGTTGACTTACATTTAGTGTTTTAAGACAATATTGAAGTCTCTAATGTCTTAAATTAAGTATTGCTAACAACCATGTGCATTAGCTAGGGTTGTTAAAGTGATAAATAATTAAATTATATTTCCCCACCTGAGAATGTAATAGCTCCTATGATTTAGACATTGTTTTCAATTACTAGATAAAGCTTTGTAGTGTGGGTACCTGTGCTGTGATCATCTTCCTCGGGCGCTGCGGGTTGGGGTATTCGTCTCCAAAACATAGCACCACCTGGTGTCTCGGTAAATGTCGGCCATTATGGACAAAATCTTGAAGTTCTGGGAGAAGAGGAGGAAAATAAGAGAAGACAATGAGGTGCATTACCTACAACAAATCCACTATGTGCTAACTATCATACGACACTTTCCCTAATCATCTGAACTTTTCTGGAAACCACAGATGTGGATAATGGAAATTTCATTGCAAATTGGCAGACAAAATACCATCTTGTCATACAGTGGGATGGACCACAGGAGGTGGGTGGGGACTTCACACACTTTGACCCCCTGCTGAGAATGTGACTATAGATGTTTAGTGCTACTTCAACACTGTGAGGGACTTACCCAGCCAAAGCACCTGCAGGCTTTCCTTCATCACTATCACTGACATCACAGCCATTATCAACATAACCACAGCCATCGTCACACTGTAAATAGCTGAAGCAGCATGGTTATTGGTGCATTACTTATTGTAACTGCTTCAAGAGTTTAATAAGCAAACAAACCCAAATCCATTATCATCAAGCGGAGTAGCAAGATGTTGCTATGTCTTGCGCTCTTGCGGAGCTCTATACCTGACAGTTACCATTTATTGAATAACAATAACAACAACGACCATTTAAAAGCTTTGCACACAACTGAAAGGCACCTTTTCTCGACTTAATGTCAATGCAACAGCCGCTAAAAAGACCACAACCTCAAGGTTGTCTGTGCCCTGGGCGCAGTAAACTGTTTGTTGGCTACGCCCACTGAACAGTAGCGAAGGGGAACAATTTCGGCAGCGTTCCACTGCTTCCAAACCAGACTCGTTATACATTCACTCACATGCTTGTACCCGTCACAGACATTGCAAAGCAGCGATCTGTCGAGAACACTGTGTCCCAGTCCAACATTTCAGGCTACAAGGTGTTTTGCCAAAGTAAAATGGCACGTGTCATAGACCCTACACTAGCAGTTAGCATGTATTAGCATGTCGGCGTTGTCAGGGTCACTTCACCGGCTGTGTCAAAAAAAACTTTGCAAGTAACTAACTCGAGTACTCTAAATAATTTATTGTGAGCACATGAATGTTGAAATTAATGAAAATGACTTTCCCTATGTTAGCCGTGATATAAACGAATGAAGCACAACTCGTACCTTTTAAGGAGGAAATAGACAACTCAGTGTCCTTTCAGGCTCTACGCCGTCTCCGTCTTTCCAATACATCTCCAATATTTACCTGTATTTTACCTTGTCTCTGGTTATAATGCAAACGTTTATAAAGATTTTAACGCGGGTTGAATTAATCTATCTCCATTAATCTCTTCATTTGTTTGCTGCTTCCATGACTGCACTGTAAATGCAGCGCAATGGGTTTGCGTTTTCACAGTTATACCTGGCAACCCAGCCCGGCTATCAAACTAGGCAGTTGATTCCAACACACAGGCCAAATATTACTATATTATTAAATATTACTACTTTTCTAACAATATAAACTTAACAAAAGTACTTTTTAGTGCAGGGTTATTGTATTGAATTGCTTCATATTGCACAAGTCTTTCTACCATTATGTCCAAACCTGCAGTTTTGAAACACAACAGAAAATAATTGGTGCATACCAATAAGGAATTGCTGGGTGTCAAACAGTTTGCATGGCTGCTCCTTCTCCAGCTTGTTGGGTTTATCCATATATGGAGCCAGAGGTCCTTCCCAGTACACTCGTCCCTGGCAGAGGCGCTTGGCGTATAACCCATCAGGTGTCATCCACAGAAGCACCCCCTTCTCCAGTACATTAGGAAGCATCTCAGCACCCTGCCTCTGAGACTCGGGGTATGGGAATGGAAAAAGAATGATTTCTTCCCCGCTGTGAAGCTTGTCCTCTGGGCATGGGGAGGAAGAGGAGGAAGAGGATGGAGAAGAGGAGGAAGAAGAGGTGATCCGACACCCTTCTGGGCTGGTGGTGGTAACCTCCTTCACCAAAGCCTCTCTGTAGTATAGGGACACATGCAGGCTGAAATCTGGAAGAAAGAGACAAGCATTTAGCTGATGGATCCTGTAGAAAACAATGTAAGCCTTACAGCCTGATCAGATGGAGGCCCTGAAATGTCAAGCTTAAATAAAACATACTTCTTGGTAATCTTGACATACAGAGTATTACTCTCATCATTCCAAGCATCTTTTTACCCTTTCTTAAATCTAACATCATGTGATAGATTAAAAAGAAACTACCTGCATGACCTGCAGCTCTGAGTTCAGACTGGGGAAGTGTTGTACAAAGTGTTTTTAGTTTCTTATCTGTAGTTTATTTTATTTTCAAAATAGTAAACAAGTATGTGAGTGTGCGTTTGTCTTTAATTGAGCCCAAGGTGATTCTTTACCTGTTATGGCATTGTTTTGGTCAAATGAATACACGGGCGGTTGGGACTCTGAAAAGTAGGTGTGGAAGGAGAGCTGAAAACCTGTGGAAAATAAATTATATAAATAATAGGTATTGAATGTCATAGGGAATTCTGCCACTTATTTGCAGACGTGGATTTTCTGTATTCTTGAAGTGGAACATGGAACAAAATCAAGAGAAAGTGGGAAAAATCCATAACTTTTTTGGAGCCTTGCGGTAGATATGGCACAGAAATCACATGTTTCACACATAGCTCAGTCATGCACAAAAATAACCGAAACCATCTCAAACAACCAGGTCTGCCACATAACAATTGTGGCACTTGTTTCTGCACAGACCACTGATCAGTAGTGCATAGCTGCTGAATCAACCACTGCCTGTTTCCAAGCCACTTTACTTCTGCCATGTCTTCAGCCTCACATGCATTAGCATAGTGGGAATTACGCATGCATGTCCATTCAATCTGATATAGTTGAGCTATTTTTTATCCCATAATGTTTCTTGAGCATCACATGAAACACCGCTACATTCAAATGCATGCTTTTCATGCAATAAATAGTTAACACCTTATCAAGATTGTCCTGACGAAAAAAAAAGGTAGCAATTTATGAAATATTTGTCTTTAAATACTTCTATAAATATTTACACAATCGGATTTTTTGATAAGTAATCATCAGTAATGTGGATATAATAATGTTATGAGAAAGGGCTTAAAGGCAAATAATATAACAGTCTAGAACTAGAACAGTCTGGTAATTTCAGAAAATCACATCACTTTACTGTGATGTAACGTTTAAAGGTGCCCTGCCACACGTATCTGAAGTTCTACTATGAACTCGGTAACATTGTTTTTCAGGAAAAGGCCTTGGTTACCTTGTTTTCATTCTAGTGCGGTATTGAAAGCCTGCAGAACGACTCAGCTCCTCTATCAAATTCAACGAGCTAAGCTGCTTGACTCTGATTGGCTAACAGCTAGCTAATGAAAGCCTGGCTGTCATTAGCTCTTGAATAGTAATGAGCTCAGGTAATGTAGATGTGATGTATTTATATTGCTTTTCCAGTCTTAACAACTGCTCAAAGCGCTTTTACATCTACAGGAAACATTCACCATTCACACACATTCATACACTGTGGCCGGGGCTGCCGTACAGGGTGCCACCTGCTCATCAGATAAACATTCACACACACCCACACTCCCACTCCGATGCGCAGCACCAGGGGCAACTCGGGTTACAGTGTCTTGCCCAAGGACACTTCGACAATGACTGCAGGGGCGGGCTCGAACCACCAACCTTCCGATTGGCAGGCAACCCCTCTACCACTGAGCCACAGCCGCCCCTGACGTAATATGACGTCAGACTGACCAGCTTTTGTAATTGGCCTGATTTCTCCGCCTATTTCTTGTCAGGGGCTAGAGCTGACCGAGGAGGTAGCAGTTCATTTTCACATTCACAACATAACACAAACACATATGGACTTAACATATTTCAAAAGAATGCAAGTAAAAACAGTTTTGTGTGGCAGGGCACCTTAGGGAAAAAACAACACTTGTGTCATATCACAAATTAGGAAATCAAAAATGTAAGACAATATAGCCTTGTATATCAATATACTGTCAATACATTGCCCAGCGCTTACTTTATATGGTAATTCTTTACTATCTTCTGTCTTCTTGTTTAATGCATAAAAGATAACGACATAACTGTCTCTAAACTTGTGGTTGTGTAGGTTTTTTCCACCTTAAAGATCAAATTCAAATTCCGCTGACATTTTAAATTACCAAACAACAACCCACAAGTCAATGATATTACCCTTATATTATATTAGGGTATTACCTATGATACTACCTTAGGACCTGTTATAGGCTCAGTTCATAGATGCATCAGAGCATTACACCATTACAGAATAAAACATGTATGCGTTATACCAAACTCTCTTTTTACATTTTCCGTGTCAGTAAAATGACCATTCCATCTCAGACTTCTCGTTTAATAAAAAGAATGACAGGGTGTCACAGTTAGGTGTTGAAAATAGATGCTATTATTTGGACAATATATGTGAACCATACAGCAATACTGCAGTCAATTAAAACTATACATCCCCTCTCTCTCTAGTTTCATAATCCTGGCAATATCTTACCATTTTCTGTGTGTGACCCTGGCCAAGCCCGACTGAAGGGTGATGGGTAGTGGCACTGACCATACTGCAGCTCTGCATGTGACCCATGGTGATGTGGAGGAGGAAGAGGTTGTTGTTCTGGGGGTGAGTAATCCCTCCAGTCCCTTCTCTCCGGAGAAACCATGTAGCCGGATACCTGAGAAAGAATCACAGGGACGGAGTACTGCAGATTAATGTATATGCTCGGACCAGTCTAGCATGCAGCAGCCAAAAAATCAATCTACTGACCTGGTTGTGCATCGGCGTATATGGAGGAACATAGCCAAGGGCGTTTGCAGGTGATGGTGTCTCCTCTACACTCATTTTCATTCCTGTAAATGTACAAAACCAAAAATCTATTTGTTAGATAACTGGTCCACAATATTGGCCAGGCTGTGCTGTGAAAACCATGCATCTCAATCCCACAAAAAACATGTTTTATTGCGCAGATTAACAATAACCTGATAGTATATGAAACATAGTATTCTGTGAACCTAATCCATGTTGGCAGCTTCATAGTGTGAAAATGTTTTGTCCATGTTTTGTGAGGTCCTGCTATAATTTGATTTAAGTGACAGGGTGATTTGAGACAGGGGCTGAATCCTGCTGATTTCAATGTGTTTGCTCAGATAGCAAGAACTGCTCTGGTGTGACAGAAACTGTTGTATGATGGCAGAGACTTAGTTATGCAAGGCTGGAGGTCGCCTGGTTGTGTTATGTGCACCCTGAGCTTAGTAACCGAAGCCCTCTAAAAAAAGCACTACGGCCTTTTTGGTACATGCTTTGGCTTCCTTTGTGCTTCCTGCCTCATCAGAAACTGCTGCAGTGGTGCATATGTATGTGAAAAGTTGCCAATAGACTGAATAGTCTGCCTGTAAAATGCAGATATGCAAATGAAGTACTACTATGGCATGGCTACATATTTTACTGTTTATTATCACATTTCAACCATAATTTATTTCACTCACCTGTCACATCATGGGTGGCTAAATGTAAGTCTCACAGCATTTTTGATGGATGAAACACTTACCTCTTTTGGCTGCTTCTGGAATGATTCTGTAGACTTTATAGGGGTCTGAGATGTCTAGTTGGCTTCTTTCCACTAACTCATCAAAGTCATTGCTTTTATTAAGAGCACAGCGCAGTCGTGTTTTCCAAGTGGGGGGATCTGGCTTGTCGACTCCTTCCTTATATTTTCCCTTAAACAAAGCCCACGCCTGAAATAAACATTGAATAGGGTCATATATACTTCTTCAGTCATACCTATGTTAAAAAAAGTTTTAAAAAAGTAAGTTGAACAAAATCTGATTTTTTAGAATAAGTACTACATGTTGTTGGTAAAGCATGAGCAATAGGTTGTTTAAAATGCTACTGTTAGAGGCTTCATGTGCAGTGTGAGAGGATAGATGGGATAGTCTGACCTTGAAGAGCGCAGCATCCTCGTCTCTGTTGTAGTCTTGTTTTCCTGCATGTTTCCACGGAATCCTAAAGATGCTTTTTTCCTCATTTTCCCAAATCAGGCCAGGATATACCCTGCTGTCAATCTGATCAATCAGCCACTGTCTCAGTTTACCGTTGCCACAGCTGACTGACATGCCACTGTCCTCTTCTACGTTCATCTCTGCAGAGAAAAAATCCAATAAAGCAACAGTAGGCACAGTAAGGGGACGTAGTTAAGTAAATTTCTACTTTTTCACAATGTAAGATTCACTCATTTGAATCAACTTGAGAAAATAAGTTTGAGAAGACAGTTGTTTGGGATTTAGGTTCAGCGTAAAACTGGGGATTATTAAGATTTCAAATTAATATTATTTTCCAATTACAGTTCTTTTTGTGATAAAAAGAGATTCCAGGGTTAGTTAGTGCTCCACATAGTTTCTCCTCTGCAGCCCTACATACGTAATATTACCAATAACTTTGAAAATATCCAGTTATCGAGCCATGCTATAGACACTTTTGGTCATACTGATTTACAAACGAAGGGCACGAGGGTAGAGGTTCAATGGGTTACTTGTCATAATAATCAAGTTTTCATCTCTGGCAGTAAAAATAAATGACTCATTTTAAGTGTTTAAAATGAGTCGTTTCTTTTTACTGCAAGAACACATGCAGAAACACATGCATGAACAACAGAAATACATGTTATTCTCTGTTTCCTGCCCAGGGAATACATTTAAATGATCTTACAGCTAATTCTGGTACAGCTAAGAAGCTGGGCACTGTCCCTTGAAAAATAGGAATGCAATAAACGAATAAAATGTGCAATAAACAAATAAATAAAGAGAAACACAAGTCATTAGCGATAGTTTAAAAACAATATTTTTAACACAATACAGTGTATGGTGGAAAATAGGCTAATAAAGACAAGTTTTGAAACTTAATATTATTAGTCAAATAGGGCATGAATTTAACTTTAATAATAAAAATAATAAAAATGTAATAATAATGGTAAAGCTAAGGTAAAAGACAAAGCTATTATCTTTAGACTTGATTCTGCACAGAGGTGAGTGGCTGACATTTTCTTCTGATTCAAACTGCAGGGGTTAATTGGTAAAAGTTTCCATTATTTAGGCTGTCATTCATTGAAAAGGAGCTGCTGCCGCTTACCGTTGATCACGCGACCTCTCCCCGCTGAAATCTGTTGTGATGCTCTCGGTGTCCGATTCTTAAGTGTTATCGCATCTTGATTTGTTACAAGGAGGAGCCTCAAGGGCGCTAAGAAGTCCAAAAGGAGATGCACAGCAATCTGGCGCTTATTTCTGTGAAACTCGGCGTAAAACTCGGCGCCCACGCAGCACTGTGGGGAATCCCTCTAGTGACACCCTGAGCACACACAGGGACGTAATGGAACCGTTACATGTGCATATCACCAGATACAAAAAACATTTCCCCCTACATATTTTTTTAATGTTTTTCTAAAAGACTAAATGCATCTAATTTCCAATGACAAGTGTTAACTAGAAATCTCCACAGACCTTAATTTTGTTATTGGGGAAAGATTAAATTGAGGCATGAGGAACCAATGTCAGAAGAGACATAGTTGAATCTGAAATATGTATTATAGGTTACTTTAGTATTACTGCCCTCCAGTGGCTATCCATGTGTGTCCTTAGCTTTCTAAAGACCACTGTGTGCGATGTCTCAATATGCTGAAATGAAAGTTGTTGTTTTTTTTATAGCTGTACAGTCTCTGAACACAACTGAGAAGAAAGAGTGATACAAGAACGTGATCTTGGTGTGTTCAATGTCACCACGCATGACCTCCCTTGCACATTAGACAAACAGGAAGACAACCAGGAAACAGAGATGTAAACAGCACAGAGTGTTTTTATCACCTTTGATACAACACCCCACCGACTGACAACCTCACAAAATGCTTGACTTTGCTCATTTTATTTTGCAATTTGAAACCATCATGAAACAATGCCAAAAAAAATACAACAATCATAAATTAGAAGAAAAAAAAACACAGCACCACAAACATCAACCAGAGTTAAAATGTATACATGTGTGCACGTTAATTGTCTTTTCCAGTGTTCCTATCTATGACATTTAGAGGATCACTCCAACAGCGATACACATCCTGATAATAGTCCACTCCAAAGCCCATTGAACTTCCAGATAGGTCCAGAATGCTGTAGCATCACACGCTGGTGTAATCCTTTAGGCTGAGCAGCAAAATATCTTTATTCAAAAGATCTAATTAGAAGCCTCAAGTTGGGGTAGATGCCTGTTTTTCCACACTTTCACCATTTACTTTAGACATCCTGGCGAGTAAGTCACGTAGATCAGCCTCATCGTTGAAGGGGCTGTCCTTATATTCCTTCTGTAGCCATTCTCTGAACTGCAGGAAGAAAAAAAACAAAAACAGCGTTCTCCTTTGATAACAATGCAAAGAATGTGAGAAAATGCTAAATACTGATTTTGCACTGTCTCTCTACAGGTTTATACATGTCTAGTCAGTATTGTGTTCTTTATTCCACAATCTCCCGTGCTCCATCTTATCCCCGCTCAGTTCCAAGGACTGACCTGATCGGCTTGAGTAGCCTCAAACTCCTGGAGCTGGCGCTGAAAGCCCAGGTTGGGACCAGCACAGGGCCGGACCACCCTCACGGCAGCCAGCGCCTCCTGCCAGCCCAGTCTTGTCACCGTCATGATGTAAGCCACCACCAGGGTGACGCTGCGGGACACACCTGCCAAACTGTAAGAAGATAGGGATGGACAAATGATAGGATGCATGAAATGATACTGTTCAACTGTTATACTGCACGTTTAGCATCCTTTATTTCTGAATTTCCCCTTGCCGGATTAATTAAGTATGCATTATTAATATTATTATTAATATTATTATTATTATTATTTCATGGTTTCAGAAATGCTCTTATTATTAAGGTCTTATTTTTTACAATGCTTCTCTTGTGAAGCACTTTGTGACTTTGTGAGACAAGCTATATTAAATAAGTCAATATGCATAGTAGATAAACATGTGGCAGTGCAGATCTTATAAATAGCCTCTTGTTCCCCTGTACTTCTGAGAAGACCTTCTGTCTAACCAAATACAACTTTCCTCTGTGAACTTATGGTCAGCTACCCCCCACCACACAAACACAATGTTGTCGAATTTGCTACTGTACTCAGTTTTGGGAAGTTCAAGAATAGACTTTTGCTTATCATTTAATCCCCTCTGTGCAACAGTTACACATGAATTCACTTGGTGTACTTGGTTGATCTCAGTTTATTTTCCAGTTCCAGAAAAAATGCACATTTATATTTAACACGGTTATGAATGTATTATAAAATAGATGGAGGAACACTATCCACATCAACATCTCTAGTCTTTGTGAGCAAACCTTGATTGCAGCTTTAAGGTAAAGACACCAAGACAACAAGCAGTCTTGCTCTCACCAGTGAACGAGGCAGCCTTCTCCTTTGAGGCGGGACTCGTGCATGAACATTATACTTTGTTTAAAGTGCTGAGTCCTGTGGAGCACAAAAATGTTTGTTATAATTGGCCACATTAAACTATTATAAAAACACAGCAAGAACTGCTGTCAGTGTTACGGGGTAGTGAGGATTGGACCCAAAAGCAGAAAGGAGGACGGCAGACAGGCAGATGGGGGTAAACAGGAGT
>NC_048418.1:14984902-14985753 GCF_013103735.1 Etheostoma cragini
AGCGGGAAAACCGGGACAAAAACACAGGGAAGGCCAAACAGGAAAGATACCCCAACAAAAACCCCAAACCATAACAGTCAGAGCTGTGCTGTTATTTTGTCCTAACCGACACCTTAGAGCTCCTGCATGCATCTAAAGGTGGATTGGTTGTGTACACATGAGTTTTTTTTGTACATGCCGTGTGTAAGTTTTTTGCAGCTGACTTCATACCCTTTTGTTTTTTATCCTGGACAGATCAGGATGGGGGTGTGTTCATGTCATGTTTGAGAGAGTTGGTGTCATATTTCGCATAACAGGTTTTCAAACACCTCACAGTTCTGAACCTAAGAGGTATGTGAGGTTGACAAGGGTATTAGCGTGTGCATAAGTGTGTGTGTGTGTGTGTATGTGTGTATCGGGGGTAGGTATAAATAGCACCAACCATAGTGCTAAAACTGCAGAACTGAGCTGCAAGACTTCCTTCCTGCTAAAAGACCGCCTGATACATGAATTTGGCCTTAGAAGATTTGTGTTTGAATGTGTCTACACCAGGGTGTCCCTTGCTGACACATGCAGCACCCTTGATTTTCTTGAGTTGTGTTCCCCAGTTTCCCACTTAAAACAACTGCGTGTTTGGGCATGCTGTGTGCTCATTGATGTAAAAAAAATAATCATGCACCAAGAGCTGAATCCAGCCGTGTTACTGTGATCTACTCAGAAAATGAGATCACAGTATAATAATTATATAAAGATAGATCAAGCATATCATTTACACGTTAGCTTGAAGAAAATGAATGCCCACACAGTGCAGCCTTAAATGGATTGTCTCTCTCTCTCTCTCTCTCTCTCTCTCTCTCTCTCTCACGCTCTCT
>NC_048418.1:14985768-15019657 GCF_013103735.1 Etheostoma cragini
TCTCTCTCTCTCTCTCTCTCTCTCTCTCTCTCTCTCTCTCTCTCTCTCTCTCTCTCTCTCTCTCTCTCTCTCATTGTTCTGTGCTGTGTTGCTGTGCTGCACATTTTGGTACTTACAGGTTTTGTGTGGGCAGGTCAGCTGCTGAAATGCAGAGATAGGTCATCTCCTGAGGGACAAAGTATTAGTAGTTGCCTGTCAGCAGTCACTTGCTCTCATGCATTTAACGCAAATCTAAAAGCCAGCAGGTGACAAACAACCTTGGACATCAACGCTCTTAAGGTTTTATGTGTGTTGCTGCTGGTGAACAAAGGCTGTGCAATTGTATGTGGAACAACAGAGGCAATTTTAAGCAGATTTGTCTTCATACCTGTGCATGCCCCATTTTAATAGATTGATAACAGAAGCTGCTTTTGTACTTGCAGCTATTGGAGAAACTTAACATCAAAATCAATAACCTAGAAAACAAATAAATAATAAAATTGTAATATTAATTACATTATGAATCAAGACTGCACAGTCCACACTGGCTGAAGCAAGAACAACCACCTACTCTAAAACCCACGCAGGCACACATCTCAGCACACTGACCGAAACCAACTGTTGTTGACTGGCATTTTTCACGATAATTCCTATCACATGAGTATGAAACTCGCCTGCTTATTGTCTACTCCCTCACTCGGGACTGCCAACTCAAGAGGCAGCATGGCACCTCTTCCAGACCGACCTGACAGACTGGTTTATGGACTGGTGTGAGACAGGAGTAAGAGCTCTAAGCATGTGAACTGTACTAATACACCAAGAGGGGGCTCAGCCAATCAGATCTTTTCTTTCTCATTTGCTTAATCAATCTTGTTAAAAGATGACTGAGAAATTGAAGATGCGCACTAGGGGCAAAGATGTTATATGTATAACAAGGATTTGGAGAGCTTCTCACCTGGAGGATGGGAGCTGCACTGTCATGAATGGACAGGATGTGTGTGATGTTGTTTCTGGCTAACTGTTCTCGGTCTCTTGCATCTGACAAAAAGAAATAACACCAGAAACAATGGGCATGTGCTGTCATTTACAAAAACCTGATTAAAATAATAATAATAATAATACAAATACTAAGACAGACCTTTGAAATTCCCCAAGTACAAGTCAGGCAGGATCTATAAGGACAGAGACGTATGTAAACATGAAGCAGACATGGTCAAAGCATCAGTGATATCAGCAGCTGAGGGAGATTGAAAGCTGACTCAAACGACACCCTGACAATATGAAATGATCATTATAAATGATAGGTTCAAATCCGCCATATCATGTGACTAGAATGACTAACAAAGTAACAATCACCATCCTAAATATTCATAGTTCAACCACTTAGGCTACATAAAAAAGTGTATGTTTGTTATTTTGAAGACGTCTTCTCTTATTGAATCATCGCAAACTCAGAAGTCTTTTTTTGATGAACACCTGAAAGATTCTACTGAAGATCATAATTACACTTTCACCACTTGTGTGTGTGTATGTGTGTGCACCGCTAGTCGGGTGTCATATATGAGAATCCTACCTTATTGATGCCATTCCCCATGCTGAAAAATCCCTCCTAAAAATATAAAAGTGAAAAGAAAGGCCACGTAGTGTTTCCTCGTTGTTTAAAAATGCTTATCCAGCGGCTTGACGCATTCCCAATCCCGCTGTAATGGAGCAGCTCCGCGTCCGAGCAAGCCGAGAACTGCTTCCCAAGCTCCCTGCGATGAATCTTGGGAGTTGTAGTTTAATGATATACGGAGAGCGGCGTTTAGAGATAACACAGGTGTGGTCTAAAGCCAGTCCTGGATTTATTGTTGGATGTGATGAGAATATTAGTAATCAGCCCCCCAGGCCCGATGACAGCATACTAAACCCTAAAATAAACTTTAAAATACAACAGACTGCAACATACCAGAGCCAAATTAGCCAACACCCCCTTGTGAAAATAGGCCATCACAATAGTCTAGAAGCCACCATAAAGTGAAATAGAATATAAACTCATTGCATTCTCAGATGTCAACTTTATGTCCATGTAAGACTGTCTTTGTGTTAAACTAGATACATTAGATTAGCCTCAGTATTCAAAGATGACAATTAGTCTATTTGAAACATCATGCAAAAAATTGGGAATGGTTTGAATAAATATACCAATATTTAAGCTCCTCGAAGATGGTTTTCAGAGATGGCCATTCCTCATTGTTGAATAACAAATACCTTGTATGCACACTGTTAGTAATTAAGTTGGTTAATTTGTGTTTTCCAGCTGTAGTCTAGAGAGAGAGTGACTATGGACTTTTGCTGCAGATATGCAATTCCTTGTTCAGAACACTAACCTCAAATTTCACACCAGAGGAAGAGACAAACTAAGTGATTTGCTTATCAGCAATATTTGAGTAGTTTTTACCCTTTGCCCCAATTTCCTATGCTAATGCATAGTGCTGAATGATGAAAGGGTGTGCACCAAGAACCACCCATTAACATAGGACGGTGAGGTGATAAGTCACACTGGCCTCACACAGGGTCTCTTCCTTCCCTATACCTTGGGTAGTCTTCCTTGCCAACATCAGAGCATCATTTGTGACTTCACATCATTAGAAATGGCTTCCCTGACACCAAACGTAATACCTGAGGGACCTACCAAACCCCAGGCAGAGGCATTCACTTGCCATTTTATTGATTCTGTGGCTAACATAGCAAACAATTGTACACCTGAGAACACATCAATTCCTTCAGTAGATACATGTGAATCAGCTTTTAGTTTAAGAAGCATCACAGTATCGGCGGAAGCATAGAGCATTAAATCACTTAGATCATCAGCATGTAAAGATAGTTTTGGTATGAACACAGTGAGGCTCAAGGAGCTCAGCACATCATTCACAAACCCCATTACCATTAAAAGGAAGTTTTTTCCTTGCCTCTGAGGCCTAGTGCTTTTCTCTTGGTGGGAATTTTAAGGTTTCTGTAAATAACATCACAGAGTACGGTCTAGACCAGTTCTTTTATGAAAAGCGCTGCGAGATAACTGTTGTTGTGATTTGGCGCTATATAAATAAAATTGAATTGAATTGAATTGAATTGAATTGAATTGAATTGAATTGAATTGAATTGAATTGAATTGAATTGAATTACCAAAATTATCAATCTGTCCATTTCACAAAACATGTTCCCAAGCATGTGGAAACCAGCTATGGACGTTTCCATCTTCAAAAGTGGTGACCCTCATTCCATCTCAACCTACAGACCAGTCAGTACATTTGCTGATAGCAAAACACATTTTAACCATCTAAATACTACACCATATGCAGTTTGGCTTTAGAGCGAATTATTCCGCCGAGACTGCGACCAGCTACCTTACAGAAAACATTAGAGGCATGTTGGACAGAGGTGGGGTTATGGGTGCAGTGTTCTTGGATGTCAAGAAGGCCTTGGTCATTGTCAACTACAAAGTCTTTCTGATGTAATTACACAGTTACAATTTTTTGTCAGATGGTCTTACATGGTTTGAGTCCTACCTCACTGACCACTCCCACTGTGTCAGAGTCATTTAATTCAGCCGCTCTTAATCTGTCCACCGGTCTTCCTCAAGGATCAAATTTAGGATGTTGTTGTTCTCACTTTATACAAAAGACCTCCCGTCCATTTGTTCTGATGTTTCTGATGTCTCTGTGCAGATGTATGCTGATGACACCGTAGTATATGTGCATGGTAATACTACTCAAAAACTGTAATAATCAAAAACAGTAGCAATGTTCTTCACCAAGCCCCACAGAAACTTCAATGTTGAGCTGGGTGTTTTAGTATTGGCTGCAAATTGTGTCAGAATACAAATATCTGGGGGTTTTAATTGATTCAAAGTTGTCATTTACATCACATGTGATAAGGGTCTGTAATAGAATCAAATTCACCATCTGTAATTTTAGATACATTCACAATCAAATGTTCACACAGGCAGCAAAAATGTACATGCACTCTTTGATCTTCTTCCATGTCACTTACTGTTTACCCATCTGGTCACAAGCTAGTGCTACATCTCTGAAACCTCAGCAATCACTTTACAAAGTTAAAATTCTGGACAAGAAACCAATCATTTCTCATCATTGTCCAATGCTACAAAAACACAGGTTACTTAACTGGGCAAACATGGTCAAATATTCAATTCTATGTCTCGTCTATAAAGCGATTTACGGTTTATCATCCACCCCTCTCCACCAGTTTGTCAACATTCAAACATCTGATCAGAGCAGAACCAGAGGTGCAGAACGGGGAGATTGTGTCATTCCATTCACAAATAGTGTATTTAGCCAAACTGCATTTTCTGTTTGCGCTGTTAATGAGTGGAACCTCACACCCATAACCCTCAGAAAAATAAACACATATAGTACATTCAAGATCCAGTTTTAAAAAATTGCTTATTGATAGTCAGAGCTGTCAACATTTCCATTAACCGTTAGACCTGCTCTTGCTGCCCCCTGTTGGCTTCTTGCCTTTTGTGTGTCCATGTGTTTATGTCTTTGTCTGATGCATCTGATTGTTGGTCAGCTTTGTTCCTATTGTATATTTAACTTATCTTTTTTTTATATTTAACTTTAATAGTAGTACTTTTTACCCAATGCATAATGTATTGTAATTGGTATGTTGTTCTGTAAATATGTAATTTTACTTTTTTAGGGTGACTTGTTACAATCTGTCTAGGGACTGCAGATGAACAGACAGAAATGTCCATTAATGTGCACTGTCCTTGTATTAAATTTGGAAAATTTAAAAAATTTAAAAAGGGGAAGAGACATTTGTCAGCACCACAGAAAGATACATCTGGAAAACTGTCTCCTTTGAGAAGCTTGTCAAACTGGAAAGGAAGAGACAATGGTGCAGCCAATGAAAATGTCCAACTGGATATGACTCTGCCCTGGGAAGTCTTTTAAAACATGATAAGTGGGCATATGAGAGCTTAAATTACCCCTCTCCTGAGAAAATAAACAACACTAGAGAACAGTGGATGATCAGTCTCTCCTGAGACGTGGCAGGCAATCCAGGACCTGTGCATTGGTGGCAGCAGGCAAATAAGGCTCACCTTTGCCAGTTCCGATGGACCCTGCTGGTATTTAAGAGTCAGGCACCTGACCAGTAAACTAGTGAGAAGCCTGGGTCAGGTGTCAAGAAGCCAATCAACAGCATAGGAAACTGGTGTTATTACAGATAAATAAGGGTACCTGGCTGATTATCATTGTGTTAGTCTGTTGTACCATCTGTTGTAGTTTTATGTGGGACAGTGTGTGACCACCAGACTACAGCTTGATTGGGAGGAGGTGTCTGCCTACTACACAGAGTGCTGCCTCACAAGGCATTAATGGCCTCTTGTACCATGGCTGGAGCTGGAAAACAGAGTTGGTTGTCAGTCTACTTAATGCTGATTCCCTCTGCCTTCATGACAATACTCCAGTTATTCTGGCCTCAATTAGTCTCAAGACAAATGGACCTATAATTTGCCAAATTTTTGTTGCAAACAACTAATAATGCATATTTAATAGCCACTTGATCCAGGTCATAGATCATTCATCGAACAATTTTAATTGTGAATGGAAAGGGGATTTCATGCAAACGAGGGCGTTTTCTCTGGAGACTTGTGTGTTATCTGCAACACTAACAGTGCTCAAAACACTGCAATCAGTCATAGTTGGAACGTTTTCCAAATAATATGGAGATAACCATCAATGCAACATTATAACCAGAAAACCGAGAGAGTGCAATACAGGTAAATTTGACACTACTGCTTTGTTGTGGCTTTGGTGTGCAAGGGAAGAATTTGTAGTGTGGGTGTTCACAGATAGGCTGCCCAAAATGTCCCTAGATGTCATTCTTCACCCACGCTGTCAGAGGCTGCAAGGTGGTTTCCCACTCTAGTTTCACATAAATGCTTGTTTTATCAATGAACTAGTTCATTATTTATGTATTTATTACGCTAGAGTTATTCAAGCTGTGGTACTTTATTAGTAATGTGAAAATGTACATTCAACGTATTATTTATCTTGTTGGTTCTGTAAAAGCTTTGTTCATATGACAGATGCTGTTTGTCTAGTTAAACAGTGTATCGATGTCCACATCAAATCTCAAATAACAACATACAATTCTACTAGGCAATGCAAGGTTGTTTAAGTCTGCGATATTTTAATTCCCCAGTAGGTGGCGACAATGGCACACGACACGATTTACAATGTTCCTGTATCTGAGTAACATCTGTCTCGTAAAGTCATTTAAAATGTACTACGTTAGAAAGAAAGCAACTTCATATCCTATCCTTCATTTGTGTTTTGTTACGGAATATGTTTTTTTAGACCTTTTTCAGACACTGGTGTTGCTAATCGTCCTGATCTGTTATCGACTCGTGAGGCTGTTTGTAGTTTTTTACGTCTCCTGCCAGGTTTCACTTTTGAACGAGGAAGTTCCCTAACGTTATTTGGATTGCACAGCACTATAATAAGTAAGCTCCATAGACCGGTCTATGGTAAGCTCACGGTTTTACTTCACTGTTTGTGATATTGAACTAATGGGGTGTGTAATGTTTGTCGGGTGAAGGGTTTGGTTAACCTTACGAGGGCTAGCTTAGCTAAGTTTGGCTTGTTGCCGAAACTTTCGTGAACGTTAACATGAACATTCGGTGTTAGCTTACCTACATCTTCCGTCTGGCAAAGTGTTTTAAACGTATTCACGGTCTGAGTCCCCGCTGCTGTCATCCAGTTTTGTCTACTCGCATGTAATTGCATTTGCTGTAGCTTATTTCACAACATACACGTTTTAGGCACTTCGTTTTTTGCTGAGTTGTTGTACTTTATTGTGACTTTTAAACAGGGATGGCCACCGCGCCACAATCACTTCATATGAGATCGACTGATCTCATCAAGAAAGAGGCCCTGGACTACGGAGGATTTGGAGAAGTTTACCTGTGCTACCATGTTACCCTCGGCCAGGTGGTGTTGAAGACCTTGTATACAGGCCCTATTCGCAATGAGTAAGTTAGGTTTGTATTTACTGAAAGGAGTCTGCTGGGTATTCCCCCTCGCCTATAGTAACTTGAATCATGTGCCAGACAGGCTCTCCACACAACAGTGAGACTGTCGTTGACAGATGTAGTTATGACAGCATAATAATATGTGATATTGATGGAAGAATAGCCTGTGTAAAATACTTTGCAAGTCTAGTTTTATTGGGTGGCTAGTGGGTATTATAATACTAATTGGTATTTTAACAATTTCCATCCCCAGGCTGTGCCCCATGAAACGGCTTTGCTAAGAACTTCCTATTTTAGATGGACAATAGGGACTTGAGTTTATTTGAAATGCGGATGTAGGTCAACCATCTGTTTTTTTTCCATGGATGTATGTTGTTTTTGTCAGATAACATACCTCGTTAACTACTTCTCTGCGGACGCACATTCTTACATTTACAACACTTCTCATTTGAAAAAACATTCCTATTCTTATTGCAGCGTGTGATTTCAGTTTCTAATTTCCTATATATCCTGCAAGGGAGGCACCTAAATCTCTGGGGTACCGGTACCTAATACTGATCCAATACAAGTGTTTTTTATCTGGAATTTCAAATCTGTACATCACTGTGTGGAAGTGGAATTGATTTATGTGGCACTAAAATTGTCTGAATGAACGTAACTTATGGCAGAAACGTTGAATTTTATGACATTCACACAGACACTGTTTTTAATATGGATCACACCATGATTTATATCTGATTCGTAAAAAGTAGTGTCATCATTGGTGCATCCATTAGACTCAAAATTAGTATGTATTCCACTTGTCTGGCAGATATTCAGTCCTCACTATTTTTTGCTACACTTTCCAGGGAGAATAAAAGGTCGCTGCTGGAGGAGGGAAACATCATGGCAAGCCTGAACCATGAACGGGTGGTCAAGTTGCTGGGTGTGATCATGGAAGATAGAGACTGCTCACTAGTTATGGAACTCCTACCCAGAGGCAACCTGTCGGACATGCTACAGAAGGTCAGACAGTTTAATAACAGTAGTCACATTGAAAAGGGAAACATTCTTAAATAATGTCTGTAACTCATGTACTGTAGTTCCACTAGATTTTATCCATAGTTTATTGCCTCAAATCCCTCATGGTATTTTCACACAAATGATAGTACTAATCGGGTAAATCTTTCCCAGGTCCCTGTGCCAATATCCATCAAAGGCAGAATCATCTTAGAGATTTTGGAAGGGATGGTGTATCTCACAGAGAGAAAAGTCATACACAAGGACATTAAGCCTGAAAACATATTAGTGGACAAGGATTTTCACATCAAGGTATATTACACACCTGGCCCATGACACCGTTCTCAATTCTGACAGCAAGCATTGGCATGGCAAAGTATTTTTTTCCCTCTTTGTCTTCTAGATTGCAGACCTTGGCCTGGCCACCTGTCAGACATGGAGCAAACTCACAAAGGAGGAATCTCGCAGGAAGAGTTGTTTAGGTCAATCAGCAGGGGTGAGAGGTGCCGGCACACTGAGCTACATGGCCCCTGAGCACCTGGAGAGTATACATACACCCTCTACTGAGAAGTCTGACGTCTACAGCTTTGCAATTGTGGTTTGGGTCATCCTCACAAGGGAAGAGCCATATGCAAGTGAGTTGCCAGTCCTAATAACAAGAGGCATGTTCCCCGTGGTTAATTAAATCGTTATGCACTGTTGTAGATTCATAACTCCTAACTACATTAGGTAAACTTCCTGCAGACAACCAAAGTGTCTTTTCTATGTCCAGATGCAAGAAGTGACGAACAAATCAGCCAGTGTGTCCGAAACGGCGACCGACCCGCAGAGAATCTTATTCCAGACAACACGCTTGTAGAGATAATTCATCTCATGAAGAGGTGCTGGGATCACACACCGCTGCAGCGGCCAACGTTTACAGGTGTGTGTGTGTGTGTGTGTGAGAAAAAAGCTGCAGAACTGAGCTGCAAGACTCCCTTCCTGCTAAAAGACCGCCTGATATGCGAATTTGGCCTTAGAAGATGTGTGTGTGTGAGTGTGAGTGTGTGTGAGTGAGTGAGTGAGTGAGTAAGTGAGTGAGACATGTATAGCATAAAGTAAAATGTGATCAGAAACAAAGCAGTTAATTTATAGAATTCAAGGCTTGATTTTATTTTAACATTTTATTTAATGTCTCTTAGTTACTCAGCAGCTAATATGCACATTAAAGATACAAATATGATCTTGTAACATTGTTATAATATTGCTGCTGTTGAGTGAAAAGAATATTTAAAATGGTCCTCTAGATTTGAAATATAAAGGAAGTTCTTAACATTTTGTGATGCTAGGAACACTTTCAGCAGGGTTCCCTAAGCTGTTATTGAGTTTTTGTCACTATGTTGTACAGGCTTACAGAATGTAAACCTGAATTTCCAGCTAAGTGATTTGACCCCTTCAGTTTATTACGTGGCTCTTCTCATCCTGTCCCCTCACTGTTCCTTGTCTTGCAGAGGGCTACGACTTCTTCTTTCCTATTTACACGGAAAAGCTTGAACCCCACGTAGAGGAAGATTTACAGGATCTGAGGGTAAATATATTTTCTTCTTGAACTGAATGTGGTAATACTGAGGAGTAGATTTGAAGATAAAGTAAAGCTGATGAAATTATTTAAATTCTTTTGATTCGCTGTGTGATTTTTCTTTTTTTTTCTTTATTAATGCAGATTTCATATGAAGGCCCAGATGACCTTGTTGAGAAGATGAAATCTTTATCAATCGACCCAGATTTTTTCCCGGCAGGTGAGCACTGTTGGCTTGCATACACTGTACACACTCTAATGTCCAGCTGTGCAGGCTGTAGTAGTAAATGCTCAGAAAGCTAGACATTTAACAAAAAAAAGGATGGAGTAACATTATTGCTTTAACCTCTCGTCTTACCTTGCAGATTGCCCGGCTCCTTTGTTGAGTTCAGACAGAAGTGTACCTGTGCCTGTTGAAGCCAGTATTGAGGACATGCATGACATCCAATATGAGTCACTTGTGGAGTCTGTTCAGACAGACGCCAAGGCAGTCAGGTCCCGTCCAGTTTTGGAGGAGAAACTGGGTCGGGAGCTTCAGTACCACAAACTTGGTAGCTATAACTGTGACCCTGACGTTGCCAACTCCTACCATCCAAACAACTTAAATCCTTTCCTGCATGACCACTTCAGCCCTTCAGATCACGCTATCGGGCAACCCGAAAAAGACAGACCCTCTAATGCATCCTCTGTCCATTCCTGGACAAAAGCTGAACCGGTGCAGCCCACCAGCCAGGAAGAGGCTTGTTATCGCCCTACTGGTGGTCTCTATGACTCTATGAACTCTTCCACACATACTCCATCCCACTTGCCAATGTCTTCCAGCAGCCCTTCTCTATCACACTTTAACCAGCAACATCCACTTTCCCACTATGACCGCCAGCAGTCCTGGCCAGCTTACCCAGTGTCTGATACATCTGCTCCTGAACTCAGTCCTGGGCGGCTCCTGACCTCTTCCAATAACTGCTTAAAGCAAGATCCAGGTACATGTAAAGCATTTCTTCAGTAAATTCTACATCTAGTTGCCTGAGGTGTTCACAGCTGCTTCTGGAGAGACTGTGGTTATGTGTTCTTGCTTTGTGCTTGTTCCAGGATCTCTTTTCATTCAAAATGCCAGGGGGATCCAGATTGGGAACAGCAACATGATGAGTATCAGAAGTTACGATTCCTTCAACAGTTCCTCACTTTCTAACACCTCAGCTAACTCTCTTATTGAAGAAGGCATTCTAAAATATGGTAAACATTAATATTTCTTTCATGTGACAGCTGTGATAGTTTGTCTGTACACTTGTTGTTGTTGCTCAGTTGCACTCATTATTAGGGCTGCGGCTAACATTCTCAAATATTATTGATTCATCTGCAGATTTAGTTTTTGTTTGTTTATTTATTTTTTGCTGTTAAATGTCAAAAGAGAGTGAAAAATGCAGTCCAAAACATGAAGTAATCCAGTTTTTTTTGCCAGTTTGAGACAGAGATAAGCAGTTTTGGGTGGCAGGTCAGATGAGCAATGGAGACACAACAAATTGTCCATGACAGTATTTTCTACTAAAGGAATCAAACTCTAAACAATTTATCATTAGAGTTACACAACTACTTGCCCTAATAGATTTGTCTTTTCTGTCATTCAGAGGACCATGCTGTGACCGAGGAGCACCTTGATCTGCTGAGAGACAACATCGGAGGCAAATGGAAGCGTTGTGCTCGGCGACTAGGTCTGACCAAGGTGGAAATAGAGACCATTGAGCATGACTGTTTCCGGGACGGCCTTCCAGAGATGGTGCACCAGATGCTGGATCGTTGGAAAATGAAGGAAGGAAGTGTTGGCTGCACAATTGGGAAGCTTTGTCGTGCCATGAAAGGCAGCGTAAACGTAGATGTCATCCAGAACATATTAGACGCCTGCAGTTCATCATCTTAGATCTGATTAACGGTCTACCTCATTCTCTCTACGTGACTTTCTGCCTATGATGGGCAAAAAATACTCTTTGCATTATTTAAAGGCTCCCTTTTTTACCAAAACCAAAATACCATATTCATTTTGGGGTTTTTGCAACGGGTTTGAAATATAGTCTTGGTTGCTGCCGAATACAATTGAATTTAGACTGTTTGTGTAGCTCAAAGCTTTGAAAATGAGATACAATGAGAGACAAAATCTCAACAGCTCAACCCAATTGTATCTTTCCAGAAAATGTATTTTTGTTACTCATAAGAACCAAAGAGCTCACTCTCTGACTTTTTTTACCAAACGTCTTATGAGCAGTAGAGACGAACATAGTCAGGGTTCAGGTTTTTCTAATCTAGAAGTTAAAATCATTGTTTATTTTTTAAATTGCTATAAACTAATAATGACCTAAAGGAAAAATCTCTCTTATTCATGTGCCAGATGATATATTGTAGTAGCAAGAAGAGTTTCAAAAGTAATATTCAAGAATGTTTTTTTATAAATAGATCTCTGCATGATTGTGGGATGGGAAAGCCATTGAGTTTGTGCATGGTTGTTGTAACTTTAACTGAATAATTGACTAATCAAATGGTGTGTGGTAAACATTTATTCCAGACCAACACAATCACACAGGTAAGGTCAATGAGTCAGTAAGGAGCTGTTGGGGGGGTATTTTAGTGCAGTACTCCATTAATACATGTGTATTATTGTAGTCTTCCATTTGTTCTGTAGATACTATAAAATGAGTAAATTGAAGTATGTCTCCTTTAATCTAAGTCATGCTGTAGACTATGTGCTCCCATTTCTCCAAAGTACAGTAAAGTGCATGAATTGTTTGAGTGTTCATTGCCTGGATTCACTGTAATACCAATCATCAGATTTTATTTAATCTGATAATCTGCTGTACTGTCTGAAGCATTTTTGGAATACAAGGTTTCTCATCATTTGAACAGTAGATTGTCTTTGAGATGTGTTCATGTCTTGTTTCATTACAAAATTCATTGTCACTTACTGTACTGGGTCTCACTGTCAATATAGATCTCAGTACACAATAGACTTCCGTCCAGGATCACACAAAAAACTGCATCCCCCTGTTCTCTCCCAAACCTGGATCTAAATTTATTTTAAAGACATTTTAATTATTTGAACAAACTGTGTCTAACAACAACATAAGTGTATTTCATAAATTCCACTTCATTCCTTGAGCTAAAATTGTTTCTAGTTTAGAATGTCATTGGTTATCTCCTGCAACGAGTTATTGGATATCAATATAAAGTAATAAAAAAATACACACAGCTGAGTTTAGACACTGTTTTGATTAAGTGGAAGAAGGACCAAAAATCAGAGAAAGCAGGAGAGAGCTTCACAAGGCTTTATTTCACACAAAAACGCAGGATCCAGCAACACAAAGTCCCAAAATCCAAAAAATCCCTAAAAGGTCCAGGGGAAAGCAATGCCAAAACAGAACAAAGGCAGGGAAAACAGGACAGGACGCCGAACAGCACGGCACAAAGATACACAAACAATCTGACAAAAGACAAAGGGAATACAGAGGTTAAATACAAGAGGTGTAACGAGGAACAGGTGATACATCAGCTGAATCACATTAGGGTGGGGCGGGACAATCAGAAAGACAAGAAGTATAACTAGAGACAAGATGAGACAGAGAACAACTCTCAAAATAAAACAGGAAAACCAAACATACAGACACTCACAGGGGAACACAAGACAGACTACCACACAAGACCGGGAAAGAAACTAAGACACAAACATGAGGAGATGAGACAGGACCAAACAAACAAAAAAAAGAAGGGGAAAAAGAAAGCAAACACCCAAACCATAATAGACACAACTATATCCAGAATATAGCTGTATCCCAATTCCAGACTACATCCTCAATCTAAGATAGTGTTAAGAATGAAACTTTAAAAAAGACAATATATAGTATACCCATACGTTTTTGACTTTGCTTTTGAAGGACACTATTCCCCACACAATGCAACGTACAAAGAAATTGAAAGGTTCACACAGCTGGGAGAAAACTAACATCATGTTAACACTCCAGAAAACATTAACCCAATATACCTGTACACAATGATAACATCAAAGCCCAAAGTAGATTCTAGGCAGCTCTGCATATACTAACTAAGACAATACTCTAAAAACAGGCAATTTCATACATGGCAGTTTATTGTATAATGTGGAGATTTGTTCCTGAGCATTCGAGTTTAAACAGCTGTGTGTTTGTCTTTATTATCCCCTTTTACTCCCCCAAATACCCCTGAGAGGGAGATTGATTTTCCCTTTTGTCATTTAAAAGACCCACATGCATTGGTTTAAAGATGTGATGATAGTCGGCTTTTGCAAATCAAACAGCCACTGCTGTTCCTTTTCACCTGGCAAGTTTAATAATCTCTTCACTAAACACAGGAATCTTAATCCTTCCATGCCACGTATGATTATTGATAAGGTCTTGGGATACAAATGTGAACAGGCTTTCTAGTTTCTTAACAGTGATTACATCCGATTCAGGGATGCTGTTAAAACGGTACCCTGTTGATCGATAGATACAATCTAATTAAGTACCTTTTGTTATAATCTTGGTAAGATTGAAGAAATTGGTAAAACCACAGAAGTCTAATAAAAATAGATGAAATAGCAACAGGCACATGGGATAAGTAGATATGAGGGTAACAATTCTGTGACTGGTAGAGAAACGGAAACAATAGTTGGAGTGCCAGTTTTAATTGTCTTAATCCAATTCCAGTCATGTTTACTGGACACAATGTATTTACACACAACAATTACAGACAACATTAACTTAATAGTCTTTCACCACCAAATAATTAGTAAATAGTTTGTTTCATGTGTTTTTCTTCCCTTTTCCTCTATTGTAGTGACATCAAAATATACAATATCCTGAAGAAATATTCAGTTGTCATGAATAATACATAACAACACAAAGAATGACTTGAAGTTCACATCATACAGGTCGATAGACAAAATTGCGCAGCATAGTACATAGATAATTGATCAAGCACCATACCCCGTATACCTTCAGTTGTCAAGTGTAAACTACTGGGGCTGGCTCTCGGTTCATATGTACACATGTTGCTGTAATAATTAAACAGAACAGAGTCCTGACCATGGAAATCCCCAAAGGCATGTTATACCCCGTTCACAAAAAAAAGCCATGATCCAGGATAAAATCTATGTAAGATGGTGAGACTCACATGGTAATAACTATATAAATATCAGTCAATAGTTGTTATTCATCAGTCATACTTCAACTGTTCCCTGCCAATTGTCTGATTCCCTGAGGCTTAACCCAGGTTTTAATAAGATCATGCTAGCAGAAAATGAGTCAATGACATTAAACTAATTTCAAGCCCTTAATGTCAGGAAGAATTTGCACAGCACTTGTCCAAAAAGAAAGTGCAGATTGTCAGCTTTAACAGTTAAAACTTAATATACATTAATCATGTTTTGTCTGTCAAACCAATCCCATCATACCACATCCACACAGTCCTCATAAAGCATATTAACTGAGCTGGTTAGTGTTAGACTTATATCTGGTATTCTGTAAACACATGAATATAGTGAAATATCAGGGCCAAGCCACTTTTGCATGCCCTGGAACCATCTCTAAATCAATATGAAAGTTGTCTATTTCTGAAGTCCTTTTTGCACAAATGATGGCCAGCTGAGACTTCTTGCGGCATATGCGTTGTGTCTTCTGCACATGTGTTTTGGAAACTGGAGTGTCTTGATCCTTAGATGAGTCTCCATTGGCAGCAGCGTTAGTGATGCTGCAGATTCGAGGGTAGTGTGTGTAGCAATCAAAAGCATCCTGGCACTTCTCACAACTGTGGTCCCGGAATGCAACAATAGGAGGTTTAGCAGAGGAGTTGGATGAAGGGAAATGGTTGATCTGTCTGTGGATTGAGCATAGTCTGACCCTGATCTCCGGCTTGGAGCAGCACGCAGGTGGCTCCTGGGAGCAGAGGCAGCCCTTCAGACAGGCGTGACACAGAGTAGCCAGGTTGCTGCGCACCATCCTGCGGACGGTCGGCCTCAGCATTAGGTAGATGATTGGGTTGTAGATGGTTGAGGACTTGGCAAACATGGCGGGCAAGGCAAATGCCAGAGGAGGGATGTTCTCAATGTGTCCAAAGGCCGCCCACATGGACACCAAAGCATATGGACTCCATGCAGCTAAGAAACTGATGCAAACAGCAACACTTAGCTTGAAAAAAGAACACAGAAGAGAAAAGTTAAAGAAAAACGTACTTTTGAAGTAGTAGTAAGACAAGTGTTATTCTGTTTTTTTGTATTGTCAACAAATCAAATTTAAAAGACAAAAAAATATGACATCCCCCAACCTGTCTACGGCTCTCTCTCTCATTATGATTATCAAACAGCAATAGCCTCTTATCCATCACTGTACAACCAGAACCAATTCATGCTAATGCAGAGCTCCATCACTTAAGGCTCTATTCAGGTCAATGGCAATTTCTTTTACAAATGAATGAGCAAAGAACTTTCCAGAGGACACATCTCCAAGAAGGAGCTTTGATATTTTACCTTTGATCCCCAGCAGAAAGTTTAAAAGCACAAAATATTTTATGAGCTAAATGGTATATTGTTACAATTAAATAATTGCAAACTTTCCTCTTACCTTAACAATAATTGTCTGGTTGCTGCTTATGTGTGTCTGCCTCATTGCATGCCGCTCCATACTCTTGTGGGAAGCGTGCACTGTGACCAGTATGCCCGTGTAGGATGCTAAAATAACACAGCATGGTATGATGTAGCAGAAGAGAAACAGTGCCACAGTGTAGGAGCGTGCCGTAGAATGCTGATTGGACAGGCGCCAGTCAATGCAACAGGCGGTGCCATAAGGCTCTGGTCCATATTCCCCCCAGTAGGCCAGCGGGGAGCTGGCAAACAACAGGGCATAGACCCAAGCAAAGGCAATGAGCCGACGGACATGGAAAGAGTTAAACCTGTTCCCTGTGAAAACACATTAAGTTCTATTTCATTATCCATGTAGTTAAAAGATTCTGGCAAAACTATTATTTATAGATTTGCCCCCAAAAATGGTGCTGAAATTTGATGATGAAAATCTTTAGGATGTTCGATAACCCAGTTTTTTAGTGCAAGTGAAATGTCCCCATCACAATCCCTTCCGCATTTTCTCATAGTCAGAAGCACTAACAGTAGTCCATTTATTGAGGGACAGGGTCTGCTTGAAACAAATTAGTTAATGGCATCTGACTGCAGCTAAAGGCTAATGTGTTTATGACTACCATCAGGGGTAGATGAGTAAATCGTTCAGATGAGAATAACACTACTTACTCTCAGACAGTCTTTCCTTGAAGGCATTCATGGTGTTACCACTGATTGGAAATATTAATGGACAACGCATCCGGTTCAGCGTAGTAATGCAAATGCGGAAATGCCTTAAATCTGCATTCTATCTGAATTCCAGCATGGGGCAACACGTGCGGTTGCAAAAGAAGGTCAGTTTCTGTAGAGGTCTTTGAGAAAGTGACCCACTTGATTTATTACCTCAGTAAACATTTTCATAAGGTGTTTATGGTTTCAATCGCTAGTTCTAAGTCTTCTGCAACGCAACATAGTGTTCACTTTTTGAATTATGGTCTCGTTGATTTTCAAATCGGCGATAAAGCAGGGGGTGTTTTAGGGCGTGGCTATGATGTGATTGCCAGTGGAAGTGTGTGACGTCATGTAGAGTGTAAGGGCTCTTCCCTCACTTCTTCCCCTTGTCTAAAATCCTCACATCCGCATCCAGGATGGCTGCTCCCGTTAATGGCAAATGTAACAATTCACAGTAGATCGCCACAAACCAGATGTAGCACATGCGCTGTCCATTAATATACAGTCTATGGGTGTTACACTCATGTATGAAAAGTGATGGAAGTAGTTGCATGAAGAGTTTAAAGGTTCACTATGAGTTCCTGCAAAATTCTTCAAATTGTAGGCAAGCCTCCTTAATCCGCTAGCTGCCCGCCCCCTGAACACATGGTGGAAGAGCCATCTCAGGAGAAAACACGGGTCGTAAACGTCAGATAAACACTATGGGAACAGGATAGGCACCAAAACACAACAAAACACTCCAGCCAATCCCCGACAAGATGGTTGGGGGAGGGGGTGGGGTTTAGTTACAGTTAGTTATGACATTTACGAAAACATGGGGGGAGGGGCGAGCTTGACCTGTATTGTTTGAAATTTACTTACACTCATAGTGCACAATTTAAAATCCTTTATTTCTTTAGTTGGTTAATTGCTGTCTAAAGTTGGCGTGCTTGGCAGCTTCATGCCCTTACAACTAAGGGCTATTTTACAAAACCTAGATGGCGGATTAAGCCAGGATTTCCCATTTATCCTGGATGATTTAAACTCTGACTCGGTTTCACGAAAGCAGAAGCACCAAAATTAGCGTAGAGATCCAGTCTGTGCAGCTAGCCTGCTCCTGACCAAGCTAACAGATATTATGTATTAATCCTGGAGCCTTTTCTGTTCACTCAGCAGTGGTTTTACCTTATTGTTATCAGCCTGCATTAACATGTACATATTGTTCTGTTAAATACTGTTATTAACATTGTTATTAACAGTATTGTGACCATTATTTTTAAATGTATTCATGTGATAGCCGGTGAGGCTGATAAAGTGCTATACTACATGTTTGTTTCTATAATGGCTGACTGGTCAGATACCACTAGATCTTTTTAGATGATTTATTTATTTTTCTGTTCTTTAACAAGAAAGGATTACATATTTTACTAATGTTCTTTTTAATTGGCATTCTTAGCACCCAATTTGTTTTTGCTCCAGTAAACTGGAACTATAATTGGAGAGGATTGTAGCCTACAATTATAAAAACATGTCCTAATTGTACAGGTATACTAAATTATAGTCTTAGTTCACAGGACCAATAACTATATAGTGTAGACAACTGATCATTCA
Source organism: Etheostoma cragini (assembly GCF_013103735.1). Classification (NCBI taxonomy): domain Eukaryota; kingdom Metazoa; phylum Chordata; class Actinopteri; order Perciformes; family Percidae; genus Etheostoma; species Etheostoma cragini. The sequence goes on from NC_048418.1 coordinate 15,004,276, forward strand.
TGAAACTACAGGGAGGTGAAATGGCTTAGATTTTGAAGTCCAACTTTTCAGCATCTTTTCTATGCTCACATATACAAGGAAGCAAAGCACATTTTGGAAGAAGCAAAGTTGCGATAATAAAACAGTGAGAAATTGCGATATCTAAAAATATACATTTACGTACCATTTCTCTTAACTGAAACCATTCTGTTTACTTTTAGTCCAAAATATACAACTGTTCATGTGCATCTATCGGAATTACTTCAGCCTGGCTCACCCAAGTCACTCCTCCTCAGCCTAGCTAGGTTGTCGTGAAACGCACCAAGCCAGGATGCACGGATTAAACTAGGTCAAGCCTCGCTTTGTTAGTTATCCTGGATTTATAAGTTCTGCTTTTGTGAAACAGATCCTTTTTTTGCCTACTGAGGCATAGGGTCAGGCGATTCTTCTTCACTCTGTACATGGTTGAAGGTATAAGGGTAAGGATATTTGTACAGGAGAATGCTAGGCCACTCACGTGCCATTGCAGCCGGTCTAGTCCAATCCTAATCATGTTAATCATGTGTTCTCCTGTGGTACAAACTATCCTTCCATCACAAGTCTGATAGATAGATGAAGCTTGAACCTGAAGGGGATTGCCATTGGATTACAAAGATTATGTGTTGCAGTCACAGTAAGGAGATTATTATTGATCGGCTACAGTTGGGTGTATGTGGTATAAATGACGTAGCTCACAACACTGGATGGAAGTGGGTTGCCACCAATGGCTTGGGCAACATGCATGCCATGCAAACTACTGGAAAGATGGTCCTAAAATTGGCTAGTGCTTGCAGTTTGCTGCAAACCAGGCACAATGGTCCCCAGGGTTTTCAACTGCAGCCTGGGCATGTTCTAGCCAGAGTCTGTTATTTACTGCAGTTTCTGAGACGTGTGCAAACATCTATTTTTTGACCTGCTAAAGGAACATATGGGAATTACTGAATCAATATTTATAAAGCTACCTCAGGTAGAGCATGAGCAGTTGGGGACTGAAGGTCTAGCTAGGCATAGAGAAATGTACAGGTAAACACGCAGGAAGTGAGATGCCACAGTGAGACTATATGCGCTTAGTATATTGTTGATCCAAATTTCAAAGGGAAGTTTACAAGGATTGATTAAGTGGCTCAAATAATTTTTACAAACATTTTCTTTTCCTAAAACAAAAATGCACACTGCCCACTGTGGTTCTCTATGAACACATTGCACAATCCGTCTCTTGGTGTGGACGCCTTTTCCCATCGACCATGGCTCAGAGCCCTTCCATATGCTTTTCCCTTTTCCTTCTGATTCCTCGCCTCCTGGCACGCATTCAGGAGCAGAGCCTGCCTGTCATTCTGGTGGCACTTACAAGGCCTCACAACGTTATGCAGACCAGTCATGGAGGTTTTTAAAGGATACATTTTAACCTAGCTACTTAAAAAACATGACACATTGTGAAATGGAAAAGGAACTATAATATCTGCTTGTGTTTTTTGGCATTGACTACATCAGCTTTACCCTTAACCCAATAGCAACAGCTCTTAAAGGGCAAAGCCTGTACAAAATAGAATGATAATTATGTATTGTAACTCCAGATTATTTGAGTATAGTCACAGCCCTCTAAGATTCAGGCCACCTGCATCTCCAACATTGGCTGAAGAAAAATGCTGAAGTTGGGAGCAGATCTCTAGTGTCGCAGCTGTAATATACAGTGACTGCATACGTAAGAATGACCCATGCGGGGAACAAGGGCCCAAAAGAAATCTTCACAACTGCGCATGCGCGAGGGGCAAACCCAATAGCATCAGTTTTTACAGGGCTATGGCTATACTCGTAGAATCTGGAGTTACAATACGTAACCATCGTTGGCCAACATCACAAGTAATACGTATTGAGTGCTGCCCCTGGACTTGTCAGTTATCAATAAAAGGCTGATGTGCAAACCTGTATGGAGGGGGTCGTTATGTCTACTTCCTTCCACAGATAAAATAACGATCTGCCACTTAGGGATGTGATGGTTAATCCTGGGTCATTTCATTGGGCAAAAACAGCTTCTTTGAAGACTTACCATAGAGCGGATGACATACTTTCATAAAGCACACCATGCTTAGCAGGGTTAGAGTGGTCAGACTGCAGAGGCCAAACAACATGCCACAAAAAGCATATATGGAGCACGCTGTTTTCCCATACAGCCACCTGCGCAAGAGGTTGTAATAAAAAGAGAACAAAGACAAGATCAATGAGGGAGATGGAGAGAGGGAAAATAGAAGAATAGCATGAGCATGACACGCCATATCTTTAAATTCTCAGACAATCATACCGCTAATCAACCATGTATTAATAAGTTCAACAAACCATGAAATATAAAAAGGAGTCTTATTTAATAGAAAAACCTTCAGTATGGAGAATCTTACGGCACAATTCAAATTAACATATTTTGTTGTCTGGGGATCAGAACAACCATTTTGTCCTTGTTGCTTTGCTTTTTATATCTGATGTTACAGTAGGACGGCATGTGTAATACCTGTGGTGGAAGCTTGAAGTTATGGCCATGGGGTAGAGGGACAGAGTCAGGCCTAAGTCACTAACTGCTAGGTTGATGATGAAGTACTCGGCTGGTTTCAGAAGGTGCTTTTTCTTGTAGGAGACAAACAGCAGGGTGCTGTTGCCAAACAGTGAGCATACTCCTGCAGAACAGACCAAATGTTGTCAGTGCTGATTGGGCACACAATACAAACAATAAACACAAATGATCTTGTTTAATTTGGTTGTAAAATTTTCACGTATTCATTATTATGTCACACTAGGCTAAGCTTTGTAGGGAAATACCGCACGTTTTTTCAGGTTCTATTGACAGCTCTGTCATGCATTGACCCTATATTATTTTTTGCACCAGTGTTAACTATTCCCTATAATATACTTTAAGGCTTTTACACTTCTACCTAGTGTTCAGATGGAACTGTGTTTGGTATCAGACAACCATCAATATACTTTATAAACCAGCAACGCTCAGTGTGAACAAAGTAGTGTAATTGCAGGTGATTCTTAAATTCAGGACGCAGGGACAGCATCACACAGTGACAAGCTTTAAAAGTTACATTTCTTTACTGATCAGCACAGACTGGATTTATGCGTGGAGAGTTCCACATAATTTAACTAGAGTAAATATTGCTAGAATTGATGCATTTAAATACAGTATCACCTAGTACCACAGTCACAAATACAGAAATGTACAAGCTTCCAAGGCTTCACAGTGTGCCGTCTAGCTTCACGCTGTTACTCATTTCAGCCTGAGCAGAATTGTTGAAAACTCATTGACAGCATTGTTAGTGTTGGTAACTTGTTATCTTCTGTTAAAGGAATAAAAAAGAGAAAATAGGTTTGAATTTCTGAAGAATTTACTCACCAAAAACAAAATAGATCACAGCCAGAGTTGTATCCATTGGCACAGGTATGTTGGACTGGAAGGCAATGTCTTCATCTAACGACTCCATCTGAAAACTGATCAGAGCTTTTCAAGAGCAATGTCAAGGGTCTGTCTCGCTCATAATACATTAGCTTTTAATTTGTGCCGTCACAGGCATGATTTGAAAATGTCCGGCTTTAGCTTCTCCCCGTGAGAATCAAAAAATAGTTGTTTTAAAGCTTTGACAAGCTTGAGTCAGAAAGCATATTACATCATTTGGTTTGTTCAATATCATTAAACTGAAAGGTATTCAAAGGAGAGGACCAACACATTAACATGCATTCAAGATGCCACGTGATCACATCATCAACACTCTAAATGTCTGTGTTCCAACGCTTCAGCAGCTAAAATCGGACGGTGACTGACAGACATAGATCAATGGGTGGTTTGAGGGTCAATAAACAATAAGAAACCACAGGGAACCAAAACACGTTGCCTGGTGTTTGTCATATTTTCTTCATTCTAATATGCTCAGCAGTTCAGAAACCATATTTTGCTGGTCCTACACGCCTGTAATATTCCTGGCAATGCATGAACCATAAACCCTTCAGAAAATCCTCCTTTATATAACACACAGAACTGTATGCCCATTTGTTTATTGTTATCTTTCCAATGTGCAGCAGACCTTGTAAATGGCTTATTCTCCTCTTTTTCCACTTTCCAATGCTATATGCATCTATTCATACTGGCTCTCTACTTACTGAACCCCTGTTCACCTTTTGCTGTTTTGTTTGCATTGCCTTAAACCCTCCCTTATTCAGAAAAGCTGCGTCTTAGTGTCGTTTGGTAATAATGTTATCATGTTGAACATATAAAAAGGGAAACAGTGAGGGCTTGAAGACTGGAGACAGCCCTGTAGCATCTGCATCACCTGTCACTGTAAGCTATAAGCTGTTGAACGCTTTCATGGTTGCAGTGTGAGGAACACAAGTGTTACTAAAACAGCTGAAGTAGATTCAGTGAAAGATGCGAAATTAATGCATTTTTAAATGAAGATTAATAAAAGGTGATTTTAACAGGGTCGGGGTCCAACAACCAGTCAGTCTTGGAGCATGTTTCTAATCCTGTGTTCTGTGTTTAAATCACACTTTTAAAAGTGAGGCCTAATCACTATCCAATTTTATTTTATGATGTTGCAGGGCAAGGGCACTTATGTAGCTGATGATGCACGTGTGCAAACGGGTGGCACAAATTCAAGAATAGAAAAAAAGAAAAGAAAAAAGAATAACCCCCAGAAACATCAATAATAATCCCTAAAGTGTGTTGCATCAGCAAGAATAGTTGGGGTAACAACACAACTGTAGCCGTGTTTGGTAACCTAAAGCCTACTGTGCTCAATTTCGCCAAAAAGGCTATTTGAGTCAATTACACATACATTGCTAATAAGACCAGATATAGTCTTATGTGTTTAAATAATAAAAGATAAATGTCCTTACCTCGGCCAGTGCTGAATTACCTAAATCCTAAATTACCGCATCCTCTTAAATGCTGCACTTGATCCAATCAAAGTCCTTTTCCAAAATCACTTTTGAGCCTTTAATATATATTTATGGTAGCCTATATATGGTTTGAACCAACTGGAGTCCCGGAGATGTTCTCACTCCCTCTCAGCAGCAGTCAGAGCGGCAGCAGATCCCACTCGGACTGTCACTACACCTGTAGTGCACTGTGCAGACAGAAGCAGGAGGCAGAGCCGGACCTCCAGATCCCCTAACTGCACTCTGCTCTAATCAATTAATGACGTCAATTTACGACTAAAGCCATACACTCACACTCACAGGCTCCTTATCTTTTTGCTTTGAATATAGTCTTAGACGTAATAGTCCAAAATTAAAAAAAGCCTTCATGGCTGCTTACTTACTCCTACTCCTAAATTGCTGTTGAAGTAGATTAATCATGTTTTCACTCTGTTTGTCTACAGTGGATATATTCATATATATATATATATATAAATATATATATATATATATACATATATATAATTTAGTCCACTGCAGTGGAAAGCAACACATTGACTGTTTTGTCTCTGTCCTTTGACATATTGGATTTAAAGTGCACGACTAACCAAGGTTAAGGTGCTGAGTGTCAGCCTCAAGGGTGTTGAGTTGTGTTCACCTATCACGTATGGTATGTATTGCTTACTTCAAGTGTAGCATTCATAACCCCTTTTAGACATAGTTTAAAAACGAAAGGAGCACAATTAGAGGGTTGTAGTTCACCATCTTAAATTAAAGCCAAAAGGCCCATCCTTTACCTTTTTCTAGCTAATGTTTCCTTTCAAATGCATGTCATTGAGCAGGAAGCCCACACAATACAAATGTGGGAATGTCCAACCCCTACACTACACTGTACACAAGTGAAATATTCAAACCAAGACTCCATTTTTATGGCATTTGCTGTTATGTTCTGCACGTCTCTATAGTTCAGAATGGAATACTTTTGACCCAAGGTTCAGTACTTTGCGATACCAGTCACCCTTATGGGATTACTGCTATAGCTTTCTTGTTTAATTGGTGTCTTTTTTTCTAAATGTGTGTGTTTGTTTTTTTATTGTTTTTTATGAACTATGAGTCTAATAATGAAGGCTATACTGTAACATTTCATCTGTGGAGACCTGGCATTTGGACCTTCACTGGAATATAAATAGAAATACTTTGGTTTTGAGCAGTGCATGTGTGTTATTGGACTCGCCAAAGGGTCCAAGGAGTTGAAATTGTTAAATGTGAACCTGTAATGTTTCAGCAGTGTGGTGCATTATGGGATGAGTGTCAATGTCAGGCCTTTTAACGTTACCTTTGGTACAAGTTAATCATTGTGTTAGCAATGATGTGCTGCTTTTAATTACAACTCAGTATTGCACATTCCCTCCAAAAGAAATGCATTAAATCAAATCACTGTGAGTGAAAGGGCAGGTAGTGACTAGTTGAACTTGAAAATTAATTTAGAATTGCTCTCAAAAAATGCCAAAAGGGAAACGGTCCAGTTTGTCACACCTTGAAAGCATGGATGAATCATCTTCAAAAGAGTTACACACAGTGTAAATATTGCCTTGCATAACACTTGCTCTCCTATTTCCGCACGCGCACACACACACACACACACACACACACACACACACACACACACACACACACACACACACACACACACAGACACACACACTGGAACAGATGGAAAAAAGCTTGAGATGAAAGCTGTATTCAAGGTGTAATGGTGTTGTTAAAGAATTAATTGCTATGGTCAGAGGGGGGAAAAAAACGAACGTATATGATGAGAGAAAGCACAGTATGAGGATCAAAGTGGTCTGGTTGGAATACAGAATAAAGCACCTAACACAAACTTTGCCTGGCCAGGAAAAACGGACTGTAGACAGTCATGACAGTGGCCCGGATGCCAGTCAAACTTAGCCCCGCCCACAACATTTGAGGTTGAGTAGTCCCGTTCAACTTCTGATTACAACCTGAGTATGACAACGTCAGGCTATCATGACACAGGAATGGACAGAATATAAATCATGCATTTTAGAAAACATAGCACAGTTTATTGGTTACTTTATGCATGTGTTGCTCCTTGTAGGCTTTTGTTTGTGAATAGAACTTTTTATTGGAAGGAAAAGCAACTGAGCACAGTATTACAAGGTTTAACAGTATATCTGTACCATATCCTCCAGGGACATCTTACTCACTTTGTGTGTAACATCTTTGGGCCAATTCCTTTTTTTATCATGCTGTTACTGTTCAGACCTGTTTATCCTTACATTGACTGCAGTTACTTCAGAAGCTCACTGTATAATTTTTTCCCTTGTATCAGTAATAGTTGATTGTGATATTTAAAGGGAATTTATTGAAATGGCCTGTCTTTCATTACCATGTATTGCACACATTTCTTGTGAGTTTCCTGATCCCTACCCGTTATTCCATGACTTTCACATCATGTTCCATAAAAGTTTAATGTAAGCCTACTGAACATACACGTCTTTACATCTCGATTACTCCCAAGAGTTCTGATTACAGACAAACCTGATTGGATATACTTGCTTCGAACCATCCCAAATACATTTTAATGCAACATTATTGCTTTCTTTCTTCACAGTCTCGCTGTGCTTTGCCATGATAATTTGTGTGCATTGTTTGCATTGCCTTCTTGTATTGTGGTTGTAAAAGTGATTTAGTTTCTAGAAAGCAGTGCTTTAATTTACACAAAACAATCTAGTTTGCCAATTGCTGCTTTCACTTTGCTGCCCATGCAGCACCAATGGTTTTTATTCACATTCAACCCCAAGAGGTGGGACTTTTTATTCAGCTTTATGAAACTTAATGCAAGAAAGAGTGGAGGAAGAAGAACATTAGACACGTGAATTTGCAAGAATCCATGCATTACTAAACGTTCCTTGAGGCAGCCTTAACAAACTACTCAAGCTATTTCTGGACCATGGACGTTGCTTGGACGCTGGTTGTGGGGAGGAGGAGGACGGAATAGCAACTACAGGTAGATACGCCTGATAAGTGGATAAGGCAAAGGCCCGCTGCTACAGTACAAAACTCACAAATTCCATCAATTTTAAAGTCAAATTATAAAGTACCAACTTTGCTGGAACATCCATTGAATGAATGATTTATAAATGCAATATATAAATGTACAGATGCGTGCATCATCTGATCAATTCTGATCATGAGATCAATCAGAAGCGTGGGAAGGCTTGAAGTCTTGCTGTGCTGAAACTGCTCACAGCAGGAGTGTTCTCTGCTGTGAGAGCAGCTGATTTTAATGAACATGGATATCTCTAAATCAGAATAAAAGGAAAATTCATATGCAGATCACATTTCAATGCAGATCACAGTTTCAATTTGCAACTCCTTTCTGAAAGATTGAGGAAGTTTTAATACGATGAAGCAGGGTAACTTTAGAGCTGCGATATAAATGTCTTTCTGTATCGAGGCGTTATATGAAAACAGCAGCATTTACATTCTGCTGTTTGTTTTGGAAGAAGTAATGTTTGACTCAACAGTGGAAATAAAAGCTTTGCCCTTTGTTTTATTTCCTAAAATTCAAATCATGTCTGAACTGCATGTCAGTATAGAAAAGTTGCTACATCATTTGCTGTGAGGATTGGCACAGAAAATAAAAGCTTTGAGATAGCAATAACGGAGTTAAAGCAATTGAAGCCCAAAGTGTGTTTGCACTGAAAAATGTACATCTTTGCAACAACTATGGTGTGAAATCCCTGGGCTCCAGCTGGGAGTTACCTTCCTTGACTTTATAAAAGAGCACACAAAAAGCATGGTTCGTATTCTGGGGCTTTCATAAAAAACAGGAATTAATCACTGTTGATGTGAACTGCAAATACTATAGGACTTACAGCAAAGCAGTAATCCTATTAGCCTATTCCTGTTTTGCAGATACCATGCATAAAACCAGAAGGCACAACTCCTACTTAAAATTCATCATATTTGAACAACTCTTCAAGGTAGAGGTGAGGCTTGAATAAAGATTGTCTGCTAAAGTGGCCACAATATTGTTATTATTTACTGTAGATCATGACTCACCTCATCTACAAACATTCTGGGGTTTGGAAGCTAACTTATATCGGGCACCAGATCAAAGTTAAATGGCTCATCTAAACCCGAGCTATACCTTGAGATACGGGGATAACTAACACATTATTAGTAGCAGATAAATCATAAAAAATATGCTCTGGGCAAGATGAGAGTTCACCACAAAATGGCAAATCAGACAAAAAAACTGTCCTTACAGTGCAGTCCAGGCAGCATCACACACAGCAACATTTTCTTCTCAATACAAAACAGTGTTTACATGTGCACTAGGATTCTGTCCTAGCATTGTGTACCAGGTGCAATTTTATTTTCAGGTGCTCTACATACTTATGCAAAATGTTCTTGTGGTCAAACACAGAAAAATATGGCCAGAGCTTGAACTGCTTAAGTTCTCCTCCATTTTCAGTGGTATAAAGCAAAAGCCATGAAATATCAATAAGTAATCAGCAAAGTTATTAATAACATATTTTTTTCCTAAAGACTCCAGAAATTGTGTTATTCTTGTAATGTAAATGTAAATGTGCTGTATATATATAGCGGTTTTCCAGTCTTAACAACTGCTCAAAGCGCTTTTACATCTACAGGAAACATTCACCATTCACACACACTCATACACTGTGGCCGGGGCTGCTGTACAAGGTGCCATCTGCTCATCAGATAAACATTCACACACATTCACACTCCGATGCGCAGCACCGGAGTGTGAATGTGTGTGAATGTGTGTGAATGTTTTCTTGTGCTTCTTGCACTGCTGCGTTTGACACGATGGACCAGGAAATCCTTATCTTTCGTTTGGAGCAGCAGGTGGGCATTAAGGGCATAGCACGCAAATGGTCAAGGTCCTACTTGTATAATTGGACTTTCTGTGTCAGCTGTGGTGAGTCTGTATCCTCCTCTGCTCCTCTCTCTTGAGGGGTTCCACAGGGCTCAGTTTGAGGCCCTCTTCTCTACGTTCCCTTAGGTCCATACTTTTTCATACAGCATTTTGCCAGATTTATGTGCCTTTTAAAAAGAATGACAAGGTCTGATTGTTACTCAAGTGGCTTGATGACATAAAGGCCTGAATGGCTGATACATTTTGGCCCAGTATACAGGTCAACTATAACTAATCTAGGACATTTAAAAACACTAATTTAAAAATATAAAAATACAGGACGTTTCAGTGAGGCAGTACTTTGAGACAGTAATCCACGCCTTTGTCACCACTAGGCTGGACTACGATAATGCATTGTATGTGGAAATCAGTGGGTCCTCTGATCACATAAACAAGAGAACATTTCCTCCATTTTAGCCTCACTCCACTGGCAGCCGGTACAGTTTGGAATCCACTTTAGAATTCTTTTTTTGCTTTTAAATCCCTCAATGGTCGTGCACCACCCTACATTTCTGCTACATCGGTATATATACATCCTTTCTCTCAGGTCAGCTGATTAACTGCTCTTGAGTGTTCCTAAACAAAAGCGTAAGATCAAAGCAGGCCGTGCCTTAGCTGTGGCAGCTCCTAAACTGTGGCTTGAACTGTCTCTTCCCATTAGACAGGCCTCTTCATTGTCTATTTTTAGATCTCTTGTTAAACCACACCCTTTCTCCTTGGCCTTTGACACCTGACGTTGACATTTTGATTTTATGGTTTTATTGTATGGCTGTCTTCTAATGTTTTATGGCTTTAATTTGTTTCATTAGGGCCCGAGCACTGAAGTACAAGGGCACCAATGGTGTTCATACTTCTCTCAGCCCCACATTTACAGCACCACTTTTACAAACAAAAGACCTACATGTTGAAGTCAACCAGAATTCTACTTTAATAGAACAGCTTTGGAGTCATTGGAATGGTTTTATGATTTTTTTTTAGTTGAATGGTGCCTACATGCCTGTGATTGGAAAACCACCCTTGCAACTTTCACCGGACTCAGCGTCAGAAAGTTTCACAGCATTGTGCACAGACGGCCATTCAGGAACAGCTAACAAGGTAGCAATGGAGTTTTTTTTCCAAGTTTTTCTCACTATTGTCATGGCTGAGCAGGCCAAAAAGAAGCAGAAACCTAAGAAAGCATTATCGTAGGAACAGAGGAAATGGAAACTGCAGATTTACTGAGCGAGGAGTCAGTCACAAGTAAACATATCAGCTGCCAAATATATTTTCCAAAGCTGTAGGGGGAGCTTTTTAAAGAAGCCTGCAAGCAAAAAGCAAGAAAACAGCAAAGAAATAGACAAAACTGCATAGCGCCCCTTTAAAGCTTTAGTAAGTAGTTTTTGTCTCCCCCGTGAGGAATTCTAAGTAATGACAACAAAACTGTTGGCGTTAGTGATGGGACAACCACCACTCTTAGGCGATTTGGTTCAACCGGACGGTCATTGTTGGTTGGCCTACCGAGTTAATAGATTAGACTAGACTCTAGACTCGAGCTGATGCATGGTTACATTCGGTCTCGTTCAGTGGCCTGGTGCCCCGTCTCCTAGTGACAGTCTACCTTCCATGCAGCTACATACACTTTTCAAAGATAACATGGCGTGTTACATGGAAGTATGTGATGTACTTTCCAATTGGTAATGTTTGAACTGCCATGAACACAATCATCTAAGATGCACTAAAAACAAGGCTTGGTTAATAATAACTCAAACTTCCTGAGAACTAACCCTTGATTACATTAGACTGTTGCACGGTTACATTTGGTCTCGTTCAGTATACTGGTGCCCGGCCTCCAATCTACAACTCTTGGTCCAATCGTGCTGCTCGAGGTAGCTCATTTCCTAATTGATTCTACCGCCACTCCAGTTAATGAGTTTTAAAAAAAGAAGTGAGTTGGTTCATTGACGTATGGCACTCAATTCTCCCGGTTCAGTGACACTGAACTAACCGTCTCTATGGTCAGTTTGTCAACACTAGTTGGCACATACACATGATACAAGCCTTCCGTGATCACGCACCACCCCCACCCTTCCTCTATGCAGTTGCTAGTAGCCAAGGATATAGTGAGAAATACAGAGAGTTTTGTGGAGCTGAAAGTCCTAATTAACTTGGTATCAACTCAATGGTCAATGGCTTGATTGTAATGGACGTTCATTACAATCAAAATGTTACACACTAAAGCTTTAACTTAACATACTTATTTTAGACAACATAAAAATACAATTTTTAGTACTGACTACTAGTGAAAATGTGTCTACTGCATCAACTTCATGCTCTATGTTTGTACAACTTGACCTGTTTAGATTCACCTTTTATAAAAGCGGTTTAAATGCAAATTTCTAGTAATGTCAACTAATTTAGAATTGAAAATGGATGGATGCATATTTAATCCTGAATGAAAACATTACAAATTGGAAGGACAGAAAGGTTTTGATTGATACCCATCTACATAGCATCAGTGGTATCTTTGCAGTGCCCAAATATGATTAAAAGACAATACCAACCTAGCCTGTTCACCTTTCGGTTGCCTGGCAAGTGATCCTGCTTTTTTCCTCAGGCACCTCAACTCATCCTCTGTATCCTCCACCATTAACAAATAGTATAATTTTGTTCTTGTGCACCATAAACAGACTACAACATGCATTACATTGTGCAACTCTGTGTTGTAGAATAACAATAAATAAACTTTGATCCTTTGAAATGGCAGAAAATAGCATTGCTTCTAACTGGTGAAACGTTATTCATTTTAAAGGCATCAGTGGAAAAATGTATATCACGCCAATGGATGAAGTTTAAAATTAAAAATGAAGCCTGAACTATTTTTGTCTACTTTTTAGCGGCAATTGTACATTGACATATTTTTATAAAAGCGCACAATATCTCAAATTAATTTCCAAAAAATCTGCAGAAAAGGTTGTACGAGATAGAAATTTCTAGTGCAGTTGCAAGAACACAAAGAACCACCTTGAGTGGATCCACTACAGCATGTTAAGGGCAAATGTGTAGACATGCCAACAATTCTTTTAAGGTTTAACACCAAGATTCTTTGTCAGTGGGAGAAATTGTCAATATGCTTCAAAGAATTCAATTATTGGATTCTGGAGCCAGCACAGTGACGAGTGGGACTCTTCGGATGTAATCCTTTTGTGTTTTTCAGAAGGTTTCTAAGCATCAGAGCATTCTGTTCTATCTTGCCAGTTGACAATGTGGCACAAAGCAGTGCAATCAGTAAGCCGTGTTGTGTTCATGTGCTGTACAGTGTAAATAAGTACTTGAAAGCATTTTAAAAACTCATGTCGTTGCAACCTTTGACTTCTAAGCTAAAACTGTTGGAGGGCACAGTACAGTGTGGATGAATTCATAGACCAACATGTCACAGCTGCCAAAATTTCCAAAATGCACATGGAGCATTGCTAGGATACAAGGATAAACTAAAAAGTGGTACATGTAATGAGCTCTAAACTGCTTGTAAAAGCCCTGGGGAGAAAAAAAACTCCCAATTGTATCAGGAGGGTGAATTACCTTTGATAAAGAATAATTTTGGTTTTGGTTTACTCTAGATCAAAATAAGCGTTAGTTTGGTAAAAAGCTAAATAAAATGCAGTGCATCACTGTTGCTTTCTAATGTGAAAAATGGGCTTCTTCAACAGCTAATGTATTGTATTGCATACGTAAACTTTGAGAAAAAAGTTATAAAAAAACCTTATACTTTGAGAGTGATACATTGATACAGTGATACACAACTTCCAAATGTTGTTTGTTGGTCTGTCTGATTCTGCTAGGTAAGTACTTTACATTTTGCTGCTCCCTGGTTTAATGTTTCACTGTGGCTAATCGGCAAATGTAAAAAGACCTGTTAGCAGATAGCAGAGAAGTTTGAAGTTGCTGTATAACTCAGATCCTTTACAGCTCTGTCAATTATCCACTTGTGATGCCAGTTCATTTTAATCTCTGCATGCGCTTTTCTTATTTTTTCCGTTTTGAGTTTCTGTTAAGAGCTCAGTACCTGTCATATGCAGCGTCCTATGTAGAGTGACACTTTAGGACATGGCAGGAAAAAAACCTACAGGTGTACTTGTTCTTCACATTGCATGGCTCCTATGGGGTACTACCCTTTGCTTGGTGAGATTTTTTTTGTCTTTTTAAGATACTGTATGATAACTATATATTTGATTTCCATACTTTTGCAACCAATGACATTTACATTTTAATTATCTTTTGTTTAGCCCACAACAAGTGTATTAGGTAAGTTTTTTTTTAAGCAAAACACAGACTACACTTACATTTGTCACTTTTGTGCTGTTTTCATTTGACTACTGTTCCACATTTATTTTTGTACAGACTATGATGTGGACGGTGGACGGGACCTTGACATTTTTGACATTAATGAAGGTATGTGGTCATTTTTCATTCTTATGTCCCCCGATTATTAGTCATTAACCATTGTAAACCAATTTTCCTTGTGCTTGATCTCCATAGAGGCTGGGTTAAATCTAGTAGAGGGGGACATTGTGCTAGATGAGGTATGTCAATTTAATTGCTTTTAATTTTTACTTGCACAATTGAATTTTGAGGAGTAAAACATAATCTTGACTCATGTCGTTCCTGTCTTTGTGATTGCTTTTATTGATTGCCACAGAGACAAACTCGAAATTCCATAATAGGAGAGGAGTACAGGTGGCCAAAAACGATCCCATACTACATGGAGGACGACTTAGGTAAGAGTGCCTGTCAGAGGCTGGTGTAAGAAAAGGTTTCTGAGTAATGTTTTTTTAAAGGATTAGGGATGGATTTATAGACTACATTACATTCAATTAAATTAATATTATGGTAAGCCATGGTAAAAAAGTGCAAGTATAATGGTATGAACTACCCAACACTATATGTAGCAGTTATCACCTCCACCTTGACCGACTGTAATATTTAAGTACTGCTTACACATTCATAACACCCACAATTGGGGAAAATGTAACAACATTGGCAGCCCAGATGACACTGTTTAGTGCTGTTAGCCATGTAACGTTAGCTGCTATAGTTAGCTGCTATTGTTAGCAGATTGACCCAAATAGAGTATAGCAGTACTTTCTACAGTAAAAAAATGCAGATTAAGGCTTTTAACCCTTGTATGGTATTTGGGTCAAATTGACCCATTTTTACAAGAAGAAAAATGGTACAAGTTACATTTGTCTACCTGAAAATCAATGGCCTTACCTTATTTTCTGCGATAAACTTAAAATTATTCTGGATGTGACAGCTTATGTTTTTTCCAAGATAAGAATGATCACATAGTGGATTTTTTACATGAATTATAACCTTATAACAAAAACATGAATCACACTTGCATTTTTAATTGTGTTCTAGTAGATACTGATTTTGGTTACGGTGGGGGGTGAGGTGAGGACCCAAAAGCAACAGGCAGCAGGCCGGAGGGAGCTTCACTAAAGCGTTTATTGA
>NC_048418.1:15019757-15087557 GCF_013103735.1 Etheostoma cragini
CTGGGAAAACACTGAGACATTCACAAGGGGGCAGAAACGGGAAAACAAACCCAACAAAAACCCCAAACCACAACAGATTTTATTCCCTAAACATATATGTTATCTCAATTGTTTGAAAGGAAATATTTGTTAATAGATTATAAAGTACATTTTTATTTCAGAACTTTTTTTAAAACCCCATATAGGTCTCGAGTCAAACTTGACCCGAAGGATACGAGAGGGTCCCAAAATTGAAGACAATACAAGGGTTAAACCAAATACTACACAGACAGGAAATGTTAGGTGATTATGAATTGGGGAGAATTTAACAGCACTGGCAGCCAAGATGACATTTTACTGCTGTAAGTATTTAGTTAGCTACATGCAACAGCAGTGGCTTAAAAAAACACTCCAGTCCTGCCTACCTGGAGCAGATAATCAATCATAGAATGCAACACTTAGGCCCTGTTCACACGTACATGGTTATTTTAAAACAGAGACATTTCTCTTCATTTGTGCCCTTTGTATACACGCAAACGGATAATTCACCCCTTAAAACAAGTCTTTCAACCATCTCCAGCCAGAGTGGAGATTTCGGAACTATTCGTTTGCACGTTTGCATGTAAACTGAGACAAACAGAGATGTTGGCAGCCAAGGAAGTGAGGAAGAGAAGATAGAGGAAGACATCATGTCCTACTGGACATCGGGATGTAAATGTGATCAATGTCTCCCTGTTTATGTGCTTTAGTAATACTGTATGTCAGTTTGGTCATGCTATCAAAGCCTCTTTGAATCAAAACATTTGAAGTGATTTATTGCTGTTATTGCTATTTTAGGGATTCTGATTGGCTAATGAGGGCTTGACCTTCTTGTTACACTGCCATCTACAGGCTTTGTATGCTCTTAACGGCATTGACGGCATATATACACGGGTACGTGTAACTGGACACTTTTCTGAAATCTGACAAGTGTGCACAATGTTACTTTTGAAAACGGAGAGGTTAAAATGTCCGCTTATGAAAATAGCCGGCCACGTGTAAACGTAGCCTTAGCCAGAAGAGAAAAAAAACAGTTGGAAATGGGAACATTTTAGCTCTGGGGGATTTCTCTATAACACATATACCTCGTTACTTGAAGTTTTGACACGTTTTACAAGTAAATACAATATTATAACATTGTAGATATGACAGGAAATACAAAAAAGCATAATTTAATAGAGGCCTTGAATTTGCACTGCATTGCAATCAATCTTGAAAGGGGCTTTGGAAGTCAAATTGTATCCCCTTTAACAGAATTGATTTATCATCTCCTCTGCAGAGATCAACGCAAAAGGTGTAATTCTGAAGGCCTTTGAGCAGTACCGGCTCAAGACCTGCATCGATTTCAAGCCTTGGAGCGGAGAAGCAAACTACATTTCCATCTTCAAAGGGGACGGGTAAGGCAAAAATAACTTTTATTCTTTATGGCCTGTTTATATGGCAAGACAAGTTGTACATTCTCAAGGATCAGTGCATTACCTATGTTGTATTCTATACTTATACCACAAAAATCCTCAATTGGACGTTTATAAAAGCCTTGTTTTTTCTTTTTTCCAAAGCTGTTTCTCCTCCGTGGGAAACCGGCAAGTTGGGAAGCAGAGATTGTCAATAGGGAGCAACTGTGACCGTATTGCTACCATTGAACACGAGTTCCTTCATGCTCTGGGTTTCTGGCATGAACAGTCCAGAGCAGACCGCAACGATTATGTCAATATCATGTGGGACCGCATCTCAGAGGGTATGAATCTGTAACTGCTACACTGCCATTTGATTCTAATTATTATAAATTCTTCCCATGACCCCACATATGTATTATTCCTTCGTGACATGCCTAATTCATAGCCCATATTTTTATGTGTATAATTATACATCTTTAAGATGGAGAAAGAGTGTAAACTAGCTTTCATTTATGCTTTTTTTACACAGTGTACATTCCAATCAAATAAAAAATCACTACATTTCATGCAATGTTTGCTATGAGGTTTGAAATCTAGGACTTCACGCAGCAGTTGATTTATTGTTTGTTCGATAAACATTTGTTGCATTCCTGGCTGCATAATCTCAACAAGATAAGCAAAAAGATATTATCAGCATGTCAAGGCATCACATTAAGATCTTGCTTTGACCTACGCTCTTCAAATTGTAATTTAATGTCTGGTTAAAGTGCAGTTTCTTCAAGTCTTTAAACACGTGTTAGCTATTGATAAGCCATTTTGATTAATGATCCTACCAAACATCTCTGCAATCCAGGCCCAAATCTTTTGGAATGGAAAAAGACATTGTGAATTTGAATTAATCTGCCCTGACACCTTTATTCATGTCTGATCTACAGGTAAAGAACACAACTTTAACACTTACAACGACAACACCTCCAGCTCTTTGGGTGTGCCCTACGACTATGGCTCCATGATGCACTACAGTAAAAATGCCTTCCGTAATGGCACTGAGCCCACCATTGTCACCAAGATCCCTGCTTTCAGTGATGTCATTGGCCAGCGTATGGAGTTCAGTGACAGTGATCTGCTCAAGTTGCACCGCCTCTATAACTGCAGTAAGAGTCAACAAATGTTACTATGTGTAAAAGAAGTGTTGTGTCAATTATAGCAGTTCAAAGTCCTACACTTGTTTAAGGGTTTTTATGAAACGTCTTCTAGCCCAGGGCTCCACGTTCCTGGACTCATGTGACTTTGAACGTGAGAACATCTGTGGTATGATCCAGGGACAAGGGGATAAGGCAGACTGGGTCAGGGTTGCCAAAGCTGATGGAGGGCCCAACACGGACTACTCCAACATGGGCAAATGCACTGGTGAGAAATCTCTAGCAGGAACATATTGTACATGACATGTGGTGCAGATGCATAGCTCTGTGTTGAAGGATAAGTTCAAATTTTTTGCACGTTTTCCAAAAGGCTGACTTAAAATGATGCTCACATGCACATACATTGGAAAATGTTTTTGGTCACTGTCCCCATACTGTCTCTTTCCAATGTAGGTGGACAAAAATAGTCCTTGTTTTGTCTGGAACGTTTTCCAAAGTTCAACCAAAGCTAATATGAGTCTGTGTTAGACAAATCAAGTGGGTCTTTAAAGTATGAAATTCCACCTTTTGTGTTATTATCCCTCCACGACAGCTTAGCAAAAAACACAAAGAGGAAATTCCAAACTAAAAGACCCCAATTTTGGAAGATATATCTACTTGATTTGGTCAACTTAGACGGATGAAGCCTCGTTAAACTTTACCACTGAACTTTAAAATTTAAAACAAGGACTGGTTTTAGGCATGTGAGAGTTGTTTTTAAGATTGACTTTAAATTTACACTTATCTTTTAAATTTTGCTATAAGACAGATTGGCTTTTGTAACGGTCCCTCTTATCCACTGTGCAAAGTGCTAAGGTATTGACATTATTGATTAAATGAAATTTGGCTCTTTAGGCTCGGGATATTTCATGCACTTCAGCACCGGCACAGCCAACACTGGGGATATGGCTCTGCTGGAGAGCAGGCTCATATACCCCAAAAGAGGATACCAGTGTCTGCAGTTCTTCTACTACAACAGCGCCGGCCCCAGCGACTCACTGAAGATCCATGTCAGGGAATATGACATTGCTAACCCTAATGGAAAACTGCGCTATATAAAGACCATAGATGGTGACTGTTACTAAATTCTGCTTCTGCTCAACATGTTACAATTTTGCTTGTGAAATCTGGTCATCATGATCTTCGATTCAATAAATGCCAATTTTAACCTCAACAGGATCCCCTCAGGACCTGTGGCAACTGCACCACGTGAGTCTAGACGTCAAAACAAAATTCCGTGTTGTCTTTCAAGGGACCAAGGAGGGTTCTTGGAATTTGACAGGAGGACTGTCACTGGATGACATCAACCTTTCTGAGACTACTTGTCCAGAGTTTATATGGCGTGTAAAAAACTTCAGTCACATTATGGAAAACACCCCAACAAACACATCTATTTTCAGTCCCCCATTCACCTCCAAGGAGGGTTACGCCTTCCAAATGGAGCTGTACCCCAGCGGTAAGGCAGGCTCCCCTGGTGAGTTGTCGGCTTATGCTCATCTAGTGGCCCGTGAAGGAGACACAGGACAAACATGGCCATGCCCCTGGAAACAGATCACCATGATGCTGATGGACCAGCACCCACACATCCAAAATCGCATGTCCAACCAACGCAGTGTCACCACCAACCCCAACATGAAGGCAACAGGTGCAGTTACTTTCACTGTCAATGAGATTCAATTGGACTATTCTTTATGTAACTAACAAACCATGGAAATAATATATTAATAACAATGTCCTTTTAACCAGGCTCTGACAGATTTTTCTGGGACGACCCTCGCAAGGTGGGCGTTGAGGTCACAGACACAGATGGGTCCAAGTATTTCAGAGGGCCAGGCTCCGGCACTGCAGCTTATCTCAGCCACCTCAGAGCCAAGAGCAGGGATTTTATAAAGGGAGGGGACGCCATCTTTCTCCTCACCATGGATGGTAAAAGAACCAGAATACAGTATAAACTCAACACATTTTAACATAAAAAACATATGCTGTGTGTGCAATGATATTTAAGATAACAGGGAAGAAATTTGCCATTTATGTTATATTTTTTGTAAAACCACATCCATCCTGTCACACCAATTAAGCTATTTATTCATTAGTGTGGTACATACTCATCCCTGGCACTCATGCAAAACAGGATGTTTGTGGGATATTGTATACCAATGATGCAAGATTACATCTAACATCTCCAACATTAACATCTCCACTTGTCAGAAAAACACTACAACCACGCAATCCCGGCTGCTCCTTCACTTGGATCCAATTAACGGCTTTCTCTCTATTCAGATGTGTCTCATCTGACAGTGACCCAGCCTCTACCTTCCACAACCCAGCAGCCTGTCACCACTGCTGTCACCACTGCACCCATTAATGTCTGCCTCAACGTGCAATGTCTGAACAATGGAGTCTGCGTGGTGGATGAGGGGAAGGCTGCTTGCAGGTGAGCGCTTTTTGACTGCACTCACTTAACTGTGAATAAACAATCAGAGAGCCTTAAAGCTGTCAGACTCTTTACAATCAAAATAGAGCAATCTTCCAGCGATACCTTATTATTTAAATTGTTTGTAAAGGAATAGTTCAACATTATGGAAATTACTGTATGCTTATTTGCTATCTTGTGGAGTTAGATGAGAGGATTGATCCCACTCTCTTAACGCCCTTTCAGTATGAAGGTACAGCCAGCAGCATCTTAGCTTAGCAAAGAAACAGTGGCGAATCAGCTAGCCCAGCTCTTTGCAAAGAGGAAAAAATCCAACCTACCAGCACCTTCTACAGCCCGTCTGACACAGTATTGCTTGCTTGATTGCTTGGATTTCTTGTCCATGCACAGGTTTCTGCTACCTTTGGACTAAGGCTGTGTGATAGGGAGAAAAGTAAATTTGATATTTTTGACCAAATACCTAAATGTCAATATTGTGACAATATTGGTAGGGTTGACAATTGATGCTTTCACAAAATATATTTCACAATGAGAGTTTAGATAAATAACCATAAATAATGTTGATTAAATGACTGAGTGGTTACATAGAATTAAGTCTGTTAAGTTCAGAAAATTACATTACTTTACTGTAATGAAGCCTTTAAAACCAAGGTAAAAAAAACAACACTTACCATATTCCAATGTCCAAAATCTAAGAAGTACAGTCTCATATCACAATGTTGATCAAGATGGTTGGATCAAGTTTTCAGGTCTGATTTTTCTCTTGTCCTCTTTTTTTCTTTGGTTTTCAGGTGTGTGGTGGGGGGTGACTGGTGGTACTACGGGGACAGCTGTCAGCACAAAGGCTCCATCAGGGATAAAACCACCCTTGCACTGGCTTCTTCTCTGTCTGTACTGGGAGTAATGCTGCTGGTTACAGCAGTCAGCGTCATCTGTCTGAAGAAGAAATATAAGAAGCGTGCTAATAACAATAGCGTTGTCATGGAAAACATAAGTGCCATTCAGAAAGCGTAGTGGAAGACCCTGACGTTTCCAATGACTTGGTGAACAGAAGGAAACAGCAAAATAAAACAGACTTTAAGTAAAGTAAATTGATCGTTTTCTGTTCAGTGTTTTCAATAAATATCTTGTGGATCAGGCTTTGGATTTATAGATGCAAGGCTTTAAACTCCAGTGCAAGAAGGTAAAGAAATCACATTCTCTAGATCTTCAGTAGGAGGTCCTCAGAGACAAAGCAGGGGGGCCTCCAACTTATTAATTTTTGAAAGTTTTTTTTCCAAAAGTTAAAAAGTCTTAACAGGAATCAAACATGTTATTAGCAAATATAAATCCCCACTGCTTACCGGCCTATATGTAAGTAAGATAGTCACTATGGCTATCCACAGAGACAGTTAATCCTAAGAATTCACTCTTCCACATGCATGTTTAACAAAAAAACATGCCAACATTTACTAGGCTCTTTTCATAACTTAGTACACTATGCAAAAAATGTGTGAATAAAAGCTTTGGGCCTGCCTACACATTATTCCAGGCCCAATTTATTATGTAACTTTATTTTATACAATGTATGTAGTAGGGGTTCCCTGCTCTATCTCTCTGGTTAAGGTCTTGGTTAAGGGGTCCTTGTCTTAAAAACCGTTGCAGACCTCTGCTCCAGATCATACCCACTGAGTCTATTGTCCCATTATGATATTGCCCCCTGTTGGTCATTCAATGTAGAAACACTAGAGAAAAAAGAATACTATTGTAAATAAATTATTTATAAATTATGAGTTCTTATATGAATGTTTTCACATAAAAAATCCAATAGAGCATGACTTATATTCACAAATTTAAAATTTATTATACCAAAGACAGGAACATCTGTGTTGTCTCTTTTCCACGTGGATATATTTGTTTGTATTACTGAATTTGACACAGTCATGCCGGTGATAACAGTTACTGTAGGAGGGAAATGGGACTAATATTACGTGTGAGTGTCCATGTATGTGCGTTTGTGTGTATGTATGTGCGTGCATGCGAGTATGCATGCAAAGATCTGCCTATAAGTGTTCATTAGATACAGTGATGACTACAGGACATCACAATCAAACAAAGTGGAGCAACCCATGGCAACTTTATGTAGTTATATTGCATGGAAAGTTTGGTTTTCTGACCTGCAATTGCAGATATGTGTCTGTGTGTGGGTGTGTGTGTGTGCGTGTATGTGTGTGTGTGTATGTATGTGTCAGATTTGTGGGACACCTCCATAACAGCAAACTCTTGGTGAACCTCACGTCCTCCCCACCACTTATACCTTCACCGACATACAGGTACGTAGTTCCTTTAAAAGCATCAGTATACAACATTTCTTTTATTTACAATCATTGGAGAAAAAAAAATCACCATTTCTCTCAGAGAAGATTAGTAAAAGTGACTGAGTCACCATAAAGAGTATGCAACTCCTAGGAGTTAGTATTTAAAATTTCTACAAAAAATTTCTATGCCATTTTACAGGCCAAGAGCCATGATTTACTGAAGAAACACAGTATTTAAGTGCCCTATCTACAACAATTAAGTGTGGTAGTACTGGTGTACCATTCAACATAGTTCACTGATAATAAAAACATTATACTTCTCTGTTTTAAAAAGTCCTGTCAGCAACTTCACTGCTTTCACATTAAAAGATATGGTAAGTTCTTACAAAACAAACAAACAAACCATGGAATTGTTATCCATATTACCAAGTGTTGTGGCAAGCTAATGCTATTGCAAAAAGACTAGTGTTAATTACATACTCAGCTGGTTGTCTAATGTAAAAACAACGTTCCATAGTCTGTGAGAAGGGCACAACCATAGACACCAGTAGCTGTGTCCACAGCCTATTTAAGAGGGTTGAGTATCGTTAAAGGGCTCATTTGCTTGCTTTATCTCATGAGTTGCTGGGGTAGAAATGGGTGGATCACATTACAGTGCATGATTCTTCAATGACGAGGCTGTGTTGAGCTAGGAAGGCTGTTTAGAAAAAGTATGATCCAACTTTTTCATGTGCATTTTACAGCCTCATGTTTGTGTCCATACACGGAAAGTCAAACTGGTTAGGTCGATGGTACAGTAGGCTTCTGTGCATGCTGCAGCTGGGAGTGAGATGAGGCTGTAGTTGGTGGCGTTGTTGTTTAGAGAGGGGTATCATAGTAGTCTGTGGGTTGATCGTTCCCTGGTGGTTTCTGCTGTTTCTGCTGATGCTGCTTCATAATTTCCTTCACCTCCTCCTCCAGCTCAGGCGGGATGATGAACTGGTCATCTGGGTCGGGCTGGGCTGGAGCTGTGAAGTAACCTCCTGACTTCTTGGAGGGAGCGTCAGCAGCCACCTCAATAAGATTGTGACTCTTTTCCTGGCGTGCCACCGACCCATTGATCCTCCTCTTGCCTGCCAACTTCCCTCCATCCCCACCTCCAGCTCCCTGCCAAGACTCATCTCTCTCCAGACCATTCTCAGCCTCAACGAGGATCATGTCGGCCCCTTCCTCCAGGGGCTCTGGGGTGCATGGGGGTGGAGGAGGTGGTGGAAGAGTCAGCAGGGTATGTTCCTGGCTGGAAGATGAGGGTAAAAATGTTTGGGGTGACGAGGAGGAGGAGCACTCTGCTTTGAGGAAGTGGACATCCGCCTCTACTTCTACACGGCTCCCATTAGAGAAAACACCGGCGATGGGCTCCTCATCCTCGCTGTCCAGGCCGTTGTCAGACAGGGCACTGGAGAAGGTGGCACTAGACAGCTGCCTCTGGAAGGAGCCTGCTAAGCAGGCGGGATGAAGGGCACAGCAGCTGCGGGCAGAAGGCAGCTCTGAACCTGGGAACAGGTACTGGCAGGTCTGGGTGGTAGTGTGGGTCTGCTGGTTCTGTAGGGACAGCGGGTGGGCCTGATGGTGCAGGTGGAGGTGTGGATGGTGGGGCTGCTCCTGCAGCAGCACCAAGGAGCTCTGTGGTGGCTCATCAGATGAGGCTGTGGAGCCCACCTCGCTGCTCATCTCACTAGTACTGATCTCACTGCTGATTTCACTGCAGGAGGAAGGCGGCACAGGGAGGGAGCCATCTGAGGGCCGCTCCTTGATTGCAGAGGACGATGGGGGATAGGGGCCCAACCCGGGACTAGGAGGTGGGTGGGGAGGCTCAGAACAGCAGCAGGAGCAGCAGTCTTCACTCACACTGAGCTGGACCACAACAGCGCAGAGGCTATCTGTGCAGCCGTAGCCCTGCGCCAGCGTGCACAGCTTCTTAGCAGCAGCCAGGGCATCAGGGACATTCCTAACAGCCTCAACAGCCTCGGTGGGAGACACGGCATCCCACAGGCCTCGGCTACCCAGAATGAAGAACTCATCCTGGGGGGTGAGAGTGACTGTCTGCACGTATGGACAAGGAATGACAGATGGGTATAGAAAGGAGTAGCCCATAATTCGTGTAGAATCTGTCACGCCATTCACCTTGTTGTCCTGTGAAATAGAGCATAAACATCAATACAGTGTTCACGCAGTGCACATATAAAGTTAGATTTACATTATTGTAATTCACATTGATTACAAAGCATGTTTTTAAGAATGCTGGGTTGGTTTCAGGGATATCTACCTCAGTGATGATAGCCCTGTGCTGCCTAATCCTGCGGTATTCCTCCTCAAGCCCCACATTTTGAAGCAGTGATAGTGACAATGGCTTTCCATCACGGCACAGGATGGCCTGGCACTTGCCCACATTAGCAGCTGTGAGGGTGAAGCAGCCCCCGGGGTCGGTGGGGTCGTGGCGAATGTGACACAGAGCCGCTGAACCACCCAGTTTCTGCCCAGCAGTTCCCAGTTTTCTATGGTGGCAAAGAAAGAGGGGACAGAGTAAATATGTTAAATGTCTAGTCTCAATCAATCCTTTCTGAAGATTATAGTTTGCGCTAGCAACTAAATCGTATTATGAACGATTTGGAACAGAAGAGGACGGCTTGTAGAAATGCTTGTTGTCATGCACCTTTGCATGACGAGGAAGGTGTTGGTCATGTAATCTTCTTCGCTCTTGGTCTTGTGTAGTTCTTCCGCCAACACGTCATTCATCGTGCACTGCAACAGGTAGGGCACCTCCACATTCCTGTCCCCATCAAACACACCGTACAGGGCCTCAAGACTCCCGCAGAAACGGTTTACCGAGAGAGCTGCAACACACAGTCTAGACAAGAAAACAGAAGAAGGCCCAAACGTCATTGAGGCGTGTGCTCAGTGAGGAAAAAACGAGGGCTTCAAAACTCTTCTGTTCTCCAAATATACTCCAATTTACTCCACTCGCTCATAACCATGGAAACAATACCTTCTGTGATTCCTTTGACTGTACAGCAGGCTCTCAGACTCAATTATCACTTATATAAAAATTTGGAAATAATAATATATGAAATCGCTTGAATATCTTTTTTAGCGTTGAACTAGCAATTTAGCCCACATGAATATGTTTTGATGTGTTAGTTTACATGTTTCATATTTTTCAATAAGCACTACTTCCATATTTTCTTGGCTTGAGTCATCTGGCTTTAACAATGTGCATTCTCAAGAGGGTTGGATTAGTGATGCTTCACTGGACAACTGTGATGCTGGTGGTTTTTTCTCACTGACTGAATGAAACTCACTTATTCTTGACGCCCGAAGCCTCTGTGTAACCATGACTCCACACAGCAGGCCCGCCTGATGCCTCATTCGATGAAAAGGTTGGAGGCGGATCAATACGGAAGCAGCGGATATTACTGAAAAACATGAAATAGATGACATTTATTGGAAAGATACACAGTATTCTACTCAGCATATCTATATTGTAGTTTTTATCATAAACAGGTTAGATTAGGTCAGATAAAAGTATTGATGGTGGAAACTGGATCATTGAAATAGCAAGTACTATAATAGAAAGCAGTATCACAACACTTACATTTATACACACTGGCAGAGAAATTTTAAGCATGAAAAAAGGTATAAAATACTCGCAGTGCAAACTACATAGACACATTAACAGAACTACTGTACATGCAGAATTGCACTGTACTCCAAAAAGACCTACAGAGAAAAACAATGACATACTTGAGCTGCTCAAGGGTCTTGTGGTCCAGGTTGAGACGAGGGTTTCCCGTCAGGTCCAGCTCCTGAAGCTTGGGAGGTAGATTCTCTGGTAGCGTGATCTCACTCAGCTCATTACAGCTCAGATCCACACACTGATAGCAGAGGACAAGATACTTACGCACATGCAAATACAATTGGGGACTTATACATACACTGTACATAAAGAACCGCAGAGATGTTATTACATAATACCACTGTCTTACTTTCATCTCCATCAGCTGCATGACCTCAGGGAAGACCTCGATGGCGTTGGAGTGGGCGATGAGTGTGTGCATTCGCCGGCAATTCATGATGGTTGTGGGCACAGTCTTCAGCATGTTTCCGCTGAGGTCCACCTCCTCCAGCTCCTCCAACTTGGCCATTTTACTGGAGAATGAGGGGAAATCACTGACTCAACTCACGAGTACATAAAACAATGATTTGCATCCCAAATGTGCAGATTTGCACTTCATTTGAATTCATTCTTTAAATCCTTGTAGATTTAACCTATTGGGGGTTTTGGACTGTTGGTCAAAAAACTTGGACTCCTGAAAGTTGTGTGTTTATAGTCTAAATCTGAGAGTTTTAACCAGGGGTCCACAGAGGGGCCACATATTATTGGTAGTTTTAGTGTTTTTCAAAAAACTAAATTTCCTAAAGATGAATCCAACATATTATTAATAAATATCAATCGGCCTATTTGTGATAGGCTTACCGGCCAATAGGTAAGACAGCCATCCACAGACACAGTTCATCCTAAGGATTTACTATGCATGATTGAAAATCACACAAATCGTAAAGCATAATTTATGAACTCAAGCCAACAATTATTATTTTCATAGCTTAGTATTCTATGATTATAGACTTTAGGCCGCCCTACACATTATTCTAGGCCCAGTATAATATGCATCTTCATTTTATACAACATATGTAGTAGTGGGACCCTGCTCTGTCTCTTTTTCAGTTAGGGGGTCCTTGGCTTAAAAAACATTGAAGACCCATGGTATAAATGGATAAGAACTATATATGTGTCGGCTGTAAATTCCTAATTTATTAGTGTCTGTATATATCAGTATTGCTCTCCAAAATCCAGTATTGGTTGAGTTAAATAGCGAAAGATAAATAAGTAACGGAAATAACCGAGAGGATCTGGGCAAGCGACTGCCCAGGCCTGAGTATCGATTTTGACTGGCATGATGTATGGTCTAGCATTAGTATCATGCAATCCAGACCACCAGCAGAGCCACTACAATTTCCTTCATAGGACATTTCTCACCCCCGTCAAAATGCACCACATGAAAATAATTAACAGCCCTTTATGCACTTTCTACCCACTCAAGATACATAAATCTACATGATCTGGGAGTAGTTCTGGAACAATATTGTATCCAAAATATCCGCCATGATTAATTTTACTAAGGCTGTTACTATCAGTGTTTTGATTCTAAATGATCTGTCAGCCTTTTAGCTCTCTAAACCTCAAAAACATGTTATACTTGCTGGACTTACAGCTGCTAAGAAAATGATTGCAACCTGCTGGAAACCACCTTGTGTATTGTCTGTTCGTACATGGACCCTTTCCTTTCTGGATGTCATGTAAATGGAGCGCCGGGAAGGACTTCACGCGTGTGATTGGTCCCATGTCTTGTGTCTGTCTGTGTCTGTGTGTGTGTGTGTTTTTGTATGTGTTTGTGTATGTTTGTTTCTGTGTGTATTATTTTTAAGCTGGGGAGGTCACTCTTTCTGTTGTTTGTAATTGTTCTTAATATCTAACTAAAAAAATATTGATCACAGAAACCCCCCCAAAAATAACCGTTAGTTCCAGCTCTAATGTAAAACACAGGCGAGGCTGAAGGGAAGAGCTAATGACAAAGTGAATGTAAGTTCTTTACCTTGCCGGGAAGGTCTGGAGATGGTTGTAGGCCATGTGCAGAACACGAAGGTGTGTATGGCCCGTTAGCAAGGGAACACATTTATCCGTCAGCCGGTTGTTGGTCAGGTAGAGTTCCTGCAGGATGCTGTTGCTCTCCTCGGATAAGCTGGATGGTGGCAGGTGCTCCAGCTTATTGGCAGACGCATTTAAGCTTCGTAAGCTGCAAGTCAAAATTAAAGTACAGACTCATTTTTGTGCTCCTTCAGACAAGGACATAAAACATAGCGCTGAGTCACTTTAATAACACACTTTTACATGGATACTTACTTCTATAACCGCCCCATTAAAACTTCCCCCCTCTACCATCTGTGTCCTGGTTGGATGTTTTTCATTTGCCCTTGGATATCTTGTCCTTGATTAAAATCCTTTGCATAATTTCTGTCCTTCATCTTAATATACCTGCATTTTGTTCCTACACTTGATCGTTTCTGGTGCGTTAGCTGATAAAAAAACAAATCACTTCCAGCTTATAATTAAAGCTACCTGTCAGATTTGAGGAACAGGTTGCAGGGCAGCTCCACCAGTTGGTTGTGCTGTACATCCAAAACCTCCAGCAGAGGGCGCTCCACTCTTTCAGGCAGCTTCTGCAACTGGTTGTGTCCTGCGCTCAGCTTTCTCAGACTGTTGCTGCATAACAACCTGCGACATAAAGGATATAAAGATTTGGTCAGTACTAGAACATTAAGCATAAACATTTAGACTCTTATGAACCTACAGTGGGTGTATAAATAGATAGATAGATAGATAGAACGATATATAGATATATAGATAGATGGTAACGTGGTTGCTGAGCGGATGACAAAATGATTTTTGGCTTGTGAGCGATTAGACTGTAACTGAATTAGGCTGATACCGTTATAGAAATGAGGATAGTGCACTAGGAGACGGAAGGTGAGGATGAGGATGTGAAAAAGGAAAATAGCAGCGCCTCTAGTGGAACCCGCAGCTGAAATTCATCATCCTGACACTTATTGGGTCAAAAACAAATCTGCAGACAATGAGAGGACCAGAGGAAGAAAGAGAAGCAGAGGGATGAAGGTTAGCAGAGGCAATAGGAGGAAGAGAGAAGTTGAGGAAGCAAGCTGCATCTGACCTTCTAAAAGGCTATATAAAGAGGAAGAGAATGGACAGGGGCTGCAGAGGTTACAGGCTATCTGTGTGATTAATGAGGCTCTATGGGGGATAGATGACCGGCCGGCAAAGGGCAGGGAGAGTAACGCAGCGCTGTACTCCATTTACAGGCTACAACGGACACATTTGCTGGGAGAGAGACTCACCGCGCCGGGAGCTCAGTGATGAGGTTGTGGCTCATGTCCAAAACTTCCAGTTTCTTAGCTTCACACAGCCAGTCTGGCAACGACTCCATATGGTTCCTACAGGGGGAGAGGGGGTGATTATGATGATAAATTCATGTAAAGCGAGACACCTTACATGGACTATAACGTACTGGGATACTGCATGTACTTCCCAACAGTGCTGTTCAAGAAAAAACTTCAGTTCTGCTTAAACGTTGGCTATTTTTCTCTCCATATTTTGGAAAATGGAGAGATAATATTTTTGGAAGTATATGAAGTCTCAGGTGTTTTGTGTTTGGTTGGGTTTCAGGCAAAAAAATGCAATAATAATCACTTAAAAAAATCAATAATAAATAATGAATAATGTATCAATAATTTCAGATAAATTCAGCAATTCAAATTATAGTAGAGTTCTCTTTCTATGCCTTCCTTTTTGACCATAAGGAGCTTACAGTATCTTTCAGTATCAGGGCGGACACAGATAAAAAGTGACAGCCATCTAACATCTTCTCATTTACACGGAGCAATTACTGCTCATCAATATTATTCACAATTAGAGCTGCATTCCTTTTGTGTGTGTTTGTGTGTACATCTGGGATTTTTCTCACCTCGAGATGTCCATGTAAGTAAGATTGGAGGGCACAGGACTAACATCCAGTTGCCGTAGCTCTGTAGGGAGAAATCCAAACACATTAACCTCCAGCAAGGACAGACTTTTACAAAAGCGGGTAGATTGAGCATTTGGGATCGGGTGGGGGGGTGATGACAAATTAGAAAAGGATGATGGAAGGAGACAATGAGACTTCAACACTGATAAGAAAAATGAATGCATGTAGAGAGAGGAGCATGGGGTGAAATACGGTTATAAAGGAGGAGAAAGCAGTGACATCCGCCAGGTGAGATATGAGCTATTTTGATTTGATTTCAGTTAAGGTGATGTGAGAGGAAGGAGGATCTGTCTTTTCTAACCACACATGAAGTCCTGCATGCCAAACCCACCGTTGTTGGAGGCGTAGATGCCTTTGAGCAAGCAACCCTTGGACTTGAGGCTGACAATGTGGTTCCTTTCACAGTGAAGCACTTCCAGCCTGGGGAAGACCGATGCGTTCAGCTCCGTCAGCCTGTTATCCCTCACATCCAGCTGGGTCACGTGCCTCAGCAGGTCAGGCTCATCTGGCACCATGCTGGAGATCTTATTCAACCTGACAGAGAGAGCACGGAGGAGGTAAAAGTTCAGCTCCAATGGAATCGGCTTCAACTGCACAGGCTGTGGCCTTTCTTACAAGGCAGGAAACATGCCTCAGGTGTTGGCTGATACATTGTGCAGCTTTGACTTCTGTGTAGTACCCAGTTATTCTGTGTACAACACTTAAAAAAGTGTTTTTGTATTGTGTGTGTATGTGTGTGTGAGTGTGTGTGTGTGTGTGTGTGTGTGTATTTGTTGCACCTCTGTTCTGTCACCTAGTGTTGATAGCTAACAAGGTTCAAGAATTCAATTATTAGAAATAATTTATGGCAAAATTGATGGACATAAAAGACAAAAATATTATTCTGATCCATAAACAATTACACATCATCTTGTTTTTCTATGTTCAGGCTAGAGCAGCAGCCAATCACACAATTGCCCTGTTTATCATGATTGAAAGGCATGTGCTTTGTGATGAGAGGAGGCATTATGAGTTAAAATTTGATTAAAAAATGCTTACATTATCTTGACTGGAAATAAATCAACAGAAACAAACAGCAGCAGCACTCATCATCCTCATCAGAGATACAAGTGATCTTTGCCCAAACAGGAATGCTGGAAAACGTATTTCCTGACCTTGTCTAAGCAAAGTCAGGTGGAGTGAAGTATTAACTGGAAAATAGTGCAAGTCACTCAAGCTCTGTGCTTTTGCAGACAAAGGGAAGACACCTGATTGAGCCATTAAAGGCAAATGATTTCCTGATTCCGTGCTGTCTGCTCATGCTTTGGCTTGTTTTTGTTTCCATCAGTGGACAACATGTATCACTGAGTACAGGATGCTTGTTCTTGAGAAAGTTGTCAATGTTTATTCATAAAACCCTTAACATAATCCCCAAACAATGATTTCTTCAAAAAATATATATCCGTAATACTCTGCCCAATTTGCCGTACCTTAAATCGATGTGTTTGACACGGAGTAGTCGGAAATTCTGCAAGGTGAGTGTTTCTAGGTTGTTTCCAGCCATGCACAACTTCTCCATGGAGGCTAATTGCTCCAGCACCTGTGGCACGTGGTTGAACTGGTTGAAGGAAAGGCCTAAGTAACTTAGCCTCTGGAGGGAACCCAGCTCATTGGGCAACTCATCGAGACTGTTGCCATCCAACAGGAATGTCTGCAAACTGAGAGGAACACGAGGTTAGACTATTGATCTCAGTCATGAAAGAGGTGATAGGCAGAACAGGACTTTAACAAGGAACTTAATTTAAAATGGTGAAGTTTAGGAACAATGAAGCCACAATTTCAGTATTCATAATCAATACACTTAAATTCCAGCAGATGGCAGTACTGGTCACTTCAGGAATTTACAGGCATACCCGAGCATTCCAGCAGATTAATTTCTAATCTAGCCCTGCTTCAATGAATGAGGTTTGAGTTTAAAGCACATGTTCTATCCATGAGTCAGCACTAACCCAGCTACTAAATGACTACCATAGTCTATAGTATTCCCTTGTCAAGGTGGGGTAAATTTGCCTTAATACTGTAGTATTTATCAAGTTTAAGAGCCTAAGTTAATTCATTTGAAATATTTTTACGTTTTCTTTCACGCCTTTAAATAGTGAGTTAAAGGGTTTTTCCACAGGCAAGGTGGCTGATAACAACATCTTCAAATGTTCAGAGCATTCCCATGGGAAAAAAATGGTTTTCAGCAAGTGAAATCTGATTAGTTCCTTGCTCTTGAAAATGTCACCTTTGAATTTCAAATTTGGGATTTTGGTTTTTAGGTACAGAGTGACAATGACACAAAGTAAACCTATATAATGTCTCAGCCACCAGAACCAATTGACATAATCTATTTCAGAAATGTATTTCAGTAGTCCATCAAGTAGAAGTCAACGTTTTACTGGCTATAGAGAAATGGGAGATAAATTAGTAATAAGAAAAGTGAGGGTGTGCACCATAATGCAAAGGGACATGGTCAAAACTGGATTCTCCACAGCAGATTGACTCAATAACAAGTTGGAAAAACTTTTTAAATGGCAGAGACTATATAAGTCATATTTAAACAGCTGAGTAATTAGAAAGGACTAGAATGTATTGACTTGCATAGACTAGCCATTAATCAGTCCATGGGACAGGCTACGGCTGGTGCAAAATGTCACAGGTAAGCACCACAGATGATCTGTGAAAGTTGTGTTTTTGTTTGCTCACATGTTGAAACTAGCAAAGCACACCATGGTGGTTGGTATGTTGTGTACTTGTTGCTAGGTAACTCCCATATTTGGTTATGTGGTTGGTTTGTGAAAAGGTTTACTGATTTTCCACCCAGCCCTGTGGTGGCATCAATGCCAGCAAGCACGGGCCATAACTCAGCAGTTGGGATGATCACCAATATCACAAGCCAATAGTAAGGAGAAGAAAGGTGAACACAAACAACAGGATCAATTGAAGAATAATCTAGAATAATATGTATTTAGATTAGGGCAGCAATATGCCTGAACTTTAGAGTCAGTTATATTTATTGTGTAAAATATACAAATATTTCAATCTTGTAGCATGAATACCGATACCATCAGGTCTGTATTTCCCAATAAGCTCCTT
Source organism: Etheostoma cragini (assembly GCF_013103735.1). Taxonomy (NCBI): domain Eukaryota; kingdom Metazoa; phylum Chordata; class Actinopteri; order Perciformes; family Percidae; genus Etheostoma; species Etheostoma cragini. Next base: position 15,037,896 of record NC_048418.1, read on the forward strand.
CTGTTACTCACTTGTTCATGGCACCCACAGAGCTGGGGACACAGGTCAGGTAGTTACAACTGAGGTTGACCTCCGTCAGCATGGGGATGTCACAGATGGCCAGGGGGAACTGACCAAGGTGGTTGTTAGACAGGTTGAGGCTGCGCAGACGCGAAAATCTGAAAAACAGCGGATAAAAGTATTAAAAACAAATTAGAGAAGAGAAGAGAAGAGAAGAGTATGAACAAGTGATTAGAGATGTACAGTAGTTGAATCTTGTCAATATGAATATTGCAAGAGAGTAAAAAAATATATATATATCTTCATAAATACTGTATATTTATGAATATATTCATGGGTAATGTAGCTTACAGAGAGTTTGTGTAAGTGAAAAGCACACGGACAGATTCAAACCAGGCTTAACATTCAAATTTGAATGTCGAGAAAAGAATTGAAGCATTGGCGTCTTTGTTGTTTATTCAAACACAGGTGACCAGTGGCATTTGGCGTGGTGTCCTATGGCAGAGCGGTGACCTTCAGAGGGGTTAGCTCCACGGGGGGGGAGGAGCCGAGGGAACGGGGCAAAGCAGGGAAAATGACTCTGTCCTTATTTATCCATCTACACACATACAGACACACACATGGGACCTGTTATCACCTATCCTGTGAGAGCCGCTATGGCAAGCCGGAGATGGGCAGTGCGCCATACTAGCAATGTCGGCCGGAGCAGCTGCTTAAACTGGCAATACTTAATTTACCCCCCTTTGTAAACCAACACACACACACACACACACACACACACACACACACACACACACACACACACACACACACACACACACACACACACACACACACACACACACACACACACTTTCAATCATGGTGATGGAGAAAAAGGAAGCCGATTCATTACATCAGGGCTATTGATTATGGTGGCCAAGTAATTCCAGCTGAAGGTGACTCCTGCAGGATATGGCTAGGGGTGTGTGGGAAAATGTCCTTCCACCATAAAATCAAGACCTGCCATGTGCTGAGTAATGCTCATACTGTGTCATGCTCTGTTATTCTGTCCTATCATGCTACTCTATTTTCTCCTTACTACTTACTCCTTACTAAGTTCTGTTTCAGTCACAACACACAAAGCATTATCCCACAAATATGCAGTTCCCCTTAGCACTGGGAGGCCGTTTAGCCTCTTTAAACTAACTTTATTTGGCTTTCCACCCCTCATTTTCCACTTTTATTAACCTTATCTCTGGTTGCTTTTTTCCTTTAAGCAAGACAGTTTTGATTAATCAACTGCACACTACCTGCCCAGCACTAAATGTCAGAAAGACATAGTTAACATCAAGCAGGTAAACATAATAAGGTAAGATAAGCCTTCCCCAGAGGGTAAATGTGGTTGTGGCAGCAGTACAAGAACAGGATTAGTACATACAGTATAAACAGAGAAAGTGTAATAAGAATATTTATTTTAATTTTTTTTTAAAAGAGCCTGCGGAGACCGAGAGCTTTAAAATACTAGTTATATTTGTCAAGTAGACAGAAACATAAAAGGCTAATGCTAGTGTAAATTAGCACCTGTCCTGCCATTCACCATAACACCTTTATAAAGTGATGATGCGTGAATGCTGTGACCAAATAAATCAGTTAATGCAGGTTTAAAACCGCACAAAACAAGATTTTTGTAATCTGTCATCAACCTCATTTCTAGCTGTTGTAACAAAAAAAAAAGCCAGATATCTTTCCCAGGAGTTGGTAAAGAGCAATCAAGAGGTAAAGGGAGAGTGGATATGGAAGGTGAGCAGAAACCCACCCTAAATGAATGCTAACGTTGCTCTGTCCCTAATGAAAGTGTAAATAATCAACTACTCGCAAACATTTTTATCATATCAACTTCATAGGGTGTTTTTAGCTTTTTCTGCTACCTGAAATGTGGCCCCAAAAAAAATAAAAAAAATAAATGCAACTTTAATCCTTTCATTTGGCCTTAAATACCCCCTTTCATCTCAAATAATCATCTTTCTGCCGCTTTTCTGTCCAACATTCCTCCCTCTTCCATTCCTTCTCCCTTCTTTTCCATGACTTTTATGTCCTTCATAACTTTCTAAACTATCATACATATGTAAATAAACAGGCCATAGGTTCAATCATATGCATGGAGCGTCAGATAATTCCCCTCAGTGAGAGATGACCTCTATATCACAGAGGGATGCATGCTGGGAAGGTAGTCCCATGCCAGAAGAGAGAACTAGTATCCCAGACAACTGATTATGCATATCTGATTGGCGAATCACCCACCAGTGAGTATTTGGCCAGAGAGAAAAGAAAGAAAAGGGGAAAGGCATGTGGAAGGTTCACACATTCCATCCCTCTTGGAAAAATTCAAAGGCACTATGACCCCATGTTAGATGTCAGAGAAAGCCAGTGTCCACTAAAGACACAAAAACCGACTCTCACACAACTGCCCACATCAAAATACATACAACCACATTCATGGAGGCTGCACACATAGTAACAATGTTGCTGACTCCAGCTCTTTTGACTTCAGTCTCTCAGGGGAAAAGCAAGTACTCAGTAGCTCTGCTACATGTTACTGTTAAAGCAGCTCTATTTTCAGCTAACTATTCATCTCTTTCTCATTACTGACCTCTTTTCTGTCATGCTGGGTCAAATGCGGATGAGCCTACTTAAGTTTGGCAAAGATAAATGGATGTTATCTCGCTTGACCAGCAGGGGAGCTGTGCATCACTCACCCAGATTTAAAAACGAGATACTTCCTTTGTATCGTCGTCTTTTTAACACCAGTCTTTATTCCAAGGGTTAAAAAAAGAAGAAGGAGATGATTCAGAAATACTCTCAGGAAGACACACAAGCATGCCCAATTATACATCTTAAAAAAAAGAAAAAGGAATGCCATACTGTATCAAGACTTGTATGCACTGACCCAAAACTGTAGCCTGCAGCCACTTTTTTGTTGTTGAAAACAAGCAAGCAACTCTCTCTTCCTCTCACACATACAGGCAACGCATTCTGCAAACATCGTTAACACATACACAAGCATCAGATTCACACAATTCCTATCTCATATGATAAAAATGTTCTGGCAATAATCTTCACAAAGAAAGCTGTGACATATACCACTGTGTACATGCATGTTCACTCAGTCACACACAAACACACACACACACACACACACACACACACACACACACACACACACACACACACACACACACACACACACACACACACACACACACACGTCTTGGCTGTAGGCTTTAATCTGGGACCATGATAAGCACGCAGCAGATGGTGCCCACGGAGAGAGAGAGTGAGGGAGGCCAGGCACATTAAAAGCTTCCCTGCAGACTCATCTACCCTTCTGGGCTCTGGGCTCGTTTGGCCTAGCCTGGTACAGCACAGCCCTGGCTAGCCTCTTTGGCCCCTGCATGCCAGTGGCCCCAGTCCTAGCCTGCTCAGGTCGATGGCTTGCAAATTGCAGGCAAAAGCTAAAGCTGTCTAAACCAGCCAGTCATGTAGCCAGTAAAACCTCTCTGCCCTCCTTGTACAACAGCCCAGCCAGCTCCAGTTGTGGACAAATGATGCTGAGTGTTGCTAAACCAGTCTCAGCTTGCCCAAACCAGCCCATTCAAACCACCCTGGACTGTCTCCTTGACCTGTTAAATGTTCATCCTCTCCTTCCTTATCTTCCACTTCTTCCTGCCTCTTCCCCTACTATTAGTTTAGCCTCAGGTGTGTCAGGTACTCTACATTTATGATGGCATTATACCTCTGCAGTGGCTGTAGACGCTGGTCTGCAGGCAGGAAATTGTGTTTGAGGTTGAGGTGGGTGAGGTCGTGGCTGTAGAAGAGGTTGGGAGGAAGTTGCTCGAGGCTGCAGCAGGACAGATCAACCGAGTTGATCCTCTGGGACACCATCTAGAGGAGTGGGTCAGAAAGTGAGAAGAGAGGAGAGGTAACAGAGAGAAAGAGAAACGTGGAGTTAAACATGATTATCACTACGAGAAGACTTAAAGACTATATACAAGACTTAACTGGTTTACTCTGTGTGTGTGTGTGTGTGTGTGTGTGTGTGTGTGTGTGTGTGTGTGTGTGTGTGTGTGTGTGTGTGTGTGTGTGTGTATGTGTGTAGCATTCTGCTAAGTGGTCAAATGTCATTCAGTGGCCAATCTTATTAGGATTAGGGAGTCAGTAGAATTCAAGGGAAAGTCCAAAAGGTTAGTGACCTGCATTACATCATCGTGTAATCTAGTTAACTGCAGGTGCGCAGAGCAGTTAACCTATGATCGTTCGTTGGTCACATTTAAAGAAAATCTAAGCTGCCATCTAAAATGAAATGACTTAACGTCCACCATGTCTTGAAGGAGAAAATCTACACCCTGTGCACTCAAGCTTTCCAGAGCGGAGTTAGCTAGAGGCTCAGCAGTTGTCACCGGGGCACGTGCTGCTTCTATCAAGGCTTCTATTCTGAGTGGCCCTCTGGGTGCTAGTGACATGCATGTCCCTGTTAATATTTAGAAGAGAGGTTTTATGGCTGTGGCCTATTTGAGTATAAATGAGAGAAAATAGAGAGAGCCATGATTGGTATTGATGTGTGTGCGTGCACCCAGAGACACTTACATATACTAAAGATCGGACAGCAGTGAACGTGCAGTTTTGAATCACACTCACAGCTCATAATGGCCGGCGGGATCGTGGTGGGTGCAGTGCCATATTTTCATACTTCTCGCTACAGACTACTCGCAGTCACGCATGTTCTGATACACAATGCAGCTGACCCGTAAGATGCGCCTGGGAGCATATGCTTATGTTCTCCTTTCCTTTCTCCAACTCTCGTGCACGTGCAAACACAGTACCTTGGCAGCGTGTCGGTGCCAGCGCAGGTGCTCCGTGAAGCTGTCAAAGCTGACGTAGTAGGTCTGACTCTGAGGCCCTGCTGAGCTGAAGGCCAAACAGTGATTGTGCTTCTTCACCTCCTCCACCTGCAGCACAACACACACACACACGCACGCACACACACAAACACACAAACACACGTGATATTACAGTCTAAATTACTGACATCTCTGAACCCCCTGTTAATATACATGATAAACCCCATGCCTAAAAAGTTAAGTGTCACACAATAAAAGGAAGCAGAGAGGAAAAGCTGATACATGGAGGTCTCAATACATTAGTTCTTATTTAAAACAGCTTCTGGTGAAGGAATAAATGAATGAATAAATAATAAATGCTGTTTTTATTATTATGTCATGCATACAATAAACTATGCCCAGCCGTGATTTGTTATCAACATCTCCTAGTTCACATAGTTTGCACAACCTTTTACCTTCTTGGATGTTTTTGAATCTACCTACTTGAAGGAAATAAGATGCTTAATGGCTGCAGGGTTGACAAATTCAGCCAACCAGAAGGAGACATGACAATATATAGGGCACGCATGATCACATAACATCTGTGCGTGACCTGAGCAAGAATAAATGTGTGTGAAATTGCTTTTTAACCACACAGTCACACATACTCAAACACATGGACACTGTAAATGAATGGCTGACTAGTTATGGGGCTTGAATAGAATACTGGCACGCATACATCAAATAGCACACACAGGCACATGCAGAGGCAAGTGTATGGCTGAATGGTTGACTATGTGCTGTGTGTGAAATGTTTAAAAACTGGATGTGGAAACGTATGGAGTTTCCTTTGTGGGTAGGCAGGTGGGTAGAAAGGGCTTTTCAGGAGAGTCCTTGGAACTTATTTAGTAGCCTTGGAGATAAACTGATCCATAAAGCAATAAACAGATAAAGGTCATTTTTGGGGAGGCACTTTAAAAAAGTAGAGCAAAATAAGGCCACCTGAATGCTATAGTGATCCATTACACTGAGCATTATAGCATTCAGACTCCTTATTAACGGGCAAAAATATCCTCGCAGAATACTGAAAATATTTTGACTTTGTAATAAACCTGGATTGCACAATTTCTGTTGACCTTAAACTAAAATCAACAAAGCAAGAAGCATTACTGGGTTTCACAAAAGGACAGACAGTTGTTGAAGGTTTCATCAAGAACAAACTTCAATGCGGAGGAAGACAATTGCTTAAGAGATTAATATGGGTGACTTTTATCAAGTCAATCTCTAGTGATACGAAAGTATGAGTGTGTGATTCTAAGCATACATTTACATAACACCACCGTAAAAGAAAAGAAAAAAAATGGTGATGCCAGTCGTGCACTGTTGTGGTGACTAAGACATACTTTTCCTCCAATGAGCGGCAGGATGTGCATCTTCCCCGTCTGGCTCTCCTTGACAGATGAGACGATCAGGCAGGTGCCGCACAAGATGACCTGCCGTCTGGTCCAGCGGTTGACAGGTAGCTGCAGCTTCCCTTTCCGAACGTTGTATGTCCCTGACAGCTGGATCCGCTCTGAGCTCTCGATGCTTTGGGGCTTCCCTGGAACAAAGGAAAAAGGGAGATTTTCTGTAGTTAGCACTGTAGACTTGACCTTAACACAGGTCTGTCAAATGACTAGCTACTGTTTAAGGAAAGAAATTGGCATACCACCAGTGAATAAAATCAATTTCAAAGAACAGTAATTTTACACAATGCCACTTAAAAATATATAAAGCCAAGATTAAGAACCCGTTGAGCTAAATGCTAACATCAGCAGGCTAACATTTTAACAATAACAACCTTAACATGCTGGTGTTTAGTACGAAACCCAAAGTACAGGAATGTCATTCGTTTTAAGGGTATTTGGTGATAAACTAACTACGCATTGGGCACATAAAAATGTGAGCTGTATACAATTTCACGAAAATCCATCCAATAGTTGTTGAGATATGTCAATCTGGACAGCTGATAAAATTGAATCTGTATATACTAGCTAGCCACTAATTAATGCAACACAATGATAAACATACCCACAATGGCTAGCAGGAGAGCCACACCACAATGCCATTACAATGCTGGTTAACATGATCACTAAACACATTCAGCACAACTCCCTGGGATGTCCTACTTCGCACATGGAATTCAATAGTCTTGGATTTGCATTCAGTGCAGCTCTACATTAATAGAGTCTCAAATTCAATACCAGGTGCACCTCTTCTAAATTATTCTCTCACTATTTCTTAGCTGCCTTTATTCAGTGCTTTTCCTCCATGCCCTGTTCTCTTGCTTCACTGCCAGCCTGCCAAACCTGACAGTCAGGCTGCTTATCAGGCGTTATGTCAGCCAGGCAGTCTTATCGTTCTGTCTAAACATCCTCCTGCTTTCTGTCTACTTCCACCTCCGCAAAAAACCCGCCGGGCTGACATGTGCTGTCCTCTTCCACCCCTCCCTTCCCTGTCGTTTGTCTTCTATCTTTTTGGCTTTCGGTTTCTACTTTCTATGTATGGATTCGTTTTTTTAGCCCGCAGCATGTTTAACGTCCCTATTTTCCCGTTTGGCCAAGAGATCCATGCAAAGGTTTACGAAGTGTTCTTTCCAAGCAACAGATGGCATTAGAAAATGTCTCACATCCCGTGGCCTACTGTAGACTCGTTGCATCCATCCTGTACTGTAGGCGTACTGTAGACTAGCTGCATTTATCCTGTACTGTAGGCCTACTGCAGACTAGCTGCATCCATCCTGTATTGTAGGCCTACTGTAGACTAGCTGCATCCATCCTGTACTGTAGGCCTACTGTAGACTAGCTGCATCCATCCTGTACTGTAGGCCTACTGTAGACTAGCTGCATCCATCCTGTATTGTAGGCCTACTGTAGACTAGCTGCATCCATCCTGTACTGTCGTCCTACTGTAGACTAGCTGCATCCATCCTGTATTGTAGGCCTACTGTAGACTAGCTCCATCCATCCTGTACTGTCGTCCTACTGTAGACTAGCTGCATCCATCCTGTATTGTAGGCCTACTGCAGACTAGCTGCATCCATCCTGTATTGTAGGCCTACTGCAGACTAGCTGCATCCATCCTGTATTGTAGGCCTACTGTAGACTAGCTGCATCCATCCTGTACTGTAGACCTACTGTAGACTAGCTGCATCCATCCTGTACTGTAGACCTACTGTAGACTAGCTGCATCCATCCTGTACTGTCTCTTTTTAAACACTTCTTTAACAATTTCACTTCACTCTAAACACGGACTGAAGCACACAGACTTAAGGATAGGGGTTGTGGAGGTGAGTTCAAGAGAGGGAAAAAGAGTCAGTGGGGTAAAAGAACACACGCTCTCATGGCTTTAAATAATTCAGGTCTTTCACATACCGACTGTAAGGCTAGCGCAGTAGAGTTCTGTGATGCACGCTGCTTTCATGCAACACACTCAGCAGAGTTTAATAACAGTCTGACCAAAATTCTGCTTATTTCAGCTGATTTGGTGATAAACTGATAAACATGAGGTCATGCCAATACATAAATATCTAATTTTAATGAATTTCACTGAGAAATACACAACTGAATTCAATAAAACCAGCCACTGAGCCCTGACCGTTACCTCTGTACCACAAGCTAATCTTGTGTTCACAGCAGAATCAATAGCCTAGTTTACAAAAGTTTAGTTTGCTTAGACTAAATGCTGAGTGTGTAATCCACACACACTATTGTTAAATGTTGATCAGGAGTCATGTGTTTGACTACGAGGGGGAGATGTCTTTGTATGCTTAAACAACAAAGACTCTACAAAACTAGAGGGCTTGGAGAATAGCACAAGGCTCTATACAACCACTACGTTCAAAGATGCACCTGTCTTACTATTTGCTACTACTTTTCGGAGAAAAGGTGTGAGGATGCAACATTGTTTGGCAGTTGATTACAAAGTCACACATGTTAGACACACATTTCAGACTTTCCCAACAGCATGCATTACATAATACAGCAATCTAGCATTCATAGTCATTCCATATGGAATGGCCCGAAATAAATATGAAGCAAAAGTAAAAATCCATTTGTGTTGAAACTGTTTTAACACAAGTGGGTGGTTCTAGGGGAAAATATATGTGTCTTACTTCTTTAAGTGAAGGACTATTTATAAACCTGCCTTAAGGCAATGCCGACTCAAATATGCTCTATTAAAGCAAATGCACACTGTGCACAAAGCTGTGTATATATGTCTCTATAATATAATATCTTGAGTATGACAATTAAAGTAGCATAACCCGTTTTTCATAATTTTCCTCTGTGATCTGGCAGTCTGCCTTGACTTCACAGCAGTTATCAAAAGCTCCCGATCATGATCTACGGATAAATATGTTTTAATGAGCTATGAGGATATAAGACATATGCAATATTCCAAATTTGTATAATGTACCTTGCTTTACAGGGACAGAGAAATAGCAGTTAATACACTTCCTTTTCATTTGTACCAAATCCCCAAAGAAAGTTACTAAATGATAATTCTAGCATCTCCCAATCGTAACTTACAAAATGAGTAAGTTTTAGGGGAAAATATCAAAACTGATGTTCAACACCAAAGAGCCATAGACATTATGCTCTGTGTTTTTTTGAAGAGGTATCTGGGTTTAGTTTGAGATGGTAGAAAATTATACAAAGACGTCATCTGTTGAATAGTTAAAGTTTCTGCTAGTATTTTAGGATTAAAAATCAGAAGCAATTTCTTTACTGGATGTTATGTTTTTTCTTATCAAGCACTCACTGGATCGGTTCGCAGATGAGTGTGAAGCGGCTGGGATGAGGATCAGCACCGAAAGAACGAGATCCTGGGTAGAAGTGGCCAAAATGGCTATTTATTGAAAATGTATAAAATTGAAATGTAAGTACACATTACTTGAAATTATGTCTTAACAGTTTCAGAATTTCAATGTCGACACATTTTTGATTAATCATCCAGCCATACTTCAAACTGTTGCGTCTCTGTCCCGTGCCCCATTCCCTCAACTGTTGATCTCCACACTCATTTAATACCACCTCGGAATCAAGTAGAGCGTGGAGCGAACAAAACTTCAGGTTTTATTTCTCATCAAAGGGTCATCATTACCATCCACTCCACATGAAATGCAATAAGTGCTAATGAATGTAATTGTATAATCTGGACTATGTGTACACTCATGAGTGGTACAGGTGCCGGTTGAGAGCCAAATTCTAAAAGTTTAAGTGGACAAAAAGGCCTAAAGAAAACCACACAATCACAGCATTTAAACAAATCTTATACAGTTTGACTAAATCTGAATCATATAGCCACAATCACTTAAGGTAAAATGTCCATTACATTTTGCCGGGCCACTTCCTGGTAGAAACGGTAACTAGTGCACCTGGCTGGATACACAAATAGCCTTACAAGGCAACGGACAGATTTAACAGCTGTCCACTTTCATATTCACTTTAAGAATAAGTAGTGTAGATAAGTGAGTTAAACTGGGAACTGAACTTTAACAGGAAACATGGGGAAGGAAAGATAAAGAAATTAAGATAAGGAAGCGAACTGAAGACATCACAGGAGGGAAACATTACCAGCATGTACTTAAAAAACATCCCATACAACTTTATATTAGATATTAATCCTTTGATATCATCAAGGCTATTTGTGTTTCCTTTGAAAATAATGCTTATACTTAATGTTTTCTTTGTTTAAGTAAATTATCTGAAACATTATGTATCTGCTGCAAATTTAAATAAAATGAGAAAAAAAATGAATGCAGCATGACGAGTGGGCCTACACCCGAATCGTATTTTCCAGATTACCACCAAAATCTACTCAAGTATTCCCGGACTAAGAGCTATTAGTTCCAATTTCAAATTCATGTGACATCTTACTAACAGAAAGGACAACCAACTGCTGACTGAACAGACCGGTTACCCCCTCCAACTTTGCTCGCTGGCGGAGTTAACCAGCAGGCACATATTTTCAATTTTGAGCTTGGGTGTGTGGGTGTGTGTGTGTGTGTGTGTGTGTGTGTGTGTGTGTGTGTGTGTGTGTGTTGCATTTGTCAAATTATTCACAAGCTTTTAGCCTCAATATGTCACATGGGCATATTACTACTATTTTTAGAACTTTTGTTGGAACGTGCTCTCCCACACATGCATATGCAAAAACACACACTCTACTCCTCCTCCTACTCTTCCCCTTGCTAACATTCTCACACACACACACACACACACACACACACACACACACACACTGACAGTGATTAACCATCTCCATATGTGCATCCATCTAATTGCCCCCACCGAATGTTGATGGACCAAAAAAAGCAAGTGATTTTGCAAAGGGAGAACTATGCAGACATCTTGAGTGGGCTGCTTTTGTGATGAGTATAAAAGATTCTCCTGTACGGATGTTGCCGTTACAACCATCTCGCTAGGATGTGGGATGACTGGATGGGGGCAAACGTATCAGTCTGGCAAAGGGAATGCACAGTCGAGGAAGCAGGGAGGTGGGTGGGACACCCACGTGAGCATCCTGTTTACAGGGTTGGTCCAGAGAAAGGCGGGATCTCTTGTTGACCCTCCATTAGGGGAAAGATATTATAAGAGACAGTTGACTTTATTCCAAATGCAAGAACCATGGCCCACCTACACTAGAAATATTTTGAGCAGCAATGATGTCAAGGCGCTGACACGCCAACCCAATTATCGTCCGTCGCACAGTCTGGCGAGGTTAGTGACTCGAGTCTGTTCGGTGTGTTCGGCGGCGTCGTCAGTCGGTGGAGCCGTCGGCCTTCATTTGGGCCAATTGACATGTTAAATCGGAAGGTGGCAGTCAAACTCAATTACCAATCTGATTGGTGGAACGCTAACCCAGAAATGATGAGCGTGATGAGCATGACAAACACTTCTCAAAATCTGAGAAAAATATTTTAAGATGACTATTGTTGATTTGAAATGAAGACAGATTCGGTCTTAAATAACACTCCCGTAATCTATGGGGGGATACATGAATTTAAAAACAATAGACAGACCCTCCAAGGCGGGTGTGTTCTTGTTTAGAAGTCACAGTCTATTCCTAGACCTACTGTTTGTAGAAGCAAGAGTACTGTGTGTGTGTGTGTGTGTGTGTGTGTGTGTGTGTGTGTGTGTGTGTGTGTGTTTGTGTGTGGTGGTTCCTGGAGATGGCTTCCTTCCTTTTCCCCAAGCTCAGGAAAACACACACACACACACACACACACACACACACACACACACACACACACACACACACACACACACTCTCTCTCTGCTGTCATTCAGACAGAGTCAACAACTATATTGAAGTTATTGAAGGTTTCCAAAGCTCTAAAAGGTTTGGTCACAGTTGTAAATATTACAGTGAAACATGATTGGCTGAGAGATGCACTTGATGCTTCCATTTCCTAGGTATATGCATCGGCTTACTTTATTTCAATACATGCTTTCCAGTGAGTCCTTGTTATATATTGAAAACACAACAGTAAGGCAACTAAACCACATCAAACAGTAGTATTAAACTTAGATGGCCGGTGAAGTGTACAAGTGTCCAGATTTCAGTTTATATTTGAAAGACTAGTTTGTTCCTGTGTCGACTTGTATTACCGATTCCATAGATAGTGGTACTAAAATAGCGTCAGCTCTTTAACACAGCATATCTGACTGAAGACAAATCCAGTAGATGTGGAGTCCACCTCCCAGAACCTTTGAACATACTGCCAAATAACCTCAAAGTCTTAGCCTGCAAAGACAACTCATTTGAATGTGTGCTACCACAAGCTCTGCTTCCTACTAATAAACTATGATCATTTGCATTGCAAATTATATAATTATACATCCAAAAACAATGCTGCTAGGACAATATACAGTATCTTACAGAGTAGAACATTCCTGCAGGAATGGGAAACTGGCACTATTCATTTTCAGTTTAATTCAGGACTTTAAGCCTGCAAAGCACACATTACAGATCCAGAAAAGCCAATGTTTATTAGCTGCTACTAGCAGTGTGCAACTTCAATAAGATATCTCTGAATATTGATACAGCATGTATTTCTAGTTTACATTGTGTAATCTTTGCAAACCACATCCAGGTCGACACGTGAGAGTACCAGGCTAGAAAGCTGCCTCCCAGATGTCTGCTGCACTCGTTATCCATCATTGTTAGTGATCAGTACCCACTGCCAACCTCTCTCCATCCATCTCGCAATTTAACAGATCAACGCTTTTATTCTTCTGGCTCTTCTGTGTAGTAACAGGGACACATCCCTGATTAATCATCCTGTCCTGCTAAATGCAACCTGACATCAGCACACCTCCACTACAGGACTGGGCATGCTGTACCGTAGGGCATCAATGACCCACATAAGTCACAGCGGAGCACGAGCATGCGTACGGACACATTTGCCTATTCTATAGGCGGTGACATCTGCAATGAACCAGATAGCAGGACTCCGGGACTTATAAATTCTTCTAATGTTACATTGGGGCCCTATATGTATCTCTGGTATTAGCTTTTTTCTGTCTTTTAAAATGTATGTCAACTGCAGTATCTCATTAACTACCTTACTATTAGGAACCATCTGTAAAAAAAATTAAAAAAAATTGATAGGAGACACTCTATCAAACAAACATCGTCATCATCTGTTCCGTTTTGGAGATGTTAACTCATGAAGAGCAAACTACGGTTGGAGGGAAGTTGGTGGTGAAGGGATGTAGAAATAGATGTAAGACAGAGCAGTGCCAGCTGTTGCTGAGACACAAATAGCTGCACTGTCCTTCTGTTACAAAACACACACACAGACGCACGAACGCACGCACGCACACACGCACGCGTACACACAAAATGTCAAAATGTATCTACTTAAAAGGCGTGTGGTTGCAGGCGAGGGAAGGATGTGCTTCCCACATCTGATCGGCTATGGCTCTTTGCCCGAATCGCTGCCCTCCTTTATTCTTTCTTCATCTATCCCTTCTCTCTTTCTCATTCTCTGCAGATGACTTGTGGTGATTACTGATATCCATATTGACAGGCTGTGTTAAGTCGACTGTCCACTTGAGCAGCGGTTGACGAGCCCTGCTGTAAGGTGGCAAAGGCCGTCACGGTTGATAGGCTGCTCATCGGACTCTCAGTGCTCCACATCTTCCTTCGTATTACACTTCGCCTCTCCACACTTTTCACAACGATGTCCATGTTGAACTGTGAATGTGCGTCAGCGGAAAAAACACATCACGCAGTGGAGATCTTCAGGAAGGCCTCCACAGTCTCAGAGATTCTGGACTGAGTGATGTTTATGCCTCACTTCCTCTGCATGGCTTCGGCTCGACTCTACTCCTCACTTTTGGTACCACAGCTTTCCTTAATTTTATTTCTTGATGCTTTCATCAACGACCAAACAGCGGAATGTCTGTGCTCCGTCAGTTGACCACAGCGTGGTTTTGCGCGCTGCCATTTAAAAAAATCTGGGTCAAGTGAATAAAAAATGACGGGCTGCTATTTATGGTATTTTAGGTATTTCAAAATGGGGAGTTTCTGCAGTGTGTCCTGCATTGGGTTAGTGGCAATTCTCTGACCAATCAGAGGTCTGCAGTGTTTTAACTCCACCTTCTAGTATCATCTCAGCTCGCTTGAAACCTCAACTGAGGTGGTACAAAATAACGCACCAGGTAATTTCCAAAACTTTTGCCGATGGGAAGCAAGCAAATTGAGCCGAGCCATACCATGCAGGGGAAATAGTAGCTCATAATCCTTCAAACATCCTCTTGTTCCCAGATGTTCTCAAACAAACCGGTCCATGGAGATAGCAGGGGCTGCCTCGCCCTCTGGGACTGAGGTGTTGATGTGTGAAATGTGTCAAGCTGTACTTTGTGTGAAGGTGATAAGACGATAAGGTACGGTTTTGCATGGGAAATGGATGGGATGTTCATGCCTTATCGCTGCGTGACACTGCATAGCCTACACGTGTCTGTGTGTCCTTTCTGTGAATCGTGTTCAGCATGAATATGCTGAGTTTGCCATGTTGTCTTGGTTGTCCCAGGTGCAGCATTTTATTGAGTGCTTTTAATATTTTGACTGCCAGGGAAGCTGAGGCAAACAAAAGATTCAGCAGTCAAAATATCAAATAAGGAAGAGCTGGAGAGTGCGTAGATCATTTTTAGTTTTAATTAGGTTTGGTCCAACACTTTGGTACAGACTGAAATACCTTAACATCTATTGGATAGATTGCCATGAAACTTTGTAAATGTATGCTTCCCAGCGGATGAATCCTACTCACCCTACCAATGATTTTATTTCTTGGCCCGTTGTGATTCGATTCCCATTTAGAGGCCAAAGATTCAATTCTAAACCATCTGCATGCAACTAGATGCAACAATTTTTGTATGTATAGTTCCCTGCGTGATTTAAAAAATACAGATATAAATCTAAGTTTGTTGGACATATGCAATATTTGTCATACACAAGTTTTAATGAAATGTTTTGTCTATTGAGGTTTTTCTTGTGTAGTCATTCCAAGCTTAAGCCTTAAACATGCTTGTGAAAGTCCCCTTCTCTCACACTAATCTACCAAGTTAGAGGCTCAGTCATGTTTAAAGGTGGAGAATTGGCTTCATAGAACATGAAACATGAGGTGGTCAGACGTAATGTGATAAAGTAGATGAACATTCCATATGTGTTAGGCCTAATTATTCTATGTATGTCTTATTAGATCACGTGTATGTATAAAAAAATTTAAAAAGTCCTTTTGGCCAGTTTTTTCTGCACTCTTGCCTAAACTCTAAGCTGTTGTCTATTATCCTCTATCAGTCACTCTGTTTTCTGATTTGTACATGTCTGGAGACAGTAACTTTTAAATAAAATTCAACACATTTAAAAGGTGCCCTGCCACACAAAATCATTTTTACCTGCATTTTTTTGAAATATGTGTTAGTGTTATGTCGTGAAGGTGAAAATGAACTGCTACCTCCTTGGTCAGCTCTAGCCACTGACAAGAAATAGGCGGAGAAATCAGGCCAATTACAAAAGCTGGTCAGTCTGACGTCATTTTGCCTGAGCTCTATTCCTGAACTATTCATGAGCTTGCCCAGTTGCACTGGGTAAAGTATGCTGATTGCCAGGCTGTCATTGGCTAGCTGTTAGCCAATCAGAGTCAAGCAGCTTCAAGCAGCAGGTAACCAAGACATTTTTTTTTACACAAAATTTTTTAGAGAGTCCGTGGTTGGAACTTCAGACATTACCACAAAGTAATCAAATACGTGTGGCAGGGCACCTTTAAAAACAAATTGTTCTAGAAAGAACCGCAATGCATCTAAGAATCGATTATTTTTCCCACCCCTATTAAAATGTCTCAACAACTATGAGTACAGACATGCATGTCCCCCTGGGCATGAATTATACTAACTTTGGTGATCTCCTGACTTTTCCTCAAGCACCATTATCATATCACAATTTCAATTTGTCAAACACTTCGGTCAAACACTTCAGTTCCAAATACCTGCAACATTCCCATAAGCCTCAATTGTACTTTGTGGTTAGTGCTAATTAGAAAAGTTTAACATAAAAATAAAAAGGCTGAACATAAGGATTAGCATTGTCACAATGAGCATGCTGCTGTTAGCATAGTGACATTTAATGCTCTAGTTTTGTCCAAAGGTGCTTGATTGAAAAATTTAAGGTAAATAAATAAATTCATGCTACTTGGTTTTAATTTGCAATTTAGCTTTTTTGGTTATTAGTCATTTGAACTGGTGTTGAGTCTATAATTCGTACAGCATATTAATGCGAAGTCAACTCAAAGTGCAGTTCAGAGTCAAATCATTATAAACAACTCTAAGTGTTTGAAAAGCGCCACACGCCGTTGATTAGCTAGATAAGTATTTATTCATGCATCCATGTTGCAGCTTGTGTTCATTACCTCTTTTACTGATAAACAATTACACACAATTTAATTGTTATGTATCTCAGATGGGTTAGGCCATTTGTAAATGTGTGGAATTCAAAAACGAAAAGGCACAAAATTGTAATTATGGGGAATGTACAAAACTAATATATATCTTTAGAATCTAGTATTTATCTTTATCATCAATTCAATAAATCACACATAGTGTGTGTGTGTGTGTGTGTGTGTGTATACACATTTGTTTTTGTGTTCCAGAGTGCTGAGGAGTGCTTCCAATTCCTCTAGGAAAAGCAAACTGCTGCTGTTCTGTGTCAGACACTGAACATCTTTCAGCTTAAACAGCGCAGTAGAGGTGATTATTCTACTTCTTCTCTTTCACCCCATGTCTGCACTACTCTCAGGTGGTGATGTAGCATTAAAGGCCAGGGCCAGAGAGACTCAGGGGGGTGCTCAGGGAAAATATGTTGCTGTGGCCCAGGTGACCATGAGATGTCCCTCCATCTCCAGAAAGAGGGTGGAGTGGATAATGAATAGTTTGATGGACGCCCTAAAATTCTCGAACCCCATCTCTCTTAAGCATGTCACTTGGAAGGACACAATCAGACAGAAACACACACACAAACACACACACACACACACACACACACACACACAGCCTCCTCTATCAGTCCAGTAAAATACATGCGGAATCCAAATGAGGTCACAGCCTGCAATATCTTCCCTATTAGACCGTTATTAGCCTTTGCCCCAAGGGTGAAGGGAGCTAAACAGCTCTCTGCTATTAAAGGGCATTGTACAACTCCAGATATCAGGTCAATGCCTTACCATCCACCTCCTGTAGGGACTGTGTGGGAACGCATTATGGCAGAGACATTTATATAGAGAGTTTGGCCAACTTGGGAATCGAATGTTCTGAGGTATCCCGTTATGCGATTGGTTCTGATGTACCAACATTTATCTGATTCCCATTGACATGGAAAAATGTAATAGATTATTAAAAAAATGACATAAATCACTAAAAAAATGCCGAACTGTTGCGCACGTGTCTGCAATGAAAGACAGGCAAGTGGCACAAGATTTCACATGTAACCCCATGAACCAATCAGGCAAAAAGTATGGGAGCTGAACGTGAAAGAGCAAACTGGAGGGCAAGTGACTACAGATTATTGTGTGAGGTAAATGTCATTTTCTCTCTTCGCCTTATGATAACAAATCACATAGGACAAATAAAGTAATACCATCGTTAATGTAAACCATGCTGTCAAAAAAATTCTAACACCGTTTTAGAAATGAATGAAATTTGAAGTTAGCCATGCCTCATGCTAGCGTTAGCTTTTTTTGCTAGCACTCCATGTACCTAAATGCTTATGATCTTGCCATTGTCATATGGCTTTGGGTCTCGACTGAGTCCAGGTGTGTTTATTATGTTTATAATAACATTGGATTCAAAGTAAAATACTGCTTGGATGGTGATGTTGTTTAGTTTAGACAGACAGCTAATGCTACGCCACAGTTTGCTAAAGTTAGCATTACAACGTTAGCCTAGCCTGTTAGGTAAATATAGCAACAGCCTTTGGAATATCCTTTACCTGCGTCCACGTTGTCAACATAAGATCTGTGGTGTTAGTGCTCCTTTTGGACCATAATTTTATTGAATGAAATATTAAACTTCGCTCCTACGTGATTGTAAAATCGCAATCTTGATTCACCTTGTTCACAATTATAAATGAAAATAAATATATTTTAAAAGAAAAAAAATTCAAACGCTACTACTTTCTTCTGGGCATAGACTGTATAAAATAGGTTTAAAATGCTCCCAAGCGCTGCATTGCTCTCCCTTCTCTTCACTGAAGCCTCTATGTTTCCCGGCTTGTGGTGATGCCCATTGTGCTGTAGGTGCCAAAAAAGAATCAATGTTGGGTACTGCCAATTTGTTTTGTTTTGTCATGGTCAAAAAAAATCATGGCAGAGAATTGTGACATCAATTCTAGGCAAGAAAAAGTAAAGATTTTGTATTTTTCCCAGAATCGTGCAGGCCTAGCTGAGGACCTATAATGAGAAAGGCCCCATAAGATGTTGATATAATCATATTGTGCGGCTATGAATTATATAAATGACTCCTGTGCCCTTAAGTGAAGGAAATAACCAAATTTTTTATCAGCCACATCGTTCTTCACAACACCCTCTGTGAACATGCTTCATCATGTAATTTAATCAATATCCACTAAAAATATACCCAAATGCAGCGGACACAGCAGAGAATTGCATTAGGGACGCTTTGAATCGCAGGTGTTGGCATCAGTATTTGAAAAAAGAAGATTTTCCCCAGTGATTCCCTCTCTCAGTGGAAAGGTTCGCCACTGACGTACATAGATGTGTGCTCCGTCTCTACTCTCCCCCTCTTCCCAGCTCCACTCCTGCTGCAGTTATGTAATGAGTGTGTTACGAAACCTTACATTGGAACACACGAGCCCACTGATCAGAGCACACACACACTCACACTCAGTCATAAACACTCACTCAAAAACACACACACACACACACACACACACACACACACATCAGAGCTCTGTGATTTTAACCCCCTTGTTTGTGTGTGAGCGAATGCAAATGTGGTCACCATAGTTGATAAAAGTTTGTTTAGTGTGTGCGTACTACAAATTCATTGAATATATGGGTGTAAATCTGAGCATGATTGTGAGGCTGTGAAAGTGCACAGCGCTCGCAAATAAATTATTTAGTATGTTTGTGGGTATGCGTGTGTATAAAACATAAATTCAAGTACAGAGAGTAAATAATGAGGGTTCATAGTTGCGTTTTGCAGTACAACAAGCGGGAATACTGGGATCTATGCTGGTCTAGAAAGGACTATAGGAAGAGAAAGGGGGATGGACACATAGGGAGATGTAGGCTTTAGGATGGAAAGGAAAGAGAAAATAAGATAAGGCAAGGCAGAGATGGCTAAGATGGAGGGAGGAAAAAAATGCACTGATAGATAAATATGCTGATACACAGACAGAAAAGAATTGGCTAAAGGCATATGCTGTCACCTCAGGCAGAAAGACTCATGAGGGGAACGAGCTGTAAGGTGAGGTGAGCTAATCAGTAAGCTGGAAATTTCACTATTAAGACACAAAACAGACTAAATACAAGCACTACGTTCTCTTGTGCTGACACAATTGTATAATTGTATAACCATGCATGACCAGACAAATGATAAATACAGTTTATTACAACCTTGGTCTTGTAGTTTTGATACCATCTTTATCAGTTATGATAATGTGTGTAATCTGCATACATGCACAAGAACAATGGGTCAAAGACCAGCCAAGAATGCAGTCTGTGAACTGTGATGGATGATTACAGTGATTGGATGATAACCTTTTGCCTTGTCGGTAGGGCTGGGCGATATGGAGATACATCACAATATTTTTGAACCAAAACATTGATATCAACAACGCATTGATTTTGCAGTGTTGACTATTTGTGCTTTCCCAAAATATTTCCAAAATGAGATATTGGATAAATAATCATCAATAATGTGGGTATAATGGCTAAGTGGGAAAAGGATAATACAGAACAGTTACAACAGTCTGGTAAGTTCAGTAAATTACATAAATTTACTGTAATGCAGCCTTTAAAACCAGGAAAAGACACCACTTATGCCATATTACGATATCCAAAATCGAAGACGATATTTAGTCCCATTTCACAATATCGATATAATATCGATATATTGCCCAGCCCTACTTGTCAGGCTAGTTTTCAGCATCGTCACCTCATTCCGAAATCTCAGAAAATAACTTGTTAAGTATAACATTGCAACTGATAGAAATCATGGCCAAAACTACCAAGATAAGACTGAAATAGTAAGATGTTGATATTATCCTATGAAGAGCAAAGCCAGACACGCAGCACTATAGTGGCAGATTCCTTTAAACAAAGGCCTTTCTTTCTCAGCAGAGATGCATTAAGTTCTATAGGTCTATATAATGAGGACGAGGAAGCAAGGAAGCTGTCTGACAATACCTTGCATCACACAGTGCCAGCCTTATTTAAACGATGATAATGCTTATCGCTTCTTTAACAACTCAGAGAAGGCTTTGATGTCTCTCTCACTTCCAGTAAGTGTCTAGTATCTTGCCAGCAAAAGGTCAGATGTTTTCCCCATTATCCCTCCATGTGCTTATGTAACACTGTTCCATGTAGATTAAGTTCAAATGGGTTATGTGCTTGTTTATCAGTGTGAAATAGACGGTTATTCCATGTTGGGAAACAATAAATTATCAGGAGGTCATGAATGCGTGAGAAACTACAAATGGGAGGCTGTCCTTTCACACACAAAATAAAGCAAGCCTGCACACGTGTGAACTGAGTTACTGTTGTGTGATAGTAAACTGGCAGGAGAGCCAGGGTGCCCAGTTATGTAATGAGTTTCTGTCTTGCTTGTGCGTGCCCACCCACATGCACACGCACGCGCGCACGCGCGCGCGCACGCACGCACACACACACACACACACACACACACACACACACACACACACACACACACACACACACACACACACACACACACACAGTTTCAGAGGGCAAAGAGGGTCTCAGCTGAACTGGAAATTTTCATTTTTCCAACTTATCTTCCTCCCTTACCCATTCCCTAAAGTATATTATGTCAGGCTTCAATATCTGCAGCTGTTGTCCACACTCTCTAACTGTTCTCTCCCTACTTTCTCTTTCTCCGATTTAAAGTTTGATTGGTTTTATGTGGCGGTCTTTGCAGAGAATCACAATTTCTAGCCCAGCTTACACTCATGACCTGACCTCTCTTTCCTCACATTCTTACAAAGCCCTGGCCTTCTTTTGAAATCACTCAGAACGGGGCCCATCTTGCTTAAGTGGCATTAGGTAGGTGGCTGAACTCCCCAAAGAGGAAGAGAAGCGAAAAGAGAACTTCCACAAAAGGGACAGATAGTATAGTACATCAATATTAGTGTCCTATGCAGCCCTCCTCTGCGTTCACTGCTTCCTCTCCAGCCCCCAGACGGGCAAGTCCATCCCCTAGCTCCACCCACAGCCCTCCACATGCCAGCGGTCCCTGCAGTGTGTCCTCAGCACAGCCTGTGCCATCACGCTCAAGGATACGCTGTTGACAGCTACGGGTCACTGCAGTCCAGGCACAGGGTGGCACACACCCATGAATGATGCAGTACTCGCCATCAATCCTACAGTACAGCTCTCTCACTAACACATGAGGACTCATAATCAGGCTTGATCACGGGCAATGCATGCACAATGACACAAAGGCGGGCCAGCATGTAGTGAAGATGCCATTAAGGAAAATTCCAGAAGCCAATAAAGAATATAAGTCCACATTGGGATAGATTCTCTGCCTGAAGAGGCCTTTGCTCCTTTATCCCTTGTTTGGCTTCCCGTCAAAAATGAAAATCATCACTTTAATACAGCTTATTCTTTAAGGTCTTTGATAACTAATTTTGTATTCTATCTACATAGAGTTTGGGCACATCAAAAGGAAGATAAGAACGGTCTAAATCATTGCAGCAAAGGCTGAGATGTTCTGACTTTTGGTTCCTCCTATGAATCAAGTTTCAATTTGCTGCATCCTACAAAGCCCATAATGCACTTGATGGCGTTAGACTTCCTCTGCCTGGTAAATTCCCATATTTGGTATGGTCTCCTTTAGACTATGGACAGCTCTCTCCAGAAGTACAGCAAACCTTCTCTAACTTTTTTCACAAGGACTACTACTTCATGTGAATTTTGTTTTGTAAAACTGGTGGCATGCCCCTTTAGTTTTAGCCTCTCAAATGGGAGGATTAATATGGACCCAAATTATGTAAGAAGTTTCTCAAACACACACATCATCTCAAAATTGAGGACACCGAGGGTTTCTCATCAGCAGCGTCGTTGTGTCACTTTAGCCTCCGCATTCTATCACTCAGCAGTTGCTAACGGCCTGTATTCAGCAGCAGCAGCAGCAGCAGTCTGTCTCTGCAGCACTCTATACAGCCTTGATAAAGTGCGGCGCCTTAAACTGTATGGGGGGCTTAAAGAGAGCGAGAAAAGAGAAGGGAGCAATGTATTGTCGTCTTAAGCACCAGTACAAAAAACCCCTTCTAGACACAGAGGTTTAGGCTTACCCACCTAGCATTCAACCCCCCTGGGAAGTGCATCAGGGGAGGGAGTAATGTGAGAGCCAGGGATGAAGGGAGAGAAGCGATAAAGGAGCAGGCTGACAGCACCTCCCTCTGATACCGAGGCTAAAGAGACGAGATGACAACAGTAATTGGTAAGCCAGAGGAGGTTTGATATCATGCAAAAGGTGAGAGCTGAGTGTGGTGAAGTGCACATGCACATAGGCACGTACACATGTTTGTGTGTGGATGTGTGTGTGTGTGTTTATGTGTATGTCAGTGATTAATTAGCTTGCAGGGACTCCCCTGTTTGTCGCCCCGGGTTTCCCTGTTCATTTGTACCACTGCATTAATAACGCCTGTCTCTGATAGAAATGAAGCGAGACATTTTACATTTAGAACTTCCTAAAGTGTTTTGTTCTTAATACCAGCATGCTAAATTCTCTTTTAGTAAATCTGATAGACTGCTGTCATGGTACATCATGTCCAAAAGCAGTCCCTGCACAAGCAGATTATGCTGATATAGGACAATGAACCTCACCTTTACAAAAACTCAACTTTTACAGTTGAACAATTATATGTCATAACCACAACTACAGGCCATCTGAATTATTTTACCTGACTGGAATGTACAAATCCTAAACTAAATTACTTTCTGGATTTGAGCAATCCCTCAAGCAATACTAATCTTGCCTAATTTCTGTATGTGACACATTTAAGAGTTTAATCCTATTTTTACACTCAAAAATTTAGGCATTAATGGAGACTTTGCACAACTCCACTATCCCAGCCTGAAGGCCAGCATGAGTGTCCATTATAGGAGGACATTTAAAAAGGTCCCAAAAGCGCAAAACTGCAAAAGATAATCAGGTGGAATTGTTTGTGTCACAGCACTGGGTGAGATGTGATACAATGACATTTGGCCATTTTTAGCATTTCATAAATAACTTCTTCCTAATTCATGACCTGTGTTAAGTGTGGATAATACAGCTCTAAAGATCATGGTCTTGTTTGGCAACACTGGAAACCCAGAGGATTCAAGCATCAAATCTGAAGAGATTTACAGTGTCAGAAAGCTCAAATTACAAAAAACTAAAATAAATGAATAAAGAACAAATAATACCACTTTGTTTCAATGTGTGTGTGTGTGTGTGTGTGTGTGTGTGTGTGTGTGTGTGTGTGTGTGTGCAAACACAAGTCAGCCAGTCAGATCATTATGTCTTTTATCACACATTAATTTTCAACACCGTATTGAAATATTAACATCAGGGGTGGAAAATAAAATCTTATTTATTGAGATTTTTTCTTAGATGATTTTTAAAATGTATTCTTTCCCTATAATCAATATATATATGTATGCACAGTATATATATGTTTTTTGAGGGGGGGTTGTTTGTTTTTTGTTTTAACCAATGATACCTTAATATTTTCTGTTTATACAGTGTTATCCAATTGCGTGCACTGAGATTTTCAAATGCTTGGTGCAGCCCCTCGAGATGGGCAACTTTCATTACTCGATGCCAGACCCTTAATCTTTCGGATTTGGGTCTGGATTTCAAAGCTAGACTGCAACTACATCAAATCCACTTCCAGCAAAACAGACCAAAAGCAGAAAAGGCTGTGTTATGTACTTCTTTACAAATGAAATAAATGCCAGGCTGATTAACATGTTATGTTGATTTTTTTTTTTTTTTTTTTTAATTAGTTTTTAGGGGATCTCATATACCTCTAAATATATTGTGTCTAGAAGTGTATTATTCAACTTTTGTTTTTGTTAGAGAAGGAAAAGAAAATCGCAATACTATCGGATCGCAATACTTCTAGAATCGCGATACATGAAAATCGCAACAAATCAAATCAGCATCCATGTATCATTGAAAAATCTAATTGGAACAAAAGCATGCCATCCCAGCCCTAATTAACATGGTAACACATAGCCTGCCATGCAAGTATGCATTTACATGTTCTAAAAGAGACATGCTTACTTATAGTGTCTCGAAAAGATGGCACGTATGTCCCTGTGTGTGATGGGACTGTATGCACTGTATTCACACTGAGCATGTGCTACCAATGAACGAGAGACAGGTTCCTGAGTAGAGCAAAGCGGATTTAAGTAGGCGGCAGCAGCATTTTCATAGATGCGTTACAAGAATAGCAGTGGGGTGAGCAAGAGACTGGGTGAATACCAGAGCAGTGTACTGTACTACAATATCATCAGGAGGGTGTGTGTGATTGGTGGGATGACTATTTTGCTAGGCGGATGGAAAACTGCAGCCCGCTTGAGGCTCCTGTCTGAACTTGTTTTGCTCATAAACAAGGATATGAGAGTCCATTTGATATCACAAACACACCAAAGCTGACACACTTTTTTTCAAACCTTTAACTGCTAGAGAAATCTGCAGTGAGCTTAATCAGTTGGCCCACTTAAACTTAATCTCTCTAAATAACTCTAAAATCTGTGACAATGCACTCTGATGGTTGCAATTTGCCCACAAATTTGGCCCAGCAGATTCAAGTGTCTCGTCCATTATGATGCATTATCCATGTGAGGGAACTTCTTTATATGAGCAGTGTGTGGTGACAATGACACGATTTGTATCGCTGATTGGAATTGTTAACTGCTAATCCACAATGAAAGGCAGTCAAACCACTTCCAGTTTCCACTGAGGGTAGAGCACAGACACACGAATGAGCACATTGCTGTTATTGTTTGTACTTAACCTCTAATGCCATTCATTATCAGAAGCTATGAAGGACTTTCGTAGCTTAGTTAAATCTGACAACGAGTCACTGGGTTGCAGGGATCCAAGGGGTTCTGGGAGATATATATAAATTAAAATGTTGCCGTGTTAAGGTATTTCTTTGATGGTGGAAAAGAAGGAGCAATAACGAGATTCATCCAAGGGAAGAGCACAAGCAAAAATTAAAAGGCAAATAGTGAGGGTTATTATTTCAATTCCAACTATTCTCCCATTCCATAAAGTATTAAAAATACATCTGATGGGGAGTAGTTGCCTCGGGGTAACTGAGAAGGAAGTTGTCCATGAAGACAGCAGCTACAGAGTCAGTTGTTCTTCGATCCCACAGTAGAACAGGCCACAAAGTAATCAGACCCCAGATCTGTGGTTAAATCTACAAACAGTCTAGTTCAGAGCAGAGAGAAAGGAGGGAGAGACAGAGAGGAAGCCTTTCACACAAGCAGAGTGAAGGGGGGGAGAGAGAGAGAGTAAGAATTAAAAGGCCGCTCTCCTCTCTCCAGATGATGCACAGGGACAGGACGAATGAATGAATGAGATTGTGATGTTGTTGCACATTCCCCGGGCCCCACGTGCTCACTTTTCTCTTTCTTTTCCTTCTCCCCCTCTCTTCTTTCCTTTCCTTTTGTTTTGTTTAAAATTTAACAAGGTCTGAAACAGTGGAAGGCTGAAACGGGCATCCGGGGTGTTTTGGCTCAGCTTCATGTCACATGCAGGGGCCATGTGAACACAGTGGCACTGACAGGGAAAGAGGAGGGGGGTGAGAGAGAGAGAGAGAGAGAGAGAGAGAGAGAGGGAAAAAAGAACTATAGAGGGCAAGTCTTTAGTCAGAGGAAAGGACAAGCAGTGAGAGCTAGCAGTTGAGTGAGAGTTAATAAAATGACTTTATTTATGGGAGACACACCACAGATAAAACAGGAACCAGAAACAGAAAAAGAATGAAAGAATGCGCAATAGAAAAGAGAATAGCATGCAACAAAGCACATAACTTCCTGGTACGGCAGGTGACAACTCCACTTCTTTCCCAGGGCCTGGTTGATTACCACACTGCACAGATAAAAGCAGGAGACAGGCAAATTGCCATGTTAATGATTGAGATTGGCTGCACGTGCAGTGATGTCTCCCTAGGTCGCTCGGACTCAAAACTGGACTTTTAGTTTCACTCAGCCATAACTGGCATTCCAGTTTATTAGGTACATCTGTGTTTAATGCAATCCAATAAAACAATCCTGTAATAAATCCTATGTTTGAAGCTTATAAGCTTATAAAGTTTGAGGGCTAGCCTATTTTCTTTTTTTTTTGAGAAATATGTTCAGCTATTGATTTGAATATTTGAAGCGCCTCTCTGTACAATGCACTCCAACACACCGTGGTCCATTAACTTTAGTGCTACACTTACATACAATTTTAAATTAGTTGTACTTGATTATTTCCATGCTACTTTATTCACTACATATTACAGATAAATGCTGTACTGATAGCTGTAGTTACTAGTTACTTAGAAGACTAAGGCCTTACATACATGACATATGATTGGATTTTAAAATATCATGTATTGTTTTGGATCAAACCAGTCAACAATATATAAAGTGGTTAAAATTAGTTCCAATCTGACCAGCTGCAGTCAGCTGTTTGTGTTAAGACAACAGCACACAGTGGGTTTTTAGAGAACATCTGCGGATGCAATGTATTACACTATGAATTATATCAGCTTAAGAATAGTTTTATGATGGTACTTTGTACTTGGAACTTGTGTAAATATTACTTGTGATTGGTATTTTTACATTTGGTAATGCTACTTTTACTTAAGTAAATTATCTGAATACTTCTAACACTGGCGATACAGCACCACCACTTACGGAAGACTAATTTGTTACACAAACCTACACAAAGATAGGATTTATTGCAGGTCTACTGTGCTACATAAGGATGAATGCAGTAATGATGTGCTGTGGATATACCGTCAGGATCAAAGTATGGTCCTTGTGCATTAGTGCAAAACATGGACGTCTATGGGGTTGTGGCAGTGTCCTTCTGTTTGCTTTCAAAGTCTCTCTATAGAAAGACACCATTGCCAATGAGGAAGTATCATTATTGTGCTTCAGCCATTTTGGAGGGAGATGAACTTTATACCAGGTCATTTCATATCAACAACTCTGCCGCTTTCTATTGGAGCAGAGTCCATAGAAACAAGCCCAGCTCCACCCAAACACACCTTATCTAGCTGTGACCAGATGACACAAACAAAGATTCGGGACAGTTTGGCAACGCTTTGAATTCCTTTCACAGACTAGCCTGCTATTTGATAAACTCTTCATCTAGGCTACTTAGCCTTTTGCATCTGCAGTGTAAAAACAAAATAAAAAATAAAAAAGTCGCCCCAAAACTGTTCCTTTTGTAGTTACTAAATGTGTGTTAAAATATGAAATTCTAATACATTTGAATTATAAACACAATGCAAAAGAACGTCTCTGGAGACTCTAGCTTTGTAAAAAAAAATCATTGTAGGCACCACTGGAGCGCTGGTATTTTAAAACCTCCCATCCAGGAATTGACACAGTTCTGTCCTGTACACAAGCAGGCCGTGTGTTCCCTAATCGGAATGTTTGGGCCTCTTTAATGCTGAGTTGCAGATGTTGTCTGGCATTAGGCTGTGCTGCTGCTGATCAAAGCTGCAGAGAGTGAGCCCCTGCTGGCCTGCCTCTGACCCCTCCCTCCCTCCCCCCTCATTCATACAGTGTGGTGAGGACAGGGACTGGTACTCAACTCGGGTACAGTCGACCTACTCCATGACCCCACTGAAGGGGCAACCTTTTCACTGCCTTGGCTCGTGAACGCCAGATCCTGCGACACTCCGAGGTTTGTGGGGAGCATTCGGCAAGAGCAGTTTGACAGACAGCTGAGGGGCCGGGCCGCCCGCATAAGAGAACAAGAAATCAGTCCTACCACAGGCAATAAAACTTTTTAACACTTCATCACTGGGTGCTAGGTAAGACTCTGAGACATCACAATACTGCACTAAGTGCAACTTTCACAATAGGTTAATCTACATATTTCATCATTACTAGTTAAGCAGTTGCACATTTTTGTACTCCCAACTTGTACATATTCAAATATTTCTTTTTGTATTTTACCCATTATTTCATTTATATTGTATCTATGTATACTGTATCCTAGTATTTCATTTATATTTATATTCTGTGCTGTGTGACGAACCAAACCCAACTGTACACCAAAGCATGCACAGGGAAGTCGGTGAGAAGAGTGCTAGACCTGTAGAAATAACAACTTGAGCTGTTAGTTTTTTGCCTTTTATTATTATTATTATTAATATTTTGTAGAGACAATTATGACAGTGTCCAGTAATTCTTGGGAGTGAAACGCAATAACCAAGGGAGAGATAAAGAGATATGGGAGGATAAATGGAAACTGTCAGATGGTGTGAGGGAGGAGAAGATGCGAGGAAAGACAGTGGGAGAAGAGGGAGGGGGATCGATCATGAGAGAAATTGAGAGAGGGAGGAAGATTTGCCGCGAGAGCGCTGTGGGAGGATGTCAGCCAAGAAGGCAATCTATATTAGACAGAAAACAGTTCCCCTGGCTTTAACTGCTACAAGCTGACACCACCATCCTCTCCATGTCCACCTCAGAGACACACACACACACACACACACACACACACACACACACACACACACCCAGCTCCAGCCTGAGGCTGTATGACCACATTTCATTTAAGACCAGGTCTACACGTGTGGCTTGCACGTGTAGACATGAAATGCAAAATCTATTCTTTGGTTGCACGCTTTTTTATCTTAGGACACATGCAGTACACTACTGTAGTGATGAACACAAAAAAAAACTCAGCGCACACAGACACATGCGTATTGGGTTTGAGCTCTAGAACGTGGGAAATCTGATTACACAATTACATAATGACTCAGCAATAGGCCATTTAGAAAGACCATTAGCTGTCAGGCGAGAACCTGAATGTGAGAAAGGACGAGGCAGCCTAGTGCCTCACTTCTGCAAAGTCCTCCAAGGAGTGTTTGCATACATGGAAAGATGCGGTCGTCTTGTGTAGCTAAGCCACGTTTTATAGATTCAAGTCCAATTGAAACTCAAATATTGCAATTCATGAATCCCTGGAGACTAGAAATTCATCATTTGAATAGCAAACTTCATTCAAACTAAGCTACTAGGGGGGATTCCCATAAAACTATCAGGATAACCAGCAACCAACAATAACAAACCAAAAAAAAAGAAAAGAAAATGACAAAATTTGCACAGACTGTTCTCCTTCTGCCTTTAAAATGTTTTCATAGAGATGCGAGTGTGGGAGCAATCTGGTGTGCTGACTTTACGAAGAAAGCAACGTGGCACAGACAAAACAGAGTCAGTGGTTTTCTGCTTGATAGCTGCAACAGCCTGCTGGAGAAAGTTGGGAGCTTCATTAAGCCTTTAAACCCTGCAGAGTGCTTTAAGTCATCACGTCAGCGACCGCTGCCTCCTCAGACAGGGCCCGAGGTACGAGTGGAAAGATCTGGCATTGATATTCCTTAAAGCTTTTAGAGGAACACAACTATTAATTAGTAATCTAACTATTCCTTGTCTTCTTAAAATCTTAACATCTCGAGTCTACATGGAACATAGACATCCTATCAGCAGGACTCGTGGTGTTTCCATTACTCATGCCTCTGTTGAGATTTTTCTCTGGTTATAGATTGAGTGCTTTTCTTTTATTGCGTCTAATATTGATTAAAACCTTTATGTGAGTAACAATTTAAAGCCAAAAGTTAATCAAAGCCATATGTGTATTGCAGTTTTATATTTCTGTGATGTCATGACAATACACAATACCGTGGTCATGTTATCTTTTTTATTCCCCTGATAGCCTTGGGCCAGCCTCTGCAAAGCGTACCTACATGGAGCCATTTTGTTGCTAACAATCCATCACCCGCTGTTAGCATTCAATTGAGTGCCATTCATAACTTTACATATGAAGCGTTTAAAGACTCCATTGTTTATTTAAAAAAAAACACAACAATGTTATAAAAGGCTCCATTACCTTGTATCTCACGTTTTTGTAAATAGGCTAATGATTGTGTCATAACCACTCGACTTTCTGCCGCATAGTCGACAAATAATCGTACAGTATAGGAGAAGATTGCAGGCAGTTTTGACTTACGTTAGCTGTTTAAGTTTAATATTAACTAGCATTTTAGTTAGCAATAATTAGCCTGTGCCTATGTTATCTCCTAACATATACCTACGCTTTCCATCTCTGCTGACTGGGAATGATTGAGATTTGTCTTGGCGGAGCTACCAGAAGACTTACAACTTTCAGACAGGTTGTCCACGTCACAGCTACGTCATCAAGCTCAGTTGGAGGCTACGCAGTAACACTCAGCACTCACCGGGAAAGTGCTTCTAATATCCTTTAATGGTCTCCGTGGAAATCTATGGCGTCACATTGTCCATTTCTTCTACTGTCTATGGCTAAATGTGACCAAAAATTAAGTTTGAGAATGAAACACCTGTTGAGAGAAACAGGTGATGACAATAAATAATCTTTGCAATGTTAGCCTTAGATCTGTACGGCAGCTAGGCCCTAAAGCAATTCAATAGTTAGTTATTATTTGACTACTACGTCACTTAAAAAAATTGAAAAAAGGGTTCCCATTACTTAACATTAATCACAATTTTTTGGAAAGTATAACTTTCACCAAAGTATTACCATGAATTTGCATAGCTATAAACCGTGTACACAGGTACATTTAACAGTTCTGTTTTGTTAAAGCAGAGCCGTTATCTGCAACATTCCATTAGATATCTCTGCTTTTATTAGTTATGAATGAACAACTCCTCCTGCCAAGTTCACCTTGTGGATACTGAAAACAACATGGGAATTACCTGAAAATTGGGTGCAGCCTGTTAAAGCTGTTTTCGCCCCAGACTTTGTTCCACAGAAGCTTGAGCTATAAACCTGAGTGGAGCTGAAAAGGGATTAATACCTTGATAGTTTCCAGGCCAGTATATGCCAGTGGTCATTATTTTTGCTCATAAAAACAAGGCCAAATCTTAACACTACTTCATATTAACGTGAAACTGCTTTTAAAAAGCGTGCATTTCCACTTTAATGGGGTAAGTAGAAAGCTCACAAAAAGCCGTGGGTATGCTGAAGTTCAGGGAAGCTGAGTAGCCTAATGAATCTAAATAATTAAATGTGCTGCTTTGGTTTGATTAGGAAATCTGGGTCCTCCGCCTCTCTAGGGAAGCCCTGTGCCACTCTATGTTAGGGTTCAGTATGCCAGCATGTATGTTGGGGGGGGCAGCTTTATTACTTGAAGGCGAAAAAGCTGTCTGACGCCCCATTACTGAGCGACACTAACCTTTGCCCTACCCTTTTACCTGAATGGGCAATTAAATTAAGATTATGACTCAAGTGTACAGCTAGAAAAATCAGTTAAACACTCTCTTGAGGAAGTGTACTTGTATTTACAGTGTTGGCATTTTGGGCCTCTCAGCAAGAATGTGAATGTATTGATTATATGAGAGTCTGTGTATGTTTTTTTTTTTTACTCTTTTCCCTTTTACTCAAACTCTAATAAAGCTGGCTAGGCATTACAAGAGGCTCCTGTGTGGGCAGCTCTGAAAGGATCACTCGTCAGCCTGCCAAAGAGGACAGCGGCCCTTTGATCTAGGCAGCCTTCTGTACGTGTGTGTGTGTGTGTGTGTGTGTGTGTGTGTGTGTGTGTGTGTGTGTGTGTGTGTGTGTGTGTGTGTGTGTGTGTGTGTGTGTGTGTGTGTCTAGCAGGGCAAAGTGAGTTCTCTCATCTGGCCACTGCAGAGTCTATGCACTCAAACCATGACCTGAACCCTTCAAAGTCAATGACCTCCGCATTGTCCAAAGGATCTGTCAAAACGCATTATAGCAACTGTTCGACTTAACAGCCTCTTCCCATCATTCTCCTGCTTCCCAAATCCTGCCGAGTGCTGAGCACCTCTTCTGTCAATCTTTTATAAGATACAGTACATTTTACTGGCCGCTCATGTACTTAATATCTAGGTTATATAGCATCAACATTTCACAGTTCTCTTATTGAGCGACTGGGAAATATGACAGTTTAGATACTGGACTTCCTGTATTACAGTCGTCTATGCATGCACATGCACACAGACAAAAAGGCTCTTGGTGTGAGTGAGGTCTACAGTTGTGGCAGCTGGGTCTCAGTCAGTCAGCGAGTCAGCTGAGACTGGCCCTATCTCCACTATCTAGGCAGGACAACCATTCAAAGGCAGCACAACATGTGTCGCTGCGGTATCCCCTTGTACGCCGCATCCCCCTAACCCCCTCACTCCACTTCCTCCTCAGCAAACGTGACTGACATTCTAGACGAGGCAGCGTACATTCCTCACATGCTTCCATCGTGTAAGGAAAGAGAGGAAGAGTGGGCCAGACATGTTATCAGACAGCACTGCTTTCTCTTTACAGTACATGTATCCGTGAGTGCTCTTCTGTGTCCTTCTCTATGTGACTGAATGAGAATTAGGCCTTTTGTGCAGAGTGCAACCTGAGTGCTGCGTAGTGTTATTGGCTGTGTGTGTGTAGGGGGGCCTGGAGAGAGCTCAGCTGACCACAGTTAAGCTGTCTCACATGGGATGTGGAGGCGTCGCCCTTGGAGGGGCGTCAGGGATACTTTTGCCCGCCTTTAGCGGCGGCTGCTACGGCTGGTGGAGCTCAGCTGACTGCACAGTCTCGTCTACAATTCATTTGTTTTGCCCCCAAAATGCATATTCACCCACAAGAGTCCCAGTGTGCATGCTCATACAGCCTGTCATATGATGCTATCGTAATGAAATAATTCTACCTCAAGCAAACCAGTATTCAAGAGCACAAAAGGTCATAAAGTACATGCAACCGTGAATGTGAATAGGAGCGCATGTGGCCATTTTCAGTTTCATATTGAGTGACCTCTGGTTCAACAGCCTCTTGTTGGACAGGAAGTGTTAGTGCCTCTCTGTTCCATACTTCAGACCCAACAAACTGTTTCTCCTCAACTGTCCCCCCTCCCAAAAAAAGAAAAGTAAACAGCAATAGCAGCTGTGGTGCAGGCAGTGGCGTGGTGAAGAAAAGGGCCTCCTGAGCTTTGGAGGAGCATGTTAACCCAGTTTAGCAGGCAGTTAGTTAGTTAGTTAGTTAGTTAGTTAGTTAGTTAGTGTGACAGTAGCCACGCCGGATGCCAATAGGACATGCACTGTGCAGCATCTCAATGACCAGAATTCACTGGGTACACAGAGAGGGTTTATGGTCCTCCCACAGCTACTCTCCATCCAACCACAAAGGCATTCAGCCTTTTCATTAGGATGATAATGGGGCAAAAGCCGGAAGGGCCCCACGACCGAGCACCATAAGTTGTGGTGATGGCTTTGTGGCGATGTCATGCGTGTCCATGGGAGCACAGTGTGCTGCTACGGACCGACAAAGACAGTCCAGGACAGAAGAAAAAAAAAACAGACCTGAAATTTTAAAGGACATCCTTGAGGCAAGGTTGAACTTGCAAACCAGCAGCCCTTAAAACCTTACTTCCCTCTGACCCTGTCATTCACCACCCGCTAAACCTGAACATGGTAAACCATCACTGGAAAACACTCAGGCTAAAAGACTTTTAATAATAACCCTCGAAAATTGCTGGCGCAGTTATCAGCAAAGGTCTTGAGCTGCACTCACCTTGCCTGACAGCATTCACAATGCGGACAGCGGACAACAATAGCAGGGACATGTGGGCCTGTTCTTTTCAGTCCTAGAATTTACATTAAGACTCTGAGCTCATGCTGTGTGCTTCCACCGCTCAACCCTTCTTGTGAGAAGGATATAGTGCCTCAGCAAAAAAATTGAAAATAAACTGTTGCTTTGCTCTATTAGTACAATGTCACAATGCACACCTGTACTGCATGTTTGTACCTGCCTCATTGTGTGATAGGCCACAGGTTGTCGACCTGTTAAAACACTAAACTAAGAATTTGCAGTCCAAACTATGTCATTTGCAACAGCGAAGGCCTCAACAAGTCCCAGAACGAGCAGAAACCTGATCATGAGAGAATGTGATTCTATCTGAGTGAGTCATTTTACTTACCTGCATAGAAACGTAACAAGGAGCCAATTTCCGTGTTAAGCCCTTCCTCTTGAACTCTCCACGGGTCCTTAAATCCAAGCTTAAAAAGAAAGTCATTCTGGATCTGCAGAGGACTCTCATCTGGGCTAAGCCTCCTGACAGCCTCACCATGCAGCTGAACATACAGTGTGGGACTGGGATCACAGGAATCTCCATTGTGTTCTGCTGTCAGCCCTGATTTTACAGCACCTTGGCCACAGTCTGGATCTTGGATATCAGGTGTATTACCTGTAGAACACTCTCTTGACAATGAGCCGGCACTACTGCTGGGTGGCAGGCTGCCCAGACTGTGTGGGTTGAGTCTGCTGTCTGGTCCCAAATTGTTTGCCATGTTGTCTAAATGTCCTATGTTGCACAGTTTGTAGTTGGCAGTAGCAGCACTGATTCCATTGGGGTGATGTTGCGAGATGGGGTCCATGCTTGTGCTCGACGCAGGAAAGTCGAGGTCCAATTCGTCCGAGGAGCTGCCATACATGTCGTGGCCCTCTGTAGCACAATCAAATGAGGGGCTGAGGATGGATGCCTCTGTGCCCAGGACCATGTCATCGCTGAGGGAGTCCCTGTGCTCGCTGAGCCTGGCACCGGAGCTAAGGTCATCAAATGCACTGCTCTCTACATCTGAGCCAGAATTTAATCCATAGCTATCCAAACAGTTCCTGTGCTCCGAGTCATCATCATTGAGGGTCTCCATGTTAGAGTTAGAATTTAAATCTGACAGTGAACAGGCTATGTTGTCTTGTGATTCTGATTCTGGGGTGAAAAGTTTCCCATCAACGTCCTGTTGCTTTTGCCTCTCATCTGCATTCTCCATGAGCAGCAGCCTCAACCTGCCACTTGGATGGCCCCTTAGTTCTGTGGATTCCAGGGGAGTCAGGTGGTTGCACTGTATACTCGAGTCTTGATTCACCTTACATGGGTTATCATTATATTCGTACTTCACATTGCAGTTGCCATTTTGGTCAGTCTTGAGGTTATCTTTACACAAAATGCGCATAACAGAGCTCGACTTACTGCAGAGTTTACTCAGACGGAGCGCCACCTCGCCGGCTGTGGTGTCCATAGTGCAAAGAACCGGC
The DNA here is from genome assembly GCF_013103735.1 of Etheostoma cragini. Classification (NCBI taxonomy): domain Eukaryota; kingdom Metazoa; phylum Chordata; class Actinopteri; order Perciformes; family Percidae; genus Etheostoma; species Etheostoma cragini. The sequence continues at coordinate 15,073,855 of NC_048418.1, forward strand.
CTGGGATATGAGGGCGTCAGTCTGTCGTGGACATGTATGGAGCCCCGGTGAAGATCAGCTCTCACCCACTCGCGATCTGCGGGCTGCAGCTGCATGTTCTGTCGGTGCTTCAGCAGAGTCTTCCTATCCAGACTCCGAGTATGTAAAGACGAAGAGGACAGGGCTGAGTTCATCTTGGCGGTGACAGCTGAGGTGGCGGCGGTGGCTGCAGCAGCGGCGGAAAGGTTTCTCTTCAACCGCCTCCGTCTCAACAGGAGAGCGCTGGAGTTGCTGGATGAGCCTCGGCCATTAGACGCCACAGTTCGGTTTGACGCACTTACATTAGATCCCACTGAAGAAGCGGAATGAGAAATGCTATTCCCATTCTTTGCGTCTACGCGGGAGGTTTCCAAATGTCCACCGCCATCATCCGCTGGAGTCCCCCGGGCGACAGACAGTCCGCTGGGCTTCTTTATTAACTTGGTCGCGCCTCCATCCGACAGACCATCCTCAGCGACAGCCTGCACATTCTCCATCTCTGCCAATAAAAAGTCCCCCACTTTAAATAAATAACGGTGCGCACTTAGTTACACAGGTACAACCGCTACATTTAAAAGCCTTAAAAGCGTGCCCACCGTGGTAAATATCCGCCAACTGGGCGGTGTTGCTGACTTATTCCACCAGTAGTCATTCACTTCTTGCCTTCCTTTCCCTGTCGGAGTCTCCTCCGCTGCTCCTAAAAAACATCTTACCGATTAAATTTGCTGCGACGAGGCTGGGCGCGCGGAGACGTGACTGTGCGTCCCATTTGGATCGAAATACGGTGCTAGAATATGAAATGAACGTCGGCCGACCTCCTACGCAAATACTGGCTGATATATATTCATGAGGACACAAGATGGGGTCGTTAACAACAACGCAGTGGATTGTGGGAAGTGGATTGCGCCAGAAAATGTCCTGCTTTCTCCGCTAGAGGGAAGAAATTATGTCATGAATACATTTCCCAAGAAGCTTTTCTTCACTTTCAGTCAAGTGAGGCGGTGAGCAGACGAGAGGCGTAAACATAGCTCGTATAAAATGTTTGGTGTGCGGCTACAGAAGTGCTCTTATCTGCGGTAGTGTAGCCTATCTATCTAACCTATCTCTTTATGCTAACAGTGGAAAAGCTACCATATCACTCAAGGTAGTTAAGTTACTGCTTACACAGACAAAACTTATTTTATCGAATATGAGAGAAACTTTGAACTTTTTTAGGCTATTACGGTTCCACTTCATTAAATTCGGCGTGAAGCTCCGCTGTATGTCGATTTATTTTAGACTAGTGGTGACGAGGCAAATAACTTCAGCACCATCTCATCAGGACGCCATTTCACAAGGCCACTGCTGGCTCTTGTTCTATTGTATTTCTCGCCATCTAGTGGCGCCAACCGCAAAGCTCATGACCTAAAATGTTTCGCCTGTTGAGGACACAGCGACCCTGACCAAGGGGAAAGCCGGTGATTTTTTTCAGGTCACCTTCTTTTAAAATTGGTTTAAGCTAAACGGAGTTGTACTATCGTTAGCCGTGCAAATCCAGATGTAGGCTATGCTGTATTGCCAACTACAAATTAAGGTTTGCATATAACGCTTATATCCAGAACATTTGCTAAATGACTTTTGTAAAAATGGTGCTATGTGCACAAAACTGCTTTGCTAGCTCGTGTTGTAAACAAGACATCTGCTGAAAAAGTATCGTATTCGTTAGCATAATTGCAGTACTGTTGAGTTGAAAAACCTCCAAAGCACCTAAAGACAAAAACACAGCGGACCAGACGTGGGCTTTTATTTTGAAAGGTCGAAGCTCGGTCGGGATGGCATGCGATGGGAGGGTCTCCAAGCTGGGCAATTCCCACGATGCAGGGTTGTAAATAGAAGTGTGTTAATATTTGCGGACAAGTTTGCCGTTTGTTAGATATACAAATTCTTCATCCATTTATTTTTTTAATGTGTCTGCTTAGAATATAGTGTTTTGTTGCCTGTTATTTTAGTCATTGCTGGTTTACCATTGCAACCATGTATTAATTGACTGTTATGTTTGATAAAAAAAGAGATATGTTTGAGGAGCTTGCATTGTTGGCTAACTTGCTGATTCTAGCTAAAAATATTGCAAAGTTACACTTGTACTAACGGTGTCGTACACACATCATAAGTCTGAAGATCCTTTACACAATAAGTCTTATGCAAAATTCGTCTTAAATGCAAATTAATCGATTTGAGGTTTTATTAAAATCTATAAATCAAAACTATGGATTTTTAGAGTTGTGTAAAATGACCATATGATGTCCAGCGAGTTTACCAGGGATGTGAATGTATGTATTATTTTCTTGTTTTCTGTTTGTTCTATTTTGTACTTATATTATATGTGTGGATTTAGATAACTATTTTGATTTTTGTTTTTATTATATTTAGCTGTTTTAAGTAGTTTTAGAACTTGGCTATATCAGAGGATCCATATGGTAACAGTTGAAGTCTGAAACACCTCCGAAAGTGGGGATGAAGCATGACCTTTATATTACAATACTATAGTATATATACTGTACTTTTTGAAGCTGCGTAGTGTACATCCTAATATTGCAGCAAATCTTTAAAAGAATAGACTATCTCACCTTTTCTCCTTTATTTTAATGATTTCATGGTACAGACGACAAAGATTATTTCACAGATTACATTCGGTCATTTTGTCAAACAATAGGTTTGCTTACATTATTAAGTCTACTGTAGCAAGGCTCGACACAAAAGGGTTACAAATATGTTCATCAACTATACAAATGTGACACACTACATTTCCAGAAAAAAGTGTAAATGATTTTGGATTGAATAGTTGTAATAAAACCTAACTAACAGTTTTTTCATACATGGGTCTATAAAAATAAGTTGTAAAAATTCATCCATCCTCACGTGGTAATGATTTGTGTAACCAAAGTCCCACTGATGGTCTGTGTCTTCTAAAACAGGAGGAAATGTTGCTGTTTGGTCACCAAAGAAGGAATCTGGAAAAAGGTTACCTTTTCAACCCTCTTGAAGCATACAGGTGGTTGAGCATCATCCTACCCCCCTGCAATTACTACCTGATTTAAATAAACTTTATTTTTCATTTTCAAACCCAGATCAGCGTTTGTTTATCAAGTTAACAAGATTCCATAATATTCTGGCCTGCAGAACATAATTGGAACCATTATGTCAAATATTTACTTACAGTGTGTAAAGTGGTCTTTTGAGAGTGAAGAGGTTTCAAATAGCATGTATACATGGCGATTAATAAAGTGTATCGAAAGTAACCATAGTTAAAGGATAGTTTCAGTTTTTCAGGTCTGTCTTAAAACAACACTCACATGTCCATATACACATATTTTGCTTGCTGTAATCATTCCCCCTGTTTATGCTGGATTATTAAAAGACCCCTTCCTATTTAACATAAGGGGGCTTGATTGAAAAAAATGTAAACTGCTCCTTTAAAAAAACAGGATGACATTGTATGTCAAACAATTTCTTTTTACATTAGAGAAGGCACAGACATCGTCCTGCTCAGCTGGTTACGTTTAACTATGTCAATGTTTGTGCGTTAAATTGAAATTTCTAGAGTCATGCATTTTTAACATCTCAATACCTGAGCTGATTATAATGTGTCACTTATTTGCAGTCAGTGTCAGACCTCCCTGTTGGAAATGCCATTGCATTCATGAATTCCCTTACAGTCTGAGCCTGACTATGTTTCATCTGAATTACCTAACACCTGTCATTATTTAAATACACATTTGTTATGAAGTACGGTATACTACAAGGCTTAATACAGACCTTTCAGAAGAATGAGTAAAAGGGGGCACCTGGATAGCTCAGTTGGGGGAGCGAGCGCCCATGTAGGGGTGTTGACTCCTACACACAGCGCGCCCGGGGTTCGACTCCCACTTGCGGCCTTTGCTGCATTCATTTCTTCAGCTGTCCTATAAATAAAGGCCTAAAAATGGTCAACAAATAATCTTAATAATATAATAAAATACTAAATCTACAGGGAAAAACACCTGTGAAGCAAGCTTAAGTGGAAATACCTGAAATTTAAAACCTTGGCGAAAGCTTGGATGCAGCCGAGTGTAAAAGGGGTGCAAGTACTGTGAGCACCTCTATGGCACCTAGAGACACAGGCAGAACTGACGGTGACTTTTAATCTAAAGGAAATGATAAATCAAACAATTCAAATGCATTCAGAAATGGAATTTAATTGGCATGACGTATCCTTTACATGGTATTCTGTATTTAAAAAATGAAAAAAAGGAACACTTTCAAATTCGTTCAGATGCTCTACCAACATGTAAAAGGAATCAGATTATTGCTGAATTCATGTTCCTTGATTCCAGCTTAAAGGAAAACCGCATGCTCAGCCCAGAGGCTCAGGTTTGTTTCTTAGAGCTGAAATGAGAACTGAAGCGTATGTGTGTGAATTCATTACTAAATATGCTCTATTGTTCTGAACCTATGAACGGACATTTTCAAATAATGGCTTGATGCTGGAATCATACAGAAGCTGGTTCTAACACAAGAAATACCTCATATTTCAAAGTCTCTGAGATAAGATGACCCAATGACATTTTTATTTAAAAAAAGAAGCATTGTGACATGAAAATGACCTGTGTACAGATTCTGAGGATAAAACGCTCTAAACTACCAAATAACCTTTTATTTCACATAAAATCCATAAAGTGCGAAACAAATTTTCTATGTTCCCAGGTTTTATTGGGTCATCTATCCATCACTGACCGAGACCTTGAAAATAAGGGAGAACTTTGCAGACAGAGGCATATTAGTAGGCGGCCAACATCCAGTTACCTCTACTAGATACTTTTCTTTATCTGACAAAACAAGAATATCATATTGCAACTTTAAAAGTAATACAGTAAAAAATAATAAAAATATTTTGTGTACATAAAGCTTATGAGCATTGGAATACTGGTGTAGGATCAGTGATCAGGTAACAAGACCATTAAAGTGAAACGACAAAATGGTCACCAATCAGATATCAAATAAATGTTAACACACTTGGGCCCTGACCTTAAAACAGGGACCATTGTAAAGCCAAACTCTTAACAGTGCAAATAACTTTAGCAATAAACGTTTTAAATTCCTGACTCAATGAATTCACTTATACCTGTACTCGTGTTTCAAAAATTGAGAGTGCATCGTTGTGTTCAGTTGTAGATTTGAGACCGTGTTGGTAAGCTGTTAAAGAGGCAGATGTTTTCGGTGGATCGGTCAAGAAAAATGCAGAAAAGTCCTCCTGAATAAAGCCTTCCTAAAGTAAAGTATAAAAGAAAATGAAAACCCTGAAGTGAGTCGTAATGTGTAAGCACAGTAAAAAAAACGTGGGGGTTACACCTGTAGTTTAACCTTTCTCTGCAGACAACGGATATTGCTGAGTCAAAAGCTTCTAATGACATAAGTAGAAAAGTAAAGTGTATAATACAATGCACACGTTATGAGCAAAGATCATTAAACACACTGCTGCATACAGAACAACAATGACGTGGTGAGGCAGCTCTTGGTATTCCGTTTCAGAGCTGGGACATGTAAAAACATGTACATGAATCATTCATGATCTAAGCGCCTCTATCAAAAACAAGTAAAAACTAACAAAACATTATAAAATAGATAATTGTTGCACATACTGGAATCAGAATATATCTGCCAGCTGCATTTCTTTACATTACATTTCTAAGATTGTGACATGAATGAAACTTGGTCAAGCATGGTTCTTCTTTAAAATGTAACTTTTGTGTTTCATTATGAACAAAATGTACATTTGGGGAGAGTATAGGGCATTGCCCAAACTCTCAAATTCACAGTTAGCAATTAGATGTCAACATGGCCGGTACAGTAAGAATTGCACATAAGAGGGAAAAACAGAAGACAGGACTACATAGTAATGACACAGAAGAGACACTAGGGGGTGCTATAGCCAAGGAGAAGCAGAAGAAAAACAATATTGCACATGGTTCTAATGATGCACCCTTCCCTCCCCCGTGTGTGTCGTTTCCAAAGCCCCAGAAGGTGCAATAAAGATTGATTTCCTGCTGATGTGGTGAGCTCAAAACAAGCAACTCGGCATCTTCACACAGAGTTGTCCATGAGGGCTCGATGGAGTCCAGAGTGACACCGTACTAATGAAGAGGGAGAAAAACATGTCCACTGAGACAAGTCCACTGGTGTTATTGAGGAACCAAAGTACGGCTGCCCTCAGTAGATGTTGAAAGTGTCAATCAATTGCAAAGAAAAACAACACAAAATTGAACCTGCCTGAGAGCTCAGCAGGGAGGTTGAAGAGACAGTCAAGCAAATTCCATAGAGGGGCGATGTAAATCAACTGGAGTCCTTACGTGCTACTACAGTGGATGGAGTAGTGGGTGTCTGCATCTTGGAGCGTAGTACCGACTCAGTTGTGTGGGTCTTGAAAAGGCATTTCAGAAGACATGGCCTTATTGTATAAACTGGCACCATTTTACTGTCCAGCACTTAAGGTTCTCAGTGGAGGAGAGCGCCGGTCCGGCACTGCTCAAGACAGTGGTGGTCTACTATGGTCTGTGAAACCTAAAAGATGAAAACAAAAAGTGGCATGTCAATCAGTTCTTCATTTCACTCACTGCAGTATACAGCTTATACCTTCAGCATGTGAATTGATCCAGCTACATATGAACAAATGCTAAATTATCGGATTGTGCACGTTACCTGGTTAAATGGCGACTTGACTCATGCACTTCCATCTCATTGCTCTTGAAATCGTTGAGTTCCTTCCGTATAGCTGCCTGCAGAGGACAAAAAAGAAGAACATTTGAGAAAAGCTGCTAAGGCTTAGTACACAAACGGCAGCCTCTAAGTACTGGCTTTAACTCCTTTTAGCATGCTTCATGCATCATTTACACCTATCTTAAGGCCATAGATGATTCTGCTGAATTCTTTTCTTACATCACAAGACCCCTCATATTCCTCCTCTTCAGACATCTAAGAGCATGAACAACAATGATGTACAATCTGTTCCTGGTCTACTTGGGCTGTCAGCTTGTGTTTTTATAATATACAGTATGAAGTGGTGATACCCTGGATGCACATGCGTGGACTTAAGTACACATCTAAAAACACATTGAAATAGCAACCCATACAGTTTTTATTTTTATTTTTTGAAAGTCAAAGCTGCACAATGTATTTATGTATTTCATCCAAGGTTAGTCCTTGGATGAAAAGCTTAAAAATTATCCCAGGTTGCTAAAGATCAGATTTCTTTTTTTGCTTGGTTTGCTATGAGAATAAACCAGTCATCTTCCATTCATGTAGTAATGCACATTCACATTTGGGACAATACTCAGTGAATCACGGCCTCTAGGTAGCAACATTGGAGCAGTGGAGGGCTGAGTGCCTTGCCCAAGGGTAGGATGACTGCAAAAAGATTGTATAAGTGGGGGATGAGTCAAGGTTCCAGAAAATAAAATGATGCGTTGGGCTTTTTTTTTTAATAAGCTTACGTCCTGTTTTAAATTGTATGTGTGACAGCAACCAAGGCGGGTGACGTCATTGCTTTTGCCATTCAGCATGACTCAGGAGAACGTCTCCAGCCTTGGAGAGAATGCTTCCGCGACAGGAGAACAAACAATAAATATTCAAATTTGCTCTAGATGGAGGACAAAAAAAATGGAGGAAAACATATCTCATCAGCAGAGCCTCCCTGTGGCGGAGGGGTCCTGAGGCACTGCTTGTCCAGTTACCGAGTTGTTGCATAATCAAAACGCTGAATTTTCCAACAATTTGTCCTGAGGTGTGACCTGCCGTGTTTCAGAAGTGCGCATCATCAAGGCAAAGAAGGCAACGTCACCGCAAAATCAAGAACTCATTAAAAAAAGTCAGATGCACGGACCACTTGGCAGTGAGGAGCAGCACGGCTCCAGGTTGTTTACTCACAACTAGGAACCAGACAGCTTAGGTGGAACTTTCCTCAACAAGCGAGGAGGAACACATCCTACTGCTATTAGTCTCCGGGGTTACGGTTTGCGTCAGAGGTGGGGGGGTTGGGGTTGATAGCAAGATGGCGTTTGAAGAAATGTGAAAGAAGACAAGGAGGAATCTTGAGATTTTTTTAAAGATTAGCTCAAATATACTAAGTGTAGGAGTAACTTGCCTTGTCAGCTGCTGTGAGCCGGGTCCAGGGCTTATCAGCCCGCCGGTCGTAGTCTTGGGCATCTGACACCTCCACGTAGTCACTGAATCGGATGAGAATTTTGGCCTGTCTCAGCTCCTCTACAGTGGGTCTCTGGCTCAGCTGGAAAGAGAGGAGAAAGAAAGAGAGTTGGAGAACAGAAAACTAGGTAAAGTATTCCTAGTTGCTGTCACAGTTAGCAGCTTCTCAGAATTTGCCTATGTTCAATACCTTGTAGAAAGATTACAAAAAAAGACCTGCACATCCAGTATTTCTTGTGCAAGTGCATCAGAAAGGAGACCAATATCACATTGATTTGACATGCAGGACTTTTATTGAATCAGTGGGCTAATAAATCTATCCTAAAAGAATGTGCAAAAAAACAACAACACATAAATTGATAATTCAAGCTAAGGGGATAAAATCAGCCAGGGCACAATATTGACCAATATTAGCTTATCTCAGTTATCTGTCAACGGCTTTAATGACAGTCGAACAAGAAACTACAGAACAAAAATGCCAGAGGTCATTTGTCCATCAGGGAACAGTAAAATTAATTGTTTTTTGTGTGTTGATAATTTCTATATATATATAAAAAAAACTTCAACAGTAAAGTGTCATTACATTTCCTGAGCAAAATGGGTTAAAAACAAATCAAATGTAAGGGATCCTTACCTGCAGTGCATGTGCAATGTTCTATGAATGCATAGTTAGCATGATATACAGTCTGGATGAAAAAACGGTAATGCATACAACACATTCCCTTCAACAGCTGTGAGATTTTTGTTTTAAGCAGCATCTCTGCAGGTGATCAGAACGTGCTACAATCTAATTGAAAGTGAAGGGAACACGCTCAACACCTCCATATGGGGCCAAAAAATTTGGCATCCAACATGTCCAAGGGCAACAAGGACGTTAGCGTCTCCCGGGGAGGCCTTAGAACTACAACACCAGACCTGTAAAAAACTAGATTTGTACTTTTTGCTATAGATGAGTCACTGTCACAGTGTTTGCTTATCCGGGCCAACAATTTACCCCCTCCAAATTAAGTGTGGGTTTGCACCATTTGAGCTATTTTGGACTCACCTTTCGTGACAGCCTTCGTTTTATCTCCCTCTTCTCCTCAATCTCCTCTTGCTCATTGCGAGCTGCAGAGAATGAGAGGATGAGTGTTATTCTGAAGGTGTAAACAGTGCATTGAACATGAAATGTTTAGAAAGTACTGAAAGGGGAACAAACACTATTTGCATAATGTGGCTCATTAAAGTCACACTAAACTAGATAAGTTCCTTACAGCCTAAAATAGATTTACTGCTATTAGGCTTGTGTATCAGGGGAGAATGATTGCTTTGTTCCTTTTAAGTTGTCCCAGCCCTTTTTGCTCCATGTTACTGATCAAGTGATTAACCCATTTCTTTCTTTTACAAGAAAAGAAATGTGATGACGTTAAGTTCTAACATCTCACTAAAATTCATCCATGTGTTGTATATTCAGTGAATTACAGAGATAATAAGCTCCAGCTCAGAGGAGGAAGTTATGTAAACAAGAAGCACACAGGGACACTGCTCCCATTTGCAAAAGCTTCAGCAGTCAAATGTGTGCATACTGCATCCGTAGTACTACTCACAGTTTTGAATTCTACTCCAGAAAATCAAGTCCTGTTTATTTAACCTTGCATGTGTGAGTGTGATAACGAGGACATGACTTGTGACTCGTGAATTCTTTGACTTTGTATTTTCCTCCTGCACCCTGCCAAGGATGCAAGGGATTTTACGAAAGCAGGAACTGCTGGTAAATCAGTCTTTGATGTGAGGGACGCAGAGTACCAGGCAACAGAATGGCTTCTCGCTCTTCTCGTGCATGTGTTTGAGTAAAAAAAACTCCCTGGACACAACCTCTTAGGGAGCCCTGCCACATGTTTGCCTCAGATGAAAAGGCAGACCAAGGAGGAATAAAAAGAGAGATGTACTGTATGCCATCAGCTTTCACATAACTAGGTTTCTCAAAAAAAAAAAAAATAAACAGTTTGCACCAAGTTTTCATGAACAAATATAGACTCGTATTTCGCCACAATGTGTTTAAGGATGGGTTGGAGAGGGCAATTTTGGAGCTGATGTTAGCAGCTTAGAGATTATGTTAAATATATTAAGACACTCACGTTTGAGGATGTTCCTCTGTTCCAGCTCCTCCGCTGTGGGTCTCTGACTCAAGCGCCTGGATAGAAACATACATCCATGGTCAGCACATAACACCAGGCAAGAGGTCAGAAGGGAAACACTAAATCAATACAGTTCCTGATGCAAATAAACCTACTTTACATACATATCAAAATCTGAAGCACCCTTTATCTGCCTGGTTTGTGCAAATAGACAAGGAATTTTTCTCTGGTTAATTTTAGATCTATAAGTACAACTCACTCACTTAACATATGAATAAAAACAGAAAGAAATATATGTATACAAAATTACTGTTAAGTTCGCAGTATAACAATACAAAGGTAATATTTGAAATTTACAAAAAATAAAAGTAAAGAGAGGGAAGGAATAGTGCAATATCATGCACTACAATATCATGGTCTGACATTTAGGATTTAAATATAGTACAAGGGAGTTTAGTGCAATGGTATTATGTTAATAGAGAGATTGGACATATACATCGGGTAGATGAGAAGAACAGTTTTGAGTGACTTTGTTTAGTGTATGTAATCAACCGTCATTGTTCAAGTAAATCTTTGCAAACTGGTTGCTGGTTCTTCTTTTGTGATATGTACCTGTAGTTCAGAGAAAGCTCCTTTTTTTTTTTTTCTCCATTTTGCCCAGTATTCACTTCCCTGCTTTGACAGCAGCCCCCAGTAAGGTTATCTTGTTCACATTTCGCAGCACTGCACGAGTGCTTTTACAACTGACAATCCTTATAAGAAACCCTGGAAGTGACAATCCTTGGCTTTAGAGTAAGATGCAATGTGTCAGTCCCAAACTAAAAAAAAAATAAACATCGACTCAATGTTCCCTTCCTTCCAGTACAACTTCGATGTTGCAACATGGTTCAATGTTGTTTTCTCATAGTTAAAAGGTTGGCATCATTTTTGAGCTCTTGCCTCTCGACAGCTTGACATGTGCACTTCCCAAACAATTCAAACAGCTATCATCAACAATGGCTCTTTTTTATGGAACGACTGCATGGTAATACTGTACACTGGTGCAATGCAGGGAAGAAGGCCAGTAAAAACCAGATATTCCTGAAGACTCAGCTCTCATCTAAAGCTGAATAAGGCAAAATTAGACGGCCACATGCCAAGTTGAAGGTTTTATCACTCAAGACAGCTAAAATAAACCTACCACACACACACACACACAAACACACACACACACATCTACACAGTCAAACACATGGAACATGACAGTCAGACACTGTCCCATCACAATTTCTTCTTTTCTGCAAAATGTGAAGGGATACATTTTGCACAGAATATCTCCAATTTCCTTATCTTGAAAGTGGCTGAAATGACTAAGATACCAAAAGGCAATCACTGTGAGGTCACTCAAAGTGATTTCAACTGGGGACTCTTAATATAGCACTGTGTCAGGACCCTGCGGGAGTAGACCCAACAGTAGGCAATGGATCAATGATTGTCTCCATCTCGTTTAGATGTGACTGCCATCTTGAACTGTGCTGCCCTGTGAGCTATTACCATGCCCCTTGAGGTTATCATTGGGAAAAAGTCAAAACACTGAATCTCAGACTAGAGCTCTCCGCCTCTCAGTACTGAGCATCATATTGGCATTGGGCCAGCAAAAATGCAGCTCCTGAGAATATAACATGCACAGACTGACCGACATCCATATAGAGGCTACTTTCCAAATGATTTATATCACACCCGATTTATGTAAGGCACTGACATTATCTGCTAAAAGAACGGTCTGCTTGTTCTCTGCAATATGAGGAATAGAGAGATGAGCATAATTACATTATATAAGGAGTTACAAGGTTTTATGATGTGGCTAACATGAAGAACAATTGTTTAATGCCGTACTAACATATTTTTAATTATTATTTATTAACAATGAATAAAATGACTGTGTATTGTAAAAGTTGTCACTCATAATGAATAACCTAGCAAGATTTATCGTCAAATTCTGCAGTTCCCACAGCAGTTTGGACTTTTTGAAGATCTCACCTCGAAATCCACCACATCTGTACTCGGCCTTGTCTCGGTCTCAGCTAAGGAGGACTCAGGATTTTATTTCAAGACCGCAACTGCCTTTTGATTATTTTATCAATTACATTTATGGCAATAACAGAGGTGAATGAAGAACAGTCTTAGTTTGTTTCCTGTGGGTATTTTAGATCTTTTCGATTAGTGCCTATGGTTAGTATTTTCCACAATTTATCGTGTCATGCAGTGTCATAATCACACTGGTTTCTTCGAGTCTTTGAACTAAGCTAAACTAACCCTCTCCTGGCTATAGCTTCACAAGTATCTGATCGATTGTCAGAATCAATCTTCTCATCTAACTCTCAGCAAGAAAGCAAATACATCTATTTTCCAAAATGTGAATCTATTTCTTTAAGAGACACATACACTACATATTATATGAACTATATTAAAGAAAGTGAGATTCACAAACAATTAGAAAAAGACACAGCATTTTCACAAGGGTAAAAGCCCAAACTCTTCCGTTGAGCGGTCTCCCTTGAGATAAGTGTCTTCAGGGTTTTCCCAGTGAATCAGGTCAATAGAAGTAAGTTGGGGACGGTGTGTCCTAGAATAGCATTATCATAATCAATTCTGAGTGGCCTCACACAAGCCACAACATTACAGGACACAATGCTGCAGGCAAAAAGCATGAAATTGGGTATTGTGCATCGGATGACACTGTGCAAAGGACACTGTGACAGAGCTTTTTGGGAACATGACAACTAAGCAGGCAGGCCTTCTGGGAACACGCACTGTGTTCCAATCACAGTGGGAAATAGTGATTTGAGTGCCAACTTCTCTAGATTATACTCCATCCCTCCCTTGCAACCATATTTCCCACATCTCATATCTTATTATACTATTCGGCTTTCATTTTCACCCATACGCTTGTCAGTCTTCTCCTCTCTCAACACATTACATCCCCTTTATTTAGACAGGCAAGACGTGTTCAAAGAGCGCAGTGAAATCAACTGAGGCTTGTGATCCTTTGGAGAAAAACATTATGTTGTTGGATGTGTAGTTGAATTACTAGAATTTTTACATGATGATGATTATGATCTCAACATATGTATACAAATCTCTGTGATTTGTACGCACTGCACCATTGTAGAGCGCGTGTGTGTGTAAACTGCTGGTATGAAGTGGCTTGCGTGGTGCTGCTGTGTGGAGGAGTCGGGTGGAGATAGTTTGGCACATGCATCACCGTGGTGATTCAGCCAGCGAGGGAGGAAGTCAGGCAGAAGGAAGAAAGAGGAGAAAGAGAGTGAGAGCGAGCTAGAGAGAAGACAAGAAAAAAAGAGGGGGGGGGGGGGG
>NC_048418.1:15087568-15205473 GCF_013103735.1 Etheostoma cragini
TGATACATCGCTGAAATTAGGTCAGCTCCATTTTCAGAGCCTCTTTTTAACGAGATAAAACGTTTATCCTTATAGGATGTCGAGAAGAAAAAAAAAAAAGGATGTAAAAGTGTTTCAATAGAAAGAAGCCTCACATTTGCAACGCTTAGTCACAGTTCTAGCAGCCGGGACGTTGGGCCATCGCCAACCCAAAGTAAGATAAAAAACAAAAATGCTCGGTTTGGTTGATAAGGGTCAGTGCTGTTTTCCAGCAACAATTGTTGCTACAGCAACATCAACCAGGTTTACAAAAAATATTGAAGTTTAAAGAGGCTTGTGTGTGTGTGCACTCACCTTGTGAGTTTGGTGCCTATCTGCTGCCTAGACTCCAGTCTCTCCTCGTCTGTCTGCATGGGCAGGATGTTTTTCTCCTCCAGCTCTCTTTTGGATGGACGGTTACTCAGCTTGATGGCCAGAGAGTCTTTCCTCAGCACCTTCTGAGCCAGAGAACCTAAACCCAAACACCATGGTCAAAAACAAGAGGGCTGCGGGCATAAAGCTTAGATGTCGGGCCTCATTTACCAAAATGTGCTTTGACCCCCCCATCATTCTACTATATCTCTCAATTGTTGATCATTTTTATTTTCTGGCTTTGATCAGATTTCAGTAATTGCTAAATGTTTGAAAAACGTCCAACTATGAAATTCTGCTTTACCGGATGAGGATTCTTATTTAGTTATATATTATAGTTTTGCGTAACATGTGCTTTGCACAATACCTGAAGTGTTTGCCTATACATAATTTTGGAAAAAACAAGATTCTAAATCAAGTGTCCTGTACCTTTAAGAATTACTTGTACTTTCAAGTCACAATGTGGCGTAACAAACGATTACGTCACAAATGGCCGATGACAACCTTTAAAAACTCCAACATGCTCCCATGCTAAAACCGGACACAGTTTTGCTCACCTCAGCATTTTTGCTGATAGGTTGAGTGTTTCCATGGCTAACAGCATGATACTGGACCTACTTTTTGCCATGCTTTAAAGGTCAAACTAAAACTGAGTGCTAGGAGCCTTCTGGTAAAGCTAACAGTACTGTCGATCAGGCAGATGTGTCATCATTTCTGTAAATATGAGCTATTCGTACCAACAAAAGAGAGGCAAAGACAGATTTCCTGCCAAGGCACATTATGTTTGTCATTTCATGCCTTTGATAACACATAGATGAGAAAAATCTTACATAGACAGAGTATTTATAGAACTGTTGAAAGAAAACCAATGTTAGCCACTGACTTTGCAATCAACGTTCTCTTCATTTGTGCAGTTTAAAAATTAAAGACTCCTCAGGTCACTAGAACGTCTGCTGCTCACTTGTTAATATGTCATCTTCATCATCGTCCTCGTCATCATCCCCATCATCGTCCTCGTCCTTATACATACTGGGCAGATCCTCATAGTCGGACTCGTTGGGCATGTTCTCCTTTTCATCCTCGTAGTCGATGATCACAGATGGCACTTCTCTCCTGTCCAGGGGGACACACTGACCGATGCCATGCAATGCAGAGCTAGTGGAGAGAAATAGAGATATGGAGATGTGTTTCTTGTTTAGAGGATGACCATGCCCATCAGCCAAAAAAGAAATCCAGTTCACATGAAAAACCTCACATATTCAAGCTTAGCTCTATTTCTCCTTTTTACAGTCAGCAAAATGTTTATAAGATGTAGCATTACTCAAACTATAACCCTCTCAAACCTTCTCAATCCAGATAAAAAAGGGATTTAAAAGACAATAACAGAGTTTCTGGTCTAATGTCTAATGATAGCTTAGTGGGTTTTTAATCCAAGTATGGAGGGAGAGGAGATGTATAACTCCAGCTGAATGAAACTGCAGTACAAAAGGCCTGAATACAGACCAAGTACAATTCTGTGCAGTCCTGCAATGACATGCAATCCTCTGAACTACACAAGAGGAAAAGAGTAACTGACTGTACACCTTGTATAATTCAAAACAAGGTGTCAGAAACAAACTTTCAGGAGCAATCATTTGCATGCAATTGCTAACCTGTCACATATTTGACAAATTCAATTTATCACAGTGTAGTTGGAGCTTCTTATGATGAGACACTGTTGCATAACCATTCTTTTCAGACTAATTGTGAGCAATGTCAGGACCATAACTTCGTTTTCCCTGTCCAAATGACTTTGGAGAAAAAGAGATCCTAATGCACAAGGTTACATAATGTCCAATCCGCTACCCTGTCCCTTCTCTCCAAACACGAAGAAACGCAGCTCTTGTAAAGAGCAGCTGGTCATGTTATGTCAGAACAACTGCTGGAGGGACGCCTACTTCATGAGCCTGTGCCCACACATACACACATTTACTTTAAAATTAGGCCATGCTGCCCTGTGAGGCAGGGTGCTGAAATAGACCTGTGCACTAGCACTACATGGCAGGACGCGACCTCAATAACACCAGGATATATATATATTTTTGTATGTGGAGTAGCGGTCAAGACGTCACAAAATTAAACCTACTAAACAGAATGTTCCATGCCCATTATAATGCTTTTTATCAGTAACTATTCTGATTAGAGCTAGATTAGCAACAGATTTTACTAGCAAGAGCTGACTTAACCACAGACTCATTAAATCAATTCTTGGAAAATAATTCTTTATAAAAAGGAAACATGTCACTGCTAACCCTTTGGGCCAAACAGTATCAAGTTATAACTTCCATACAGACAGACAAATAGAGACTAATCCATAGTCCCTCTCTGCCTTCACTGAAGGACAATCAGATTAAATGACACTGAGCACTAACCTTTCAAACCTTTGCATGGAGAGCGCCAGGGTTTTATTGAGCTCCTCAATGATGCGGCTGGGCGCATGCAAGCTGCCGTACTGAAGTTGAAACGGGTGACCGTGGCTCTGGTGAAGACTGGATAGAGCGGCGAGCTGAGAGGGCAGCAAGGTGCCGTGATATGGGGGCATGCCCTGGGGAGGGCCGCATTTTTGGGAGAGGGCGCAGAGGGAATTGGGGGATGGAGAAGGGGAGTCCAGCCCCCCTGGAGGCACACAAATCATCACTTTCTTGGGAGGCAGAGGTGGAGAGTGCTTTCCCCCAGGCATACAGGGCAACTTCATCGGCTGGCAAGAATCTAGGAAGAAAAAAAACAAGTATAACAGGACAGAAAGAAGGATTTACAGGTCAACTTGTGCTATATTACATCAATGAAGACATAAACCGAGTTCGTGGATGATCAGACATGGCTCAGACGTAAGCGCAGGTCAGTGGGAATTAGGTCAGGGTAATGCCAATTCCTTCTGACTGACAGATTGACATTGACAGAGAGAGCCCAGCTGACCTAAAAGAGGAATTTAAGTCACGGCTCGTTTTTCAAAACAAGTACCGTGCATAGTAAGTAATAGAGCACAACCCATTCTGTATATTGGTGTGGGAAAAGAAAAAAGAAGCATTTACTAGGACCACTAACCTGTGCTATGGTTTGGGATCCTAGAGAAAGGTTTTGGAGGGAGGGCAGGAGGCTGTTTGTGGTAATGCGGCGGCTTGGCGGGGATATCCTGATGGTCCCCTGAGTAGGTGACAGATTTCTTGATGGGCAGGACCATAGATGACTTAATTGAAGGCTCCTGAGTACAGACTCCACCATCCATCGAGGATCGGAACTCAAAGGTTGCTAAACACAAAAAAAGTAACAATCTGAAAATGTGTTTGACTGCATAGAAGAAGAAGAAAAAAGAGACACTTCAACAGAAGACTTTTTCGGACGAAGTTTAAAATGAACTCTTGGTGCTGTGTTTTGAAACAATTCAGAAATGTAAAATTGTTTAACGGCCCAAGAGCTTTTTTATCAGCACAAAGCAGACCGTGGAACAGTGTCGGCCAAACATTTTGACAGAACTTTTGCTTTTTAATTCTTCAACAGCGCTGAGCCATTTGATGGTTTTTGCATGATCACATTTCAAGGCTGACAGTGCAATTCACAACGCTGCTCCCATATTCTGACAAACAGTGTGTGGGAGCTTTCCCCCATTCCTACATTTCATATTGACTGCCATTTTAAAAAGAATGCTTCTCCCTGTAAAATTTGGAAAGTTTTTTTTGTTTTTTTTAGACTTTAACATTCAAGCTGTCATACAGAAAGACCTTAAAAAAGCCCCCCTTTTTGAAGCATCTTCATGAGGAAAGATGTAATGTATCTTTGAATTTAGCTGTTAAAATGGCAGACTCTGTACCATTTTACTTATATTAGACTAGTGATAGGGTTTGGCTGGCGCGTGGCACATTAAATCCAGGAACCCAAGAGTGCCAGTTAAAGATGGCGAACAATTAAAGACGATTACAATCCAACAGCCAATCAGATGAAAGTTGATTACATTTTTGCCAACATGGGCATATACTGTATATACATATTTTTTTCTTAAATGTAGCTCTATTTTTGGATCCAATTCTATTTTGAGCACAACAAAGTGAATTGTTAGATATATCTATACATCAATGGATGTCAGCGCTAATAAAACATTTCAGCTTTAATAGAAACTGCTTTCTTAAGATGGATAAAAATAACCACTGATGATCTATCAAGCTGTGGTTTTTATTATTATGGAAACTAGGTTATCACCGGGCAGGAGAATTGAACACACCTGGCCAAATTAATATTCCTTATAAAGAGTTGCACATTAGTGTGCAAAAACAGAAGAGGTAGGTTTATCAGAATTTGACTAATTAAGTGAGCTGGACAGCATCTGTAAGCTTAAGGTGCACATGGTATTTTCATGGTAGTGGCTAGCATTCTATAAATGCAATATACTATTTATAATTGTACTTGATTTAGGTATGTTTGTAAGAGATCTGAGACAGCTGTCTTCATATTTTTGAACAATGTCCCAAAAGCTCAATTTGTAAAACCAAAAAAAATTGAAAAAATGCCACCCATCGTCCTCATTTGCTCTGTTCACATCATGGCAATAGTTAACGGACTATGTTAACTTCACCAACTTTGTTGTTACTGTCCCGAGGCATGCAACACTCTGCTGTCAGACTTAAATATACTCTCCAGCTTTGAATATGGGGCGTCTAACGCACATCAAATAAAGATCAAAGAGTTTATAAAAGCCTACTAAATTTCAATAATGAACGATTATACCACTAGATGCACCGTGCCAAATCTTCAGGAGTGCACTTCAAAGACTGATTAATGAAGATATGAATAACTTTATAATTTCCCAGCTCTGTTAATTTTAAATGTGACTTTATAACATAGCTCACCTTTTTCAAAGATCTCTTTAAGCACTCCTCTCTTGATCAGCTCATCTCTGCTTTGTCGCATTGACATCTTCCTTTCCAAAGCTGAGGGGGTAAAGGAGAATAATGTTAAGTAATTTTCATATTTGTCAAACCATTCAATAACCAAGCAAAACTGAAAAACATTTCCACATCCCTAGGCAAAATAGTTTAAAATCACTAGCTATGGTTTTTAGTAGATTTAGGGTGATACTGGCAATACCTAGCAGTCTATGAGGGACTTTAAAGATAGCAGTGCATGGAAATTAAAATCTCCATATCCTTTATTTTCCAGTTGTTCTGGAACTATAATAGGATCTTTCAGAGAGTTGAGTTGTTGAAAACATGTAATAGGGCAGACATTTTTCTATATTTTTCTTACTGTCAACAAATCCCATAAAAAGATCCAAAACTTATCATGCAATAGTCTATTTTTTCTGTGGCACTCAGTCCCAAACCCATTTGTTCCAACTGAATATGTAAACCTTTTAAACTTATTTATTACCTTACATATTCTTAAAACTACTGAGCACTGTAGTTTTTAGCAACGGTTATTAAGTAAACAGGGAACTTGTTGGGGACTATTTCAGCTGTGGATTATTATATATTTGGTAAACTATAGCATATATAGCAGCAGGACAGTGTGTTTGACACTAACTGAACTACAGTGCCCATGTTCATTGTAATCAGATCATATGTCACCCAGTGCAACAGTATGGCTCATTGAGTTTCTAATAGTTTTTGGACAACAATAAAAGTATACAGAATATAAGATATATCATGCTTTAGCTACACAGTAGTAGTTAGGATCAATTCATTGTTGGGTTGTCTTTTTATGAAATCCAAACTTATTCTTTAAGTAAATGCATTTTTTTTTTAACTTATTTACCTGAACACAACTGTATCACCAGTATATTATTGGTCTCTCTGTACATGTACAGTGGTGCTTATAAGTTTACATGCCCATGCTTAAGTTGGGCATGATTTTATTTCAGTTAGACTAATAGTCGGTTTGATTTGCATTGAGAGATGATTTTATGAAAAGTATCCCATGCCTATCTCTATGTATGGTGAAGGGTATGTGATGATGTGGGGTTATTTTAATTCCAAAGGCCAAGGGAACTTTATCAGGATGCATAGTGTCCTGGATCCACAAAATAACTGTTCTTTAACAATAAAAATTTGCCTGCCTTTATGGGAATTTAACATAGGGATATGTATACTTATGCCCTCTCTATTTTAAGGAAGAACATGTATTAATTTACAATGCATTATTCATTCACAAAGAAAATTGGTGTCCTTAAAAGGTTGGATTTTTTTAAATTAATTACTACTAATTTTTTTCCCCTCTTTTTAGTTAACTTAAGCATGGGCATGTAAACTTATGAGCACCACTGTATGTGTGATTGTACATCTGAATTCTAAGCAATGTCAGTTAAGAGAATAGTAGTATTAAAAATCCGGCATTTTGTTGTGAAGATAATCTAGAATTGCGACTTCTCTTCTGACCACCTAAAGCAACAACAACCAACAAAACAGATGGAGGATGGAGAGGAAGGATGTATTCCAAACACACTTCTCATTGTAATGCACACGTTAACATGTCCCATTGCACCTGCTTCTATTTTAAGGCTTCAAAAAGTCGAGGATCTTAACATCTTCTGTAGGCTGAACAAAAGCAGTTCAAAAATCATGTTAGTAATTTTAAAATCTACCCCTGCATAGAAACAAATTAAGAATGTAAAATGAGGCTCAGCAACACACGGCACAATCATCTCCCTGCAGGGCTCTGTAGCTCCTGCTTAAGAGGGAGATCACAGATTGTGCCATGTGAGCTTTACATATGACCCAGGAGTCCTGTCCCAGCTCTATCAGGGGCGGTGTGTTCAATGCTAATACATCCTCGGTGTGGATTTATGGAAAAACTGACAGCTTGACCTCTCTTTGTCTTGCCCTTAGTCACAGTGGATTTGAAAGCAACTGCTGAGAGTCCAAAATTAAAAAACACAAATGAAAGCCATACAGATGTCAGACGGCAGGCGTCCGGGGCAGAAATTTAGATCCCCTGTGCTTTAGTGTTTGAAAAATCCCCAGCAGAGTGAGCTATCATAAAACAGTACGCTCCATTATGAGTTCCGCCGGGATCCCAGATGTTTAATACCACTCAATACTTCAAAAGTTTTTGTTTTTAGATTTTTTGGGGGGGCATTTTTAGGCCTTTATTTATATAGGATAGCTGAAGACAAAGGTGTGAGAGGGGAACAGTTTTTTTTCAATAAAAACCTGTTTGAGAGCAGCTTCAAGCCAGGATTTAGTTAAGCAGCGAAACATTTGTTTTGGAAAAATGTGTGACCAAAATATTACCAATATGTCACATCAATCATCTGCACTGGTGAAGAGTGTGAAATCAAAGGAAATTGTGGATGCTACTTTGGATGCTACTGCAAGCAGCTCCATCAAAATGTGACTTTCTATTCCCCACACAGACATAGCAATTTTAACATTAGGTCCAGTCAAGGGGACAGTAAATAGACGTATCAAACAGTGGACCCAGAATCAATATAGAAGAATGTTTCTAACAGAGAGAATGAAGCCCGTTCACTAGATTGTTTCCCACAAAGCAAAACAGGCATCACACGTTTCCCTTATTTCTACCTGCGCATTCACACAACAGAAAATGGAGAGGTTTCTATTATTGCCTGCCACATGAGCAAGTCAACCTTGTAGTACTCTGAAATTTTAATCAATACTATGGATCTGTGCACCTTGGCAGCCAATGTTCATGAAACTCCCACAAGCTTCTATTAATGAGAAGCAACAAAGTATGTTAGTGGTTTTGACTGCGGTCAATATCTAAACATTTTCTTTAATTTTTTTTTCGGATGTAAATCCCTAGAACACAGTTCTACACTATTTCTGCCTCTCTACCATTTTTTTTTATTAAATACAATTCCTTCAATAACACTTCCTTCTGGCCCCTTCCGTGAAGTCAGCTAAAGTAGACATTAACATCCATGTTATGGGTTATTTAAAAAAAAGTAAATAAAAAAAGTTGGGTGACAGACACAAGTTCATCAACAAGACAAATCTCTTTAAAAACTTCAGCACCAACTGTTTGCCAGAGTAGGTAAACCCGGGGCAAATAGGTCGACGCATGGCTGGCGGTGCTGTAGTAGGTTAAGGATTATACTGCCGTTTCATCCAAAATCAAGAGTAATTACTCAAAGCTTTATGACATAACTGCTTTGCCATGGATGTGCACAGTTACGTAATGCCATCAACTCAAAAGCCTTTGTGAGGATATACTTTCAGATTGACAGATATCGTGTGCTCCTGAAACAAAAGAAGAAGAAATTGTTTAAATGGACACCGCAGATGGTAGAGAATTAAGTCAGGAGTCAAAACACTGGCTATTCTTGCAAAAAAACTAAAATCATTTTGTTTCATATTTTCTAAATACATTAATATTGTGGAATTTCATGGTCATTTTATCAGAAAGGTCCTGGGAGAACCATACAGAAAAACACATTCAGTGTTGATAAAAGAACCATCTACTCGCATAAAATATTTAACTTTGATCCGGAGTATAAATGACTAGATCACCAGAATGGCAAATCATAAGCTGTAAGTTTGAAATAAGGTCTATTACTTGCATATATTAAGTACATAAAGTGTGCAGCTGAGGTACACTAACAGGAGCACACTCTATTAAAAGGCCTATCAATACCGAAGAACATAATGCAATCTTTCATATTATTGTACAAAAAGCACAGACTGTCCTCTAAATCCCCTCGAATATCAACCAAGTTTTATTTTGGACGGTCCACCCTGGGCCCGAGTGGTGTCCAACACTGCAGCAACACAAGCTGTACCAAGATGAGATTAGACGCCTATCGGGGAGACTCAGCTGAGAGCACATTAAATGAAAGTGGCATATATTAGTACAGCCAGTATTGATCTGGGAACACAACACTTAGTTTTTCAAAGAAAATATATTCCACTGCGAAGTGACCCAGATAGTTGGAAACATCCAACCAACCCCGAGGCTCAGTAGCTCAAAGTGGAGGCTTTTACCGAAGCAGTTCTCTCAGCCGGAGCCTCACAAAAACTGTATTAAAACTTTCATGGAGTCTTTTTTCTTCCTCAATGAAAAGCTCAAGCATTAAGGCTGACACGTCAGAAGGCTAAACCAGACCTTGATACATGCATACAAATGATACAGAAGGTTTGTAATGTGATTGTAATGGGTTTCTACTCTCCATGACGTGTGTGATCAATGGACAGGTAGGAAATCTGTGATGATTTTTATTTATTTTTAAATATGCCATTAAACAGCAGGAATATTGCATTTAGTAAACGACTGTCTAAATAAAATAAGGCAATAAGGAAATCTTTACTAAATGCATTACAAATTAAAACAAAGATAACATCAGACTACTACGTGCATGTTCTTTTGATAAACCGCTGCCTAGTGAGATCTCTTTGTGATACAAGCTCACGGTGAGAATGTACTGAGCACGATAAGACAGCATGATAAGACGTTCCAACTGTTAGGCCCTCCCGCCTTCCTTCCTGAGGTGAAGAGTACAGTATCCAGAGCCAGCCTTCATCTGCCTAATATCACAACACATTCATAATCCACTACTGTGCTCAGTGTCCAATTATCTACGACAACATCTGCATGCCCAGTGAGTGGTCTGCTCCCCGCTGGCACAGGAAACATAATCAACAGTGAGGCATCGCAGACAACTGCAGGGACAAGAAGACCAAACGTAGAAGAATGGATCACAGCAGTAAAGCAGGAACGGCGACGTTGTCTCTAATGGGATTAATATTGGGACAATATCGTAGGGTTGACAATTGGTGCTTTAACAAAATAATTTCACAATTAGATTTGAGATAAATAATCATCAATAATGTGCATTTAATGATTAAGTGGTTAAAGGCAAATAAAAGCCAGAACAGTCTGGTGAGTTTAGAAAATGACATTATTGTCAATGCTTATTGTACTGTAATGCAGCCTGTAAAACCAGGAAAAGACAACACTTACCATGCAACAATATCTAAAATCTAAGCCGATATCAAGTCTACTATCACGATATCTATGTATTACCCAGCCCTAAATGTACAGCACATTTTCCTAGTCCATGTATTGTTCCTAATAATGTAGGAATAATGTATAATAATGTTAATAATTAATAATGTAAATAATGTCTTCTTATAGTTGTTTAAATGAGGTCATCCCATTCCAGGCTTTAAAGCGAGTAAATAACTCGGCTGCCAATGTAGTGTTGACAAATTAAATGAGGGCAAATGCACAGCGGCATGTGTAATTGTCCATTTTAAAAACATAAACCAATAGTGGGACTACAGGTCAACCCAAGTCAAAACTGTTTCCTGGATGTTGTTCCTCTAAAACACAGCTTTCAACAAAATGCGTGTTCCAAAAAAATACTAAAAGTATGTTTAGAAAAAAAAAGAAGAAAAAAAAAAAAGGCACTGAGCTACCTTTCTTGGAAGAGGTCTGATAATAAACAAACCATCAAAAAATAAATTGAGACCATTTTATTTATTTATGCTCCAATTTAAAGTATCGTTCGATAACATGCCTGCACAGAAATCCACTCCATGCTTCATTCTGTTGTAAGCTATTCAAGCATGCATACTACTCCATTAATTGGACATTGGAGCAGGTGCATTTTTTAAATTAAATAAAAAAAAACGACAGACACCCAAATATTTCAAAGAGGCTTTGTAATTGTCACAAGTTTTCCTTTAATGGATTGTGGGAGCACAGTTGGATTAAAGGAATGTAATCTTTAAAAAGGAGCTTTGTCGGTTCTTTACTTGTAGCGACCCCTTTCATATAACAGGTTTAGTCATTTCAGCCACTGTTTATATGAAAGTATTTATCAGTGCAACTTTCAATCCCCATTTAAGTGCAATGGTCAATATGTTGACCGCAACAGTTCATAAAACCCTGAGCCACCTGCTGTCATTTGAATTTACTGCACACTTGTTTGACTTCTACTCTTCCACTGCCAGGTGCATTAGTGCAGGCCACATTCCTCGTTTGGGGTTTTAAAAGTCATGTTCACGCTTCTCGCTGAAACTGACGTGACTGTGTGTGCGCTGTTGTAGTGGCGTCACTGTGGCTGAAGAACCTGCCTGAGCATCGGAGTTACTTGCAAGACTTCACACCGCCTACAGCTTGAAACGGTGCAGAAATTACCAATTAGAGGCCGCTCCGTTGAGATATGCTGGTGGGCCAAAACTGAGCACCCACGTGTGCCAGACTGCCAGTAGGCTACATTCATTTCAAATGAAACACTGCAGTTGGTGCTAAGTGGAACGCCTGTCATAATGTGATTGGTTATGTCGCTGTCAATATCCTGCTCCATTGGTTCTTAATTTCCCACGAAGCTGATAGCGGTTACGTGTCAGTTAAACGTCTCTTCTCCAATCCTATCAGTATTTATAAGAAGTGGCGATGTCCTAAGTTGAAATATAGCCTATACTTTAGTGGCTTTATTATCGAGTTAACAGGTGCCCGTGTTCATGTCGCTCTCCATTTCATATGGTTCTGAAATGCAAACATTTTCCGACCACTTTTTTTTTAAAGGGCATTACTCGGCGCCTATGGGTCAAAATGCACCAGAATGCTGCAATCAAGAAGGATTGAACAAAACAATGGTAGCAAAAAATATATATTTGGAGCAGCATTATCCATGCAAAACAAGTGGATAGCAAAAGCGATGAAGAGAGCTTTTCTTCATTCAACTCCACTGTGCATTAACACCATTGTAACAGAAAACAAATACTTTTGTACAGCTCAGCTCTTCCTTGTTGTCCTTCGCTACAACATGGGAGGCTGTTGTCATAGAGCAACCGGGATTGCACCAATGAACAGAAAACATCTATATGATTGTTTCAACAAGTACACACTCGCGCACTTTTTGACACTATTAAAATACAATAAAATGTCAAAAAGTCAAGCGTCTAAAGCTAAAAAATAAATTTCCTCAGCAGAAATGCCAGGAGGACCATGTTAGGGCATATACACAAACTACAGCCAAAAAGCACCCTGGGAAGAAAAGCAGGCACATCCTAGCTGAATATCAACCAAAAATCCAAATGAATGTTTTGTGCTAGTGGGAAGTGACGGAGATGACAAGATATCACATTAGTGATCACATAAGAGACTGACATAATCGGCGGTAAGAGAGCAATGAGGCAGCCCCAGAGATGATGATGATCAAATCCGCCAAAGGACTGATTCATTCACAACTGGAAGATAAACGTGACTCAGAACATCCTGTCCTGTTCAGATCGGATTCACGTCTCTGTGCAACAGCTTATCTTCTACACAAGCAAGAATTCTGCTTCCAACCCTGCAAGATGCGGTCTGACAAAGTGTCTCCCCCTGTCCACCAGGCTGACGGTAGAATTCAGGATGTGTCAGCCAAGGAAAATAAATATAGCCACATCTGAGGAGAGCGTGTCCTTCACTCGCCCCTGACAACGTCTGGCCTGCAAGATCAAAGGAATTCGAAATAGCCCTCAAAATGCTGCACTTTTACAGTAACACATTTGCCGTGTTTTCAATAACCCTGGAAACTGAAACGTAGTATTTTTTTCTTTTGGCCAAATGATATACAATAACTTTCTGCACAACCGAACAGGGTATAACAGGATTGTTTGTGATACACTTGCATGTGTTTTCTGTGCTTAGATTAACACACTGTAAAATTGAGTAATGTCTAGTACCAGCTGAGGTCTGCTTGAACTTCTCACTTTTCTTCTTCCTCCATTTCCATGGCTTGAGGAGGCGTCCCAGAGTGGCAAACTTGCTCCGATGACGGATGGGTGGAGTGTGAGTGCCGGAGAGCAAGGACTCAGAACGCATGGCGGCCAGCCTCTCTCCTTCCTCAGCTGCAAAGGAATACAAAAAGGGAAAAGAAAATCAGGGTATAGTTTAGGTGAGGATGCAGAAGAGGCGATATTTCGGAAATCATGCAGGAGAGCAGTGATTGCAGCAGACAGGTTTGCTTACAGAGATGCAAGCAGTAAGAATCTGTGCCAAGTGGCCTCCTGAATTCCCTTCTAACCGAATGAGGTTGGGAGAGGATGAACAAACCCGCAGATAGCATTATGCACACGATGCTCCGAGTCTTAACAGTTTGACGCTGCATCACACTGAGCAGTTGGCATTAGCTTGCCAAAACACAGTAAACAGACTGATAAGCACCTCATTAAGGGGATATCTTTCTACTCCTCATCAAATATTCACAAGACCCAGCCCGTTAGACTTTTACATACCGTTGAATATCAAAAGCCGAGAATGTTAGGCATTTTATTCTAACACAAAATATTAAATGAAAAGGGATGTTATGTTTTTAAAGATGCCGCAATCCGAGGCTACAAACAACCCCACTTACAAAACACTAAGCCCCAGGGCACACACAAATGTGGCAAAGTTGCCATGTGCTTAAAAAATGGAATGGAAGACAAAATGGTGGCTCATCCAAAAACAGAAAACCCAGACGAGGTCACGTTTTCATGACTGGGTCAGGATGGTGGAGGTGACTTCTAGCACAGCATGTTGTGTCAGTGTCACCACGGTGCGTCAGATCATCACCCATGATGTGCTGTCAGAGAATGCGCTGGTGGCTTCTTTTCTGAAAAATTACATCACATTCGCGATGTTTGCCAACACAGACCTATTACTTTGCAAGCCAAGTCACCTCCCCAGGGAAATGGGACAGCAGGATAATTAATGAGACAGTAATGCAGTCGCAATCAGTCCCACGGACCATCAATTGAATGCTCTGGTGCCTCAGAGCCAACCATCTTAGAATGCCTCCCACCAAACTACTCTACCACTCTATTAATAGCTTAACAGTTGATGCAAATTAATTAGGAGGTCTGAAAGCTAGATAAAGGCAAGAATAAAGAACCAAACCGCTGAGTAACATCCAGCAGCTTCCTTCTCACAGTAGGATAGAGAGGATGACAACTCTTTCATAAACTTCCACTTCAATAAATTCTTACAAACATAGTTCACAACATCAAACACTTCATAGGCCTCTAGACATCCCTGAAATATATATTACGTTGACAAATGAAGCAAGCTTTTGATTTGGTGCATTCTGTGAAGATGACTGCTCCGTGTATTGTCTACCAATAGGGCTGTGTGCGTGTGTGTGTGTGTGACACAATTTTTTTTCTTTAAGTGAACCATTTCCAGGCAGAAAATAAAGAACCAGAATATCTACATTTAAGCACATGGTGATATAGTTAAACACAATCTTCTCAAGCCTAATCTGCAAAGTAAAAGGAAAAATGAGAAAATCCTCTTCCAAGTATCTAGGCTGATTAAAATGGTGCTTTATTTTTTATTTTATTTTTTATTCTTTTTAAGGCAATTCTGATCATTTCCTGACATCGGGCACATACTACCCCGTGTTCACCTGCAAGCGCGCACACACACACACACACACACACACACACACACACACACTTCAAGTTATGAGTTTTCTTTAACATTACTATGAGATCCCCCAGCCTGCCTCTGGTCCCCTCGTGGCTAGAAATGGTGATAGCGTAAACCGAGCCCTGGGTTTCTTGCTCTGCTTTTGAGAAAATTAAAGCTCAGATGGGCCGATCTGGACTCTTGCCCCTTATGAGGTCATAAGGGGCAATGTTACCTCCCCTTTCTCTGTTTTGCCCACCCAGAGAATTTGGCCCCCCCCATGAGAGAGAGACATCATGGCTTTCAAACCAGTAAAGTGAAAGCCATGACACTTGTGATGAAAACCAACAAGTTGCAATTCACGTCGGACACTAACCCTTTAACAAGTTCTGATCCAGTCAGAGTTAATTTCCACAAAAGCAACAGCGAGTTACAGTCGCTTTGTGTTAAAATGTAGCCTGTACACTGACCCACTTCAAACTGTAACTACAGAATATTATCACACAAGCACACACATCAAGGAGACGCAAAAGCCCATTCAATGAGCGTCTGATCTGGATGCAAAACACTAAGCAGCCCAGAAGAACTGCCCCAGAGAATGAGAGGCTCGAGCCTAGGTAGCCTACTCACCTTCCTGTGTATCGTTCCCGCGACTGCAATTGCTGCAGATGTGCTTTATCTCTTTCCCGATGTGACAGTGGATCGTAAAGGGCATGTTATTGTTGTGGTGCGGATGCTGGCCGTGCCCTTTCTTGTTGCTGAGAGACATTATTTTGACCAGGCTGAACGCCTTCTTCTTCGGTTTCTCCACCGCCACGGGCGTTTCTCGGCACCCCGTGGTAAACCAAGTGCCGTGCATGATGGTGGGCGCAGGATCCACCGTCGGGTAATTGGCCGTCCTGAACATCGGGGACGCGAAAACGGAGCACGGTGTAGATTGAAATTAAAGGGCCATCAACCTTGTCCTCCCGGACCTAACAGTAGCCGCTTTTTATCGATCACAGATCAGCCGCTTCTCTCTGCTGTGTTCCCACACATTTACCTGAGATCCCAATAACGTGAAACTATTTGGTTACGCAATGCAACAACAAAAAAAAGAGCGCCGCTGCTGAGGAAAACAGCCCTGCTGCTAGATTTAAGTAAGCTAATAATAAAACAGAGGGTGAGCAGAGAATAGCAGTGACTACCTCTCCCTCCCAGAGCTGGAGACTGCAGTCGGTTGTAGCTAATCCACGGTTAGTGGAGCTGAGCAATGAACGCCTGTGATTGGCTGCACGGGGCGCTCCTCTAATAGGCCAGTGTGGACTGAAGAAAAGGTGCTCGTCTGATAATTATTAATCAATTATTGTGTTTTTTTTTAGCAAATTGAGTTATGGTGGGTTTTTGTTCTAATCAACAAATCTATAATTTACTCAGAAGAGCCTAGTAATTAATACAGTCTAATATGAAAAACTGACTGTAACTTTATTAAAAAATAAAATAAATACCCAAAGAAGATCAAAATACTGATGATACTGTAGTATTGTAGAACATTTGACTTTGTGTGACTACAGCAAGTTCTACACAATGAAAGGGACTGGACCCAATATGAGACCTGGTACCTCAAAGCTAATATGTAGATTTGGAGTTAACAATAATAGATTATTTCTGTCTAAAAGGAAGGAAATGAGCCATGTATGTTACCATGTCAGTGATGCCAGTCAGGTGCTCAAAACACTTGATAAAAACTACATGATCTACTGTGATACAAAAAAAAAACATACTGAGATCAAATTTTGTATCTACAGTTAAAAATAGGTTTACATTAAAATGATATCACATTATTGTTTTCTCTCTTGTCTTTTATTGAATGTTGTGTTTGTTTATTCTTGGTTGATGTAAAGCAGGTTGGACAACTGTTGGTTGCTGTAAAGGGCTATATAAATAAATGTTGATTGATGGATTGATATTTACTACACTAATGGATCACAAATTAACAGTACGTCTTCCACATGTATCCCCGCCTCTGACAGATGCCAAAAAAGGCCAAAAGAGAAAGCCAGTTTTAAATGCATGAGGGCAGCGGTGACTGCAAAAATGACAAAATATATTTAATTTGGGCATAAAAACAGACAAAAACTCAGTGAATTTAAAATCAAAGACAATAAACACAGCAAAAGGGAACATAATCAGTTATCAGACAGCCCAATACTTCAAATGAAAGAGCTAAGCCTCAAGTAACAGCAAAGCATTAAATATTAACATCACAAATTCCAAACAGCAACTCGGGTTGATCCCTGAAGTTACTGAGCACATTTTTGGGGTAATTGATAACATTACTGGCCAGTTAATGAGGCGTTAATCATGGAAATGATGAGGAACCCCACGGTATTTCCAGTGACGATTCCTACAAAGCGGTGAATGGCTGTGGGCTGGGGAGGATCTTTGATGTTCTTTCAATGAGCTGCAGCTTATTCTGATGGCATCAAAACCCTCTCTAAAATTAGGGGCACAGGCACTGGATTTACTCCCACAACGGTGCAATGCAGCAACCGCACTCAGCTGCCTCTTTTTTCGGCGCAAAGTTTCACACTTTTACATTCATGTGTGTTGAAGTTAGGAGAAAGGCAAGAAAGAGCTTTTTGTTGTCTCTGAAAAACATTTTGCAACAAAGAGTCTGAAGTTAACGGATTAAGGAGCGAATGTCTTGCACAGTCATGTCTTGTCATGCACAGTAGATAAAACTGCAGCAAAGGGTGACTCTGCAAAGTCTGTGTGTGATTGTGAGAAAAATAATAAGAGGCTTTAAACACTAAAGAATTGTATATTGCTGTCTTAGTGCACTAGTAATTTCACAAAGAAGGAGAGTGATAACCTTTCTCTGTTTACTCCCATTAGTGCACATTATCTTGCCTAAAGACTTTGAATTATTTTAAAAATGTTAAGGCTGTAATGTTGAGATTTATAATGTTAGGCTTATTATATTGCACTTAATTACCTATAACTGTACTTATATATTTGTATATATCAAATTGCAATGTGCAAATAGCTGTCTCTCCTGTCCTGACCACAGAAATCTTAACTTGCTTTTGCTGTCTCAGTAAAAAACATAGTATGATCAGATTGATTGGAGCTTGTGTGTGTGTTGCAGTGGTTTGAAGTTTCTTTCAGAGGTGCTTCCAACAGGTTTTGTGTAAACCTTTAACTAATTCAGTGTTAAATTCTTGGATCAGTGCTGATCTTTAAAAACTAAGTCTACTTTCTGTGATTGACAACATACCTGACACATGTCACAGTAAAGCTAAACTAGCACGGTAAACTCCCCAAAGCTGCTAAGAAGTATTCGTCAATCCTTTCTGACTCACCTTGGACGGACATGTCGGCTCATAATGTTGTTTCCATGAAACCTTATTAATGTTAGTTCTTATAAACTGAAAAGCAGTGACAGTGTGGTTACACATTTTAGAATCATATGTAAAATGGGTGACGTTTTCCTTGAAAGAGAGTCAACAATGCTGTTTTTTTCTTATTTTGGATCCTGGTTCAAACTGGTTTCCATGGATGTTGTGCGGGTTTTAGGTCGAACAATTGTTCAACTTCTGACTGAGCAGCCTGTCACTACACATTTTCTGTTCCTGTTCTCCCTGCAATTCTCTGTCTCTTCCCATCTGTCATTCTCCTCCTGCCTTATCTGTCGTACTCCCTTGTGCACAAACAGTACCAGAGATCCTTGAGACAATCTGAAAGAGAATTAATAAAATGGTAGAAGTGCAGTGCCTTGCCTTTTCTACTTTTTATATAGGGAAATGTCAATGATAGTTACGCAATCATAATCTGTAAGGAGAATGACATTTTTTTTAAACTGTTCTTGGCTCCACCTACAGCATTAAGCTCAATCTTGGTCCTGACAGGCAGCAGAGTAATGTCACATGATTATGTGAAGTTAACAGACTGCAATACGTTCAGGAGGGAAACAGTGACGTATTCATTTTGAAAATATATTAAACACAGACACAGAGCAAGACACAGACATACTGAGATAAAAGTGTATCTTGCTATTTTTAAAAAACAGGTGTGCACGACGACAACTTTCCCTCTTAACATTAACAGTCAGTGTGAATTTAATTCTGCTCAGCCACAAAATCCAACAGAAATGTTCCTAGCACTGTCACAGACTGTCAGGGACTGTTGTAAAATGCTTGCAATTACAGTTTCAGAAAACTGTAAACAGAACACTGCTCACTTTAGATCTCTGTTATTATTCATTCTGCCTGCCTTTTCCTCTCTTGCCATGTCTCAGTATGTTTTCTGGCAATAACACAACACATCAAGTGGTACCTGATATAAGGAACAGCTAAAACTGAACAATGTCACAAATAAACTTAAAGAAGCTGCTGAAGTCTTCTGATTTCCTAAATAAGAAATGAGCACCTTTCCAACATGGTTTGGTATTTCACCTGTTATCTAATGACTAACAACCAGTATCAACATTTTTGTCATATGGAGGATAGAAAAAATTTAACAAATTATAAAACAAAGTGATTGAGGGCTTAAAAATAAACCTTTATTAAATAGCATGCAGTCATAATTTATTGTGCAGTTTTCATGTTAAAAATGGCTCCAAATTCCCCAAAAGCAGTCGCCTTGCCATTTAAATGAGGCCAGTTCAAGTTAATGCCATGTTACAATGCCGCCACCTAGTGGGGTATTGTTGTAACATGGTGACAAATTATTTCATAGCACCCTTAACAAACCATAAACAGAGAGTACATTCTAACGGTTCTGCTGCTTATGTGCCTCTTTCATCACAATACAGATTGTTTATCATTAACAATTGCTTTTGTAATATCTAAATGTCAGAATGCCTTTATGTAACTATAACTATGCTACTAAAATAACTGAAACGTGCGTCTGCCTTTCACGTTTGAACGTAACGACGTAATGCGTATAGTTCCCAAAGAGAAGTCAGAAGTGGCTTCCACAGTCAGACGTTTTCCTACTCTGCGACATAAAATGTAAAATGTTGTCCTTATTGCCAAAATGAGCAAGATATTAATGGACCATGGTGAGAGTGGGTGTTTAGCACTAAACCTTACCTAAGTCCCTAACGTTAGATAAAAATATAGCGTTAGAAAGTGATGGTTTTGGGGCAACTTCACGGCTAATGTTAACGGAAACAGTAGCTATTAGTAACGTTACAGCAATACACGTGGGGTTTATTTTCACTTTAGCGATGAAAGCAGTTGTCTCTGTTATCACACAGTTTTACCATTTGTTTTCTCTGGTTCCCTTCCTCTTTCCTCCCTCCATCTTATCGTGCCCCCTCTGCAGCTCTGTGGGAGATAGTGAAGCAGGGAGCTGTGGTGTCCTATGGTCTGCTGGAGGAGTTCGTTACCACGGTGTTGG
Organism: Etheostoma cragini; assembly: GCF_013103735.1. Taxonomy (NCBI): domain Eukaryota; kingdom Metazoa; phylum Chordata; class Actinopteri; order Perciformes; family Percidae; genus Etheostoma; species Etheostoma cragini. The sequence continues at coordinate 15,107,711 of NC_048418.1, forward strand.
AAACGGTCCCTGAACTGCTCACACACACACAGAGAGAGTCCAACTAGCTATGGGCCTCCGTGCAAAAGTATGAATTTAAGCATACCCAAGTGCTGTTACTATTGTAACGTGAGGGTTCGATATTTGGTGGTGGTTCACTCTTTATGGGAGTAAACAGCGAGATAGAGACAAATAACTTTCCCAGTACCGGACTTTAACTGAACACACATCATAACAACAACACTTCCGCCGCGTTTCCCCCCCTCCCGTCTTCCACATGACTGCACTAACCAATCAGAAGCGAGAATTTAAACCGAGGTAACCGTGAGGAAATAAGAGAGGCCGATTTAACAGAATATTCCGACTGTTAAATATTTTAAACATGTAAATATGTAACTAATAATTGTGTAACACTGTAAAAGATTAACTGACTAAACATTGCAAATACATTCTAGTAAATAAACTCAAATATAATTTACATTTAATTCTGAGCCTTACAACTTTCCAAATTTAAATTAACTCCACTTCTAAACCTTCCTTTTTATTCAACTCCACTACATTTTATAGGGAAATATTACTTCACTACATTCATTTGGCAGCTCTATTTCAGATTTAGATTATAAATGAAAACATATAAATAAGTGTATACATTATTATTGTAGCAGCATGCACCATAATCAAAATCAGCTCCACCTTTACCAGCTGCAACCAAAAAGTGATGTACACATTAAGGCATCACTAATTATAATCCAGTAATATTATAGCCTAAACATTATTACTTAAAAGTCATATTACCATTATGACTTTTACTTGTAACAGAGTATTTTTACACTGTGATATTACTATTTTTACTTAAGTAAAAAACCTGCATTCATACTTCTACTCTACTAAATTTGAAATGGAAATGTACTTCATTGCATTTATTTGAAAAATAATAAACATGAAATCTATAATGCTTTAATGAAATATGGTGATTGTTTTCGATGAAACAACCAACAGTATAAATATATTTAAAGATAGTTCAAATGAATAACCAATTAATAAAATACTGTAAATAACACTTTAACACAATATTACTGCATAACAGGCATCACAGTTAGCTGATAATACTCATAATTAAGATCACTGTAGTATTGCCACTTTGAGGTTATTGGTCTGAATGATTCTTCCATCACTGCTTGTCTTATAGTTATAGCACTAATAGTTAAAAGACATATGCATTTTGATCTTGGGGTTAACTACAAAATAGCTCCTCTTGATCTGGTAGTGAATCTGTACTTTGCTTTTACTACAGCTTAAATATGCTATGAACATGTGCAATGTTATAACGCACATTTAGTATGTGGGACGTATGAGTAAATCAAACTGTATCATTAAGCACCTAACACTTGACTTCCAATGCACAAGCTGTTTTCTGCTCATTTATCATTTTCTTTTATATGGTACTATTGGTGATAGCCCTCAGATGATGGGCCATGCTACTCAGGGCCACGCCTTTCACATGTGACTGAGATGGAAAAAGTAAAGGCTTCACTCAACTGTTTAGTCTCTTCCTATGCCAACAGGTGGTGCTAGAGTTGTGCAGCAACAGTGATGTTGCCAACCCACAGGCCACCCAGCCTCATCTAAGCAGAATTAACACCTACATTACAAACCAGGATAAAGAGGTGGGAGTTTTTGTTTAATCTCCATCACCATTTGTGTCATGTGCATTTACTCATGTGCACTTTTATTTGCTTTTACAAAGACTTCCAGCTCTGAGGTAGGAGCATCAGAGACAAACTTCCTGAAACGTGTTCAAACTCTAGTGGATGATCAATGTCAGAGAGGTACATTTTATCAGGTGAGTTGGTTGGTAGGTACCATATCTTTTAATTATTTTAGATGATGTCCTAGGATAAAAATGCTAAATATGAATTTAAAAAGGCAATTTCTAAGTTCCTATTATCATATACCATTAAATGTCTTGATGATTGCCTTAACGTAAATCTTAAGATCTGTAGTGGTATCAAAAGGGCTTTTGTCTTGATCGATAACGTTTAATGAATACTTTTCTCTTTATTTTTTAGAAAATCTTTCCAACAGTGTTCGGCCCTAAATGACTCAGCCCGACTGGCTCTAATGAGAAAATTCCTCTTGAATCTGCAGAAACTTTTACCTGTTCCAAACCTTGAACAAACAGTATGTTTGTGTGTTATCACAGAACCAATTAATGGTGTATATTGCTTTTCCTTCCGACTTGTTGACAAATAAAACTTTGTAGTCCTCTGATGTGCTTTATCATCAAGTAGAAAGTAGAAAATTCAGTAATTTAGTAGCGTGCTGGAGAGTTGCAAGACAATTAGTTTTGTAACTTCCATGTGAAACTGTCTAAATCCATGCATACATTTTTGGTAACTGTAAGAGGAAAAACAATTTCACTAGCTTACCCTTCTCTGGGAGGTGATGAGATGAGAGGGAAATATAGAAAAGTATTAACTGATTTCAGGCATACGAGGGGTGTTGTTACAATAACAAGAATATTAACAACATAGGCTACATAAACATAATTGAAATGCAAGAGTGGATTTTGAATCTAAAAATATCTGAAATTGATTTGAACTGGTCTGTTACATTTCAAGACTTCCCTTTGGCTCAGTGTCTCTCCTTCAATCTTGAAAGAGTGTGTAGACTTCCTGAATCAACCTGAGCCCCTGAATACACTTATTCAACATCACAAACATCATGGCCACAAAGTTAAACATGGTAGTATTTTCACACAACTTCCAGTTGTCTGTCATATTAATTATTCTGTTTAAGTTACTGAAAATAATCAGTGTTTTTTCAATTTTTTCTAGTTTTATCTTCCTCTGGTTATGATTGCATTCTTTCCAGCCTGTCCTTTCACCTACCATATGTGGATGATGACAAAGGAGACACACTTGGTGAGTTGAAAAAGAAGAAAGAAGAAAATTCCAAGGTGATCAATTCAGAATTGTTGCGGAATAACGATATAAACGGACAGAAGCATGTTATTGATCTGACTGAAGACCAAGGATCTTCTGTTGAAGTAATACTTCAACCTTTTGATGAGAGTGAGTCTAATGACATGGACAAAGAATGGTTCCACCATTTGAAAACTGGCAGTACGACATCCTCAACAACCTTCAAGTGTCTGCGGCACAGAGTTTGGTTCCCCAAGAAAACTAAAGGAACACAAGATTACCCCTAATGGTTGCTGTACAAACGCAACGAGTCATTCGAATTCTGTGGCCCAAAGTAGCTTTTTTGAGAAAATAAATGTACATGTTAAACCAAAGTTTTTTGAGAATAATGCTTCTAGAAGTGAGAACAGGCTTTCATCATGTGCCACAACAAATAACCCATCAAATATATACAGACTTCCACATTTTGAGCCGTCTAATGATGACTCTTGTCTTGTTTGTCATGTTTGTGGCAGGGCTTTCACTTACCCAAAGAATTTTGACAAACACCAGAGGACTTGTGTGGTTAGTAGTAAACGACAAGCTGAGACAGACCCACAGTGTTCCACTAGCTTAGCTCATCACTCCAAACCAAACCCTGTTGATAACGCAAAAGAATCCTTCTCCAAGGAAACTAGGCTTTCAAATGTTCTACCCTGGGAATTAATATCTCTTGACTCACCACAAGAGCAGATGTGTAAAAGAAGCAGTTGTGTCAAACAATGCTCCGCATGCGGGAATGTATTTACTTGTTCTGTTGATTTGATGAGGCACACGAGACGCCACACTGAACACAGTCCTTTCCTTTGTTCTTATTGTGGGAAACACTTTGACAACTACAGAGACTGCGAGACACACCAGGAAGGTAAATGCAGAGCTTCACACCAGCTTTCACGAGAAAAGTATTCGTGAAACGCAAATAAAAGGGATCAGGAGAATACCGTTGTTTCAAGGTGTATAACTCAGGTCCCAACAATCCGAGACGCATCTGCTAATTCACAGACTAAATCACCTCTGACATGTTGAGCATGTGGCCAGGCTTTCACTTACTACAAGAGTTTTGAGAAGCACCAGAGCAGATGTTCCAAAAGAGCTCCTCGAAGGAAAAAGCCAACAAATGCAAACCATTTCGTTATCGATGCTTGTAATTTCCGATCAGCTGACAATTCTGTTGGGAGACATGATGAGGCAATTTCTGAAACAAAGGAAAATGAAACGGCAAAAACTCTGACCTCAGCAGAACATGCACCTGACTCCCAGACTGAATCTCGCCCTATCAAGTGCACCATGTGTAAGAAGAACTTCTCAGAAATGGTCCTCATGAAAAGACATTATTCCAAATACCATAAAGTTAAAGGCTCATACCCCTGTCCTTTGTGTAAGAGATCTTTTGTGAGTTGGTTCGACATCAGCAAAACAAAAGATTGGACCAGTGTGCCGCCTGCAAGAAATGTTATACAAAGCCAAGACTATTAAATGATCATGAAAAAGTCCATAGCGCAAGTGTGGCACCACGCATCTGTGAAATGTGTGGGTAAAGCTTTAAATCTCTCGCTCATCTGATTCTACACCAGAGCAAGCATGGAGAACGGCAACCTAGTGTTTGTTCCTACTCTGGGAAGCAGTTCAGTACAAAAGACTGCCTGAGAGCTCATGCGGTGAGGCACACAGGTGGTTACCCGTGCCCTGTCTGTGGGAAGAAATTCTACCAAAAAAACCTACCTGAAATGGCATCTGTATAAACACACGGGGCAAGAGCCGTACCTTTGTGACACATGTGGGAAAGGCTGGCAAAGTGCAGCGCAGCTCAAGCTTTACATGATTGAACATACGGAGGAAAGGCCGTCCAAGTGCGAGGACTGCGATGCGTGTTACAAGAGGGGATCCCATTTGATGGCTCACCGCAGAGCCAAACATATCAGGTTGGGGCCATTCGTGTGCGAGGTTTGCAGCAAAGCCTTTAGATTAAACGGCGAGCTAAAAAAACACATGATGGTTCACACAGGGTTCAACGGCCATTAACGTGTCCAAGGTGTGACAAAAGATCCACGAGGAATTCGCGCCTTAGGGAACAAAGAGAAACAGCATGTCTTTAACTTCATACTACATACAGTACATGTACTATAAGTTCTATCAACTATGTCTCAATGCTGTATATCTATGAGGGCTTTAATAACAAAGCTACAGATGTGTGTATAAACTACAAACATTTTTCTGATTTTGTAATTGGTTTTCATTCACTGAGAATAACAATATCAATGTTTATGACAAATCAAGGATTTAATGTAAAATGTCTAGAAGGTTTTTCCAAGGGCTACAGGAAGCTCAAGGCTGTGTGATAGAATTTGGAGGAGGCAGACTGACGATCCAAATCCAAAAGCCAAATAAATTGCATGAGGCCTGCCTTTGCATACACTGGAGTAAAGCTGAAACAATTTGTCAACAAAAACATTAACGGGTAAGCATTTAGCTAAGTAATCATTTTAAGTTTGGCTTTTTTTTTTCAAACCAAAAATGGCATACATTGTGTCACACCAGCTTCTTAAATGTGAGAATTTGGTTATCTTTATTGTTTCGCATCATAACATTTGAATACCTTTAGGTTTACGCTGTTGGTCGGACAAAACAAGCCCTCCGAAGACATTACCTTGGGCTCTGATACATTTTTCTGAAGTTATACACCAAACCGGTTAGTTGAGAAAATATGTGTTATACTATTTGATTTTGGAAATATTATGGCTGTTATTGGAATTTGTGTATTAAAATTTCCCAGAGCTGTAGACATCATCTTGACAGTGCTTCTGTTGGGATGTCAATTTACAATGATAGGAATGCCATTTTTGCTTTGTAAATTATTATTATTAGTTAAATAATTAAATGGTTAATCAATATACATTTAACATGGTGCAGTAGCCGACTGTTGCAGAAAAAACATTGCTCCACCAGAGAGCAGTGGTGCTCCAGGGACTGCCTCCGTTTCAGCAGCCAGAGACAAACTGTATTGTATGTACAGTATTGAGAAGCTGAGTATTTCTTAATTGTACTTCAACAGGCCACATCCCATGCCCCACATTTTTCTACGTCAAACTGAAAATAACTAAGACTACAGAACGTTTTGATTTTGGAATTTTTTACATATGACTGTAATCTTCTTTAAGTTTGCGAGGATAAAGGTGCAACAATGCTACTCTATATCTTTCATTAGATCTGTTGTCTCCAACATCAGACCTCTTTTGTCTCCGTCCTTTTCATTTGTTCTATGCGGAGCCCTGTCTCTGCAGAGCATGGAGGAAGACTCAGTTTGGGATTTTCCACTTTGTCTGATAATTAGGAAACAGTGTTGCAGGCAGGGTGATAGAGGGTGACAGACAGCAGCTTTTTTTGGTAATAAGAAATTAACATCTCTGTAATCACCACACAATAGGGAGGGATGCAATGGCGTTTGTGTTAGTCCCGTTTAATGAAATGAATGCAATAAGGGGAAAAATAACACTGTACTGTTTTCTATTTCAAGCCCTTAAAAGGTCTATGGACAGGATATGCTATACAAAAGTACATTTTGCGGTCCGGTTACGTGCCCACAAAGTCACACTTCTGTTCTTGACAGCAAAGTGAGTGAAAATCGAAACAGAAGAAATCCCACAAAATGAAAGCAATCTTCAGTGGGCTGTGCAACACCAACTGGTTGGCAGACTGCACCACTCCTCTGGGACATTCTGGCTGTCTCTGTCTGCAGAGACACCCTGAGATTTTTTTCTGAATGAAATCTCCATCTGTCCTGTTCACTCTTGATGAACACTGCAGCATGGAGTGGAGTGGACTATCAACTAAAGAGCTTCAATCCTCTCTGGCCTTTTATGCCTCTGCTGAAGTTAGGACTAATATCTCAGGCTCAGGTAACACTCTATCATTATATAACATGTCACATCAAAGAGTTTTCCTAGTTACTAATGAGCCAGGATTGCTATCACAATTGCAGGTGTTAGTACAGATTGTTTTCCATGGACCATTACACAATGATCCATACGGCATATGAGTTATTTTAAATCTTCTGGTGTTGATACAGTCATAGTTCTAGATGTGATCCCATTCACTTATTGACCCCAACCACCAGAATCAAGGCCAACATCTTTCTCTTAGAATAGGAACAGAAACCCCACTCTTCAAGGTTAGTGGAACGTTTTCGCTCATAATTGTTTCTGTTTTGGAGCACCCTGGTGGCCTAGGGGGACAAGCCAACCATGAACAATGTCAACATGTAAACTGCTGTTTGTGTGCAGCCAGGGACCTTAGTTGCATTTAATTCCCCGTATCTCTCTTCTCTCATTTCCTGTCATCTCTCTACTGCAAGTGTCTCATAAAATTGGAAATAAAATAAGAAATATTTTGTATTCTTTTGTTGGTTAGTTTTTAAACATTGCATGTCTGTCAGTGTGTGATTTTTCAAAGCCAAATATTTTCACAACCTACACACAGTGCATTCAAGTAGTATTTAGAACATTTTATCACTGCAATTATGTGATGTGACTACAATATCAATTCTACATTGAAGCTCTAAGATTTGCAATAGAAAGGATAGCAGCAAAATGTCCTCTGTGTTTAATTTCACATAATTGTCCTGCCTCTCCAGATCAGTCATTCTTCAGTCATTTATCCTGTAGGCTAGTAGTCTGTTTTCACACAGAGTTATGTAATTGTGTTAATTTCAGGCATACCATAGTATAATGTTCTATGTAGAGCACACATTGTACATCTTTGTTTGATTTGACGGGCTCCCCTGCAAATTAAGTCAAAAAAGGTTTACATTTTAACAAAAAATAATTATATCCAATTTGATTTATAGCATAACTGATATGAGATATGATAGGTCCAGATGAATAATACAAAAATATTTATATTCTAAAAAATACCAAATAGCAAGTAGCATTTAGGGATGTTATTAATTTGTGGTTTATATTGACCGAACATTTGAGAATGACTCATGGTCTGAGCAGGAACACACATCAAGTGGTTAAACTAATCCAAGAAAGTATCAAAATACACATCAGCTGTTAATGTATACCCCCCCCCCCCATTTAAATAATCTAAATAATATAATAATTGCAAATTGCATGAGCCGAAATGCATAATGACTTTTCTCATTTGAAATAGGATGCACTTTTGAAGGACTGCTGAGTGGTGCAATGCAGCTTTGATTGAATTGACTCCCAGGTTTGCAGCAGTGTTGAAAGGGATTCTGACTCTGTAAAATCTCTTACTCAGCAGAAGTGTCCTCAAGAGCTGGTGCACTATGGGAGATGCATTTTTGATGCCAACAACAAATGCCATTCTGTAGACGTTGATCATATCCACATAATGGATGCCCATCTTTATCCCCCACCTGCCTGACATTATCTTGCCGAGAATATGCATTTTGGTTGTCATTGTAGATATTAGGGATGTGACCTACCCATCCTTTAGGCAACAGACAGGATGTAGTGTGCTGTCTCTTTTGTCTTGTTTCCCTGGGCCCCACAGAATGCATTGCATGTTGCATTAAATTCAGTAAAACCATTATTAGAGAGTTATAGTGATTCAGGCGGAGCTCTCTCCTCCAGCCTAATTGGTCCTAGGCAATGCTGCTTTTCAGATTGCAGTCATATCTTTTCCCACTGTGCTGCCACACTTATTGTAAATATGACCCATAAGCGCATCGCCATGCCGCTTTCTCAAGCTTGGTAGGCTTTTGAAAAAGGCGTTATTTCTCAGCTGGCGTGTGGAAAGCACATCACAGCCAAGAGCATTTCTTACACTTCTAAGTGTGGCAGAGAGAGAAAGCAGAGAGAGAGAGAGAGAGAGAGAGAGAGAGAGAGAGAAAGAGAGAGAGAGAGAGAAAGATCCTGAAAGGATGAAGCTTCCTGCAGGCTTTTATAGAAGCCACCTGGCCAGTGTTTTCTTTAAACCATCTTGGCCAGGTGACACTGATGCTTGATTGAACTTTAAAGCAGCAGATGCCTCCAGTAAGGGTCCTGGATATAGCATTGCTATTTTTTGCTCCGATTTTCTGATACTGATGTTTTATTCAGACACAGGATGCTTCTGCACAAGAAGGCTTATGTGCAGCCAAGAAGGGAAGATGGATGCCAGGTTGTTTTTTTGAGATGCAGGGCTGTGAGTCTATCATATGATGGTCTGTAAATGCCAGCCATGTGCTGTGTGTGCGCACTTTTGTTAGATGGGGGTTAGGGGTATAAAAGAGAGGAAGTGACAGAAACAGAGAACTCATGCTGAAATCTCTTGCCCCTAATAATCACCAATTTTTGCTGATAGCCTCAAGTTTGCCACAAACCGCTAAAAACATCACAAATTCACCAGCCTCTGCACTGGCTCCAGCCCAGCTAGTTCATCTGAAATTCACTTTCCCTTTGAAAAAAAAAAGCTGACAGTTCAAACTGGTGATTGCAAATTCCGCTCGTTCTTGACCTTGTAGTCACATTTAGCTGCTTTTTGAATTCCAGCAAAAAGTGGATCATTTGACCAGACCTACTTCTGTCACAGTGAGCATATGCTTCTCATTTTTAAATGAAAAAGTGAGTATTGAAACAACACAAAATATCTGCACACATGTCCTGTGTCTCTTACACAGTGCAAATACTCAGGTAAACCCTGCGCACACACAGGGCTCTGCAGCAGAAATTTGTCCCATCCCACCATGCATCTGGTGTGTATTGATTTTACTCTTTTGGTCAGCGGTGCTTACTATACACAGGGTTGCAACAAAGAGAGATAGAGAGAGAGAGAGAGATAGAGAGAGAGAGAAAGAGAGAAAGAGAGAGAGAGAGGTAGGGAGTTGTGGGTGGTGAATGAGTTGAGTTTAGTATTTTTTTAGCTTAATGTGGCTGCAACAAAGAGCCAGGTTTGAACATTGGATTGTGAGACAGTGCTTGTACATATCCAAATATTGTGTTCAATTTACATCTTAAATGGTAGACATGTTTGAATTGGACTACAGTAGGCATGTTTTTTATGTGCGATGATAAGAATACATACCCAATATTATCTATCCTCCAACAACTGTAATGCAGCCAAGTCTGGACTTCAGCCTTGTCTATTTGCATTCAGGCCAGGTATAATGGTGGGAGCTCCAGCCATCAGCGTCCCCACACTTCTACACTTCACACAGCACCCAGCTGTTCCGCACAATTAACATCTGTACGGTAGGTCTGCTGGGATTATTGTTCCATATGCCAGACCAGAACCTGAGACGACCCTAATCCTGTAAGGACAAGCTGACCTGTGTGCCGAGGCTGCAAGGCGCATAGAAAAAACAACAACGGAATGATTATCAAAACGTGTTAGTGGCATTCTAGATATCAATATGCTACATCACTGTTATTAAACATAGTATTTATGAGCTTTGCCTAAATTCTGGCATGGCAAGTTCTAGTGTATATACAGACTGTTTTTGATTTTATTAAAAGTAAACAAAGCTTACCTAGATTACCCCTTCATTTTCTAACGTTTTAGTACAATTTAAAACTTCTGCCATGTGGCTATAAGCAACATGCAAAAGCATTCATTTGCAGGATACATAACACACCTGCATTTAAAAACACAACCGAATTGCACCAGGAAGTCTGGTTTCTTCGGTAGGAGTGTGTTAGAGTAATATCCAAAAGAGCCTCTGTAATTGGGTGTGTTTCTTTTGCGTGTCATGAGAGTGCCGACAGAAAGCAGATGGGGCTGTAACTGAGCTGCTGAATGATGGGCAAATAAAAAACAGGCAGACAACCTCTTCCAGTGAGACGGATGCTGTGTCAGCAGGCAACACATGCATATCACACTAACAAGGGACCTATATGAATGCACGCTTGGCGGTCACAAACACACATACAACAACTACCCATGTTACCTTTTGGCTTAAAATCCATAGACAAGATTGTTACTTAAATAATAATCATTGTAGTTCAACAAACACTGTTGGTCCATATGATGATGATGATGATGATGATGATGACGGGGTGTGTGAGTGTGTGTGTGTTTCATAACAGGCAGTAAGGATTGAAATTGAATCTGTGAAGTAGGTCAACCATCCGTCTACACTTTCACCCTTACATGTTTTATGACAGGTGACACAATTGATAGCTACACAGTAACTGACGCCATTATATTGTTATGTTTTTGTGACTGTGTGCAGGGCCATTTAACTGTGGGGCAAATTAGATTAGTGCAGTCACTTAACAGGTCAGTGCAATAAAGCAATGTTTCATATGCGCTCGCTGATTCCATTAGAAGCCCATTGAGTATTTGCCATTTGTATGCTACAGCCTTGTTTCTGCAAAAGTCAAACTGAATTCCCATAGACACCACTGACGCATGCATTGGGCTAACTACGCTAGGTTTCAGCATCAGAGAATAAGGCAAAATATCAGCTGTTTAAACACTAAACAGTCGAGTTGGCTGTGAACCTCCGACTCATCTCCAAACCATGACGTACACAAACTCACCACAAATCCAAAACAAATTACACAACTCGGTTTCATTGATGCTGGCAGACACTGGCAGTGTCTTGATTATAACGTGACTGTGTGAGATATTAAAGGGCATTTTCTGCTCACTGTGAGCAGTTCAATGATGAAAACATAGATACAGTGATAAATAGAATATAAGGCATAACCATAACAATGACACTGAAAAAGCATAAAGAGAAACCAAAGCCATTGCTTTGTCCAGAACTAAACAGAGATAATGGCTTAGTTCTTGTTTCACATCTTTGGAAGCACTGGTCATTTATAATTATTAAGGACCTAGGCACACACAACCACAATGCTTTTGGTTTCCTTGGCAATAAGCAAGCTAAAGCCTGCTCCACTTCTTCAGGTGGAAGTGAGTCAACAGTGCTGTTGTACAAATCGCCCCCGTGCCATCCTTATGCTTTGTATAGTGTAGAGTAGGAACACATAAAAAAGGAAGAAAAGAGACAAATTACAGTGTCCTGTCATTGACAACACGCTTATCTCCTCGGGCCAAACACTCAATGTGCATGAGCAGCCAGAACTACATAGGCTTATCTGAGATAAGCATGCAGGGGGCCTTTTTTATTCAACATTCATTCATCCAGGAAAACACAACTGAGCACCAAATGCTCTTTTCCAGCAGCACACTGGTTCACATTGCACACCTGAGAGCTAATACAACAGCTACACTGTTGGCCACTTAGCACCTGCACCTTAAAAAGGTGCAGTAATTTTATCAATACCCTGATGACCCTGAACCAGAGACCCTGAAAACCCATTCCCTTTCACATCCAGAGTCTTGCCGGCTTCTGTCCTGACTTGAGATAACACAAAGAATCTGCTTATTGACCTCCCACTTATAAACACATAATGCTGAAAGCAGACTTTGACTTTGAAATGATTAGTTGATTAATTGATGTGCTATCAGCTTTTCAAATGTACTGAAGGTTTTTCTCAGTTTTTATCTTTAGGATTTGGGACTGTTGCTGGGACAAAACGAGCAATTTAAAGATGTAACTTTGGTGTCTGTTGAATTTTGATAGATGTGACAAATAAGTGTAAAGCACATTTTGATTTTGACTGCTGCAAACCCTCACATATCCTTTAGAGATGATGAAATGCTTCACATGACTATCATTAGATCTGTAAAACGGACAGCTGGATGCAGAGTGTATCTGAATAAAGTGCAAAAGATCTGAATCCGGTTGACTCAGTCAGCATAAAATGCATAGACCGTATTAACGGTCTATGATAAAATGCCAAGTCACCATGGTAACAGGGAATGCAACACGCTTTGTAACAGGATGATGTGGACAGTAGACTATTCACAATTAACTATGGATCAATTTGAACTATTTTTACTGCGGTGATTAAAGTCTACAAAAAACCGCTGAACCAACCATATGCCATTTGATTTTGTGCTCCACAACCAAAGCCAAAGCTTAAAGGCTAATATACGGGTCACGTTGAAGCTTCTTCATGTTATGTAACTGCGTTAAGGTTAAATTACAGCGGTAGGAATTACCAAGCGCTGACGAAATCAACATTCACACATGAACGGTATTTAAAGCTATTGCTGCTTCATATCTGGACTCCCTCACTATGTTTTTTTGCGCCAAACACCAGCGTTAGCCTACAAAGTTGCATAACATTTTAGTCCCATTTCCCCATGTCTTACAAGAATATTTAGAGCTACATTAATAAATTATGGAGGGATAAACACATGAAACTAAAGCCAGCCCACCATAACAATACGGGACGTCATTTTTCATTCGCGTAAACCAGAAGCGTATTTAGGCGACAATTCCACCCACAGTCCACCCCAAAAGACATCTGGCAAAACATTTAAGAAAAAGGTTACATGGATGGATGCGCGCCTACCTGACCGCAGGTTGAAGGAGAGTCTGGCTTCAACCAGATACGGGATATCGCTCTTGGAGCGGAGTCTCCTTATCGGTCTGCGGTCTGTGCTGCTGTCTGGAGTGGTCGCCATCAATTTGAACCAGTGTCCAGGGATGATTGCCGGCCGACTTGGGCAGACGCAACCACGGCCACTCACACCGAGGTAGCTATTGATGGGGAGGAGGGAGTTCAGACACTCACACACACACACACACACACACACAGAGAGAGAGAGAGAGAGAGAGAGAGAGAGAGAGAGAATGAATGAGAGAGAGAGGCGTTGGTGGCGGATGGCAATTTTACGAAAAAAAAAAAATCAAAATTGTCTTGCCATAATGTAGCCTAGAGTATTGTTGTACAATGTTTAGTTACAGTATTTATAGAATAATCTACATATCAAGAATATAAATATGATCATAGCTAATTTATAGCTAATTTCACAAAGCCTTCACCTAGCTGTCACACTATAACTTTAATAAAAAATAAACAAACAGTAGGGTAAAATAATATGACAAGAGGACACTTTTAATTAACATGTAGGCTACATGTATGCAATGGCGAGAACCACAGAAGAAAATTGCAGATTTAGAGAGGGATTGGTGCAGTTTTGCATGTAAAAATCTGTCCAGATCTTTGTTGCCCCACAAAAATAAAAAGTTTTTGCAGCAAGGCAGCATTAAAGCCTAAATAGAAGCAATACGACTTTAATGGTGTAGCAACTATAATTTGGGGAAATGAACGAATGAATCATGCACGGCAGTCTACCACCAGATGGCTCTCCTAAACCTCAAACTTTTCAGAGCGCGGTTTACGACAGTGTGGCACTTTACGGCTTCTCATGATAATTGCAGTGAGGTAAACAAGCAAACTCGGCGTGACTTTCTACTCGAAAAAGTAGGAATATTATTAAGCGAGGTAAGTACGTAACGCTAAGTATGACAAGGTTATTTATATGCGCATGTATCGGTCCTGTTTTCAGCAGATATTACATCTAAATACATGTTGGGTGAACACGTTTGCTTCTGTTTTGTGACAGACAGCAAATAGCCTATTAACGCTGATACATAGCTAAGTTAACGTTAGCTAGCTAGTTCATGACGCTGCAGGCGACGTTATGTTAACGTAGTGCAATTTAGAAGTCTCGAAAGGACTTAACTTGTTATGCTAACGTCAACTACGTGTCCTCTAAATATATAGTTGTGTGGCTGTTAGAAAATGACTATTATGAACCTGAGCCTAAAACCTGTTTCGGGATATTTGGCTTACGTTCACACTTGTAGCGCTCTCAATTTTCTGTTTTTATAGGCCGTTTAAACCTGCCTCTAACTTCTACTTCCAACCTATTCGTTATGAAATGTGCACATGTACCTTGTCTTATCAGTGCCAGTAGCCAGACCTTTTCAGGTTTGTTGCAATCGTTGGCTACACGAAAAGAGTTGCATTGCCGTGATTGCACAACCACTTCAACTACATGCATTCCAGAATATCTTATATTTGTTATTGATATATTGGAGCAATGCTATGTAAAGTGGGACATGTACACGTATACATAGGCGCCATTCTATAGCATTTCCCACTAAAGAGAACCTTTAACACACATGTGCTTACTCTTCATTGCAGCTATATACTGTCTAAAGTCAACAAGACAGCATGTTTGTTATGTACTATTACATCAAATGCATATATATATATATATATATATATATATATATATATATATATATATATATATATATATATATATATATATATATATATATATATATATTATTATTATTTTTTTTTTTCTAGCTCACTTTAGCATACTTTTGTAAACATGAATATATAACTAGACATATTTGGAAACTTAAGGTAAAGTTTTGTGTGTTTGAACAATGCTTGACTGCACATCATGACTTTGTAAATAAGAGTTAATGTTAAAGCATGATTTGTCATCTTTATATTGATTACAGAATAGTAAGAATGCATGTACGAGAGAAAATCTGAACTATGGTTCATCTCCATACTGTAAATTAAAACAACTTGGTGAGAATAATACAATCATTTCATTTTGTGATCTCTTTCGTGTTTTTCATGTGCTCCTCTAGGATTTTGGAATAGTGACGATGCTTCTCCAAAATCGAGCTGTGTTTGCACTTGGTCTGCGCATGTGCTCCACTCATGTGATGAAAGGACCTTTGATGGATAAAGCAAATTCCAACTCAGGTAAAGTGAATGGTTTAGGATTAAATACTGTTGTTTTGCTGCAGTGTCAGGTCAATAATGGCCCTTCATAAAAAAAGGTTTATCAGCCTGTCAGGGGTCAAGCTTCCTGACAGGCACTGTGCATAACTGTGAAGAAAAAACATTGAAATTATGTGTTTTTAGTTGCATTTTGCAAAAGGGCGGATAAATGTCATTGGATCTAGGAAATGAGTGAAAAATCAATCAATTAGTAACTGAACTAATGAAAAACAAACATAACTAAACAAAGAACTATTCAGATAATGAAAAGTTACTATTAAACAGACTAGATCCTATGTTAAAGGTCCCATATCATGAAATATCACTTTATGAGGTTTTTTAACATTACTATGCCTTCTTGTAGCCTCTGGTCCCCCAGTGGCTAGAAATGGTGATATGTGTAAACCAAGCCCTGGGTATCCGACTCTGGTTTTTGAGAAAATGAAAGCTCAGATGGGCTGATCTGGACTCTTGCCAGTTATGAGGTCATAAGGGGCAAGGTTACCTACCCTTTCTCTGCTTTGACATTCCAAAGAATTTGGCCAACCCATGAGAGAGAGAAATTATGGCTTTCAAACAAGCAAAGTGGGAGTTGGTCAAGGCCCCACCCCCAGCCTCCACCTTACAAAGTCTGTGGTAGGGACACTATAAATTATAACTCAGATATTGTGATAATACAAAATATAATATTTGCTGATATTTTCCTGCATCTATAGTGCCCCTCTCTAGGCTTTAGTAGTCAAAGTGTTGGGTGGACTGATAACAAAAAAAAAAAAACAGTTGTTGAAAATGATCAGCTTAAAGGTGCACTATGATTTCTTGCGCAATTGTCTCAAATCATAGGCATCTCTCCCAGGATTTGTCCCTGAATAATAAATAAATAAAGAGCCCGGTCTCGGGAGACAACACAGGGGTCATAAACGTCAAACAAACACTAGGGGCACAGGATAGGCACCAAAAACACAACGAACCACTCCAGCCAATCACCGACAAGATGGTTTGGGGAGGGGCGGGAGTTGATGACAGCTAGTCAGTTAGTCATGACAGTTAAGAAAACACGGGGGGAGCCTGCTCTGTTTTGAATTTACTTGGAACGTCAACAGAAGTGAGCCTGCATGAACTCATGGTGCACCTTGAAAAACCCAATAATCTCTCAAACTGATATCTGCTTGTGACTTGGCTTTCGTAGTTTGATAGAAAGAAATAAGCCTTAGAATGGTTTAAAACATATAAAGACACTGTATACTATATATATTAAAAACAATTATACTTTATATTATATAACACACAAAAGCACTTTATTATACAGTATGTTGCTTTGTCTTTTATTTTTCTAGAACTGTCTGATTTCCGCAAGGTCTTTTCCAAAGCCAAGCACATAGCAATCATCACAGGAGCAGGTGTGAGTGCAGAGAGTGGAGTACTAACCTTCAGGGGAGAAAATGAGAAGTGGAGGAAGTGGCAATCTCAGGTAATTTCTTAAAAACACACACAATTTTGTGTGGCTGTATCCTCTTTTTTTGTCTTTTTATTTAGGTCAAAGTTTTGTGTTTTGGTCTAATATCCACCTGTGGTTCAGAGTTTTGGAGTGGGTGTATTTAATGTTTACATAATACATCTTCACAGCTTGGTGGATTTATCTCAGTGGCAACAGCCAGTAAAGAGAGACGTGTTTTTTTGTTGCATAATCCTGATGCTTGTTGTGGGCTGCAGCAAGATTTACCTCCAGGGAAAAAAATCAAAAATAATCTTTCATACCAAAAATGATAATCTCCTTCCCTGATTGAGGTTGTGAAGATTATTTAAACATAATCTATGCTGCCTTTCATTTAATGTCTAATTATTGCCTCTGATCACTACACTTTTGCCTCTGTTGATGCATCCCCAGGACCTGTCGACCCCAGAGGCCTTCTCTCGCACCCCGTCTCGGGTCTGGGAGTTCTTCCATTATAGAAGGGAGCTGGCTTTGAACAAGACGCCCACTGCTGCCCATCTGGCTATAGCAGAGTGTGAGACCCGGCTGAGGAAGCAGGGGCGCTCTGTAGTTGTCATCACACAGTGCACAGACGACCTCCACCAACAGGCCGGGTCCAAACATGTGCTCAGAGTTCATGGTGAGGAACTACAAACCAACGTGCATTACACTGAAATAGGGAAATTTCACAGGACAGAAAAGACATAATAATTTTGGAATCATTTGTCTTAGAATGCTTTGCTGTTGCAAGGAATTCTAATTTTACAGAAAAAATCTAGCCTTAAAAGTCCCATGGCAGGAAATCTCACTTTATGAGTTTTTTTTAAACATTATTATGAGTTCCCCCAGCCCGCCTATGGTCCCCCAGTGGCCAGAAATGGCAATCGGTGTAAACCAAGCCCTGGGTATTCTGCTCTGCCTTTGAGAAAATGAAAACTCAGATGGGCCGATCTGGAATCTTCTCCTTATGAGGTCATAAGGGGAAAGGTTACCTCCCCTTTCTCTGCTTTGCCCGCCCAGAGAATTTGGGCCACCCATGAAAAAGAGAGAGACATCATGACTTGCAAACAAGCAAACCATGTCAGTTGGTCAAGGCCACACACCCACTTTCCTC
The DNA here is from genome assembly GCF_013103735.1 of Etheostoma cragini. NCBI lineage: Eukaryota > Metazoa > Chordata > Actinopteri > Perciformes > Percidae > Etheostoma > Etheostoma cragini. The sequence continues at coordinate 15,125,861 of NC_048418.1, forward strand.
TTTTCCTCAATAGAATTTAAAGGTTCAGAGACAGAAATGGCAAATACTAAGGAAAGCTCATTGTAGGACTGGCTCTAGTGACTGTAATTCTGCACCAAGGCTGAATTTCAGGAAAGAGACTTTAGATACAGTATTATGGGACCACTAAGGTCTATATAAAAGCATCCCAAAAGCGCCATGTCATGGGACCTTTAAACAGAAGTAACGTGTATTTTTCTTTCAATGTTTTAAATTTCTTTCCATCTAGAGACAAAAAAGGTTAGTGAGGGTAAAATGCAGCAGATTAATTTATTTATCTACGTAAATATAGTAAAGTATAACTGGAACTTGAAGTTGCTCCATAGTCAGTGATTACTGTAAACTATGGCAGCACCACAGCATATTCCACGGTTTTACTGGGTTATGAAAACATTTTGTAATTCATAGTTGTTGGTCTTTAAGACCATCATCCCATGGGCACAGAGAGTTAGCCACTAATTTAATGTCAGTATACCAACTCCAAAAGGTGTCTCGTAATGACATCATTTCAAGTGTTTATTCTCATGTTGTTTGACCCGTTTTTACAGTGGATTGTGGCAAAAATGGCGCTAAAGCATTTGACTGATTACTTTGCTAAAATCTTGCTTGAATTAACTGGTTAGATGGTTTTTGGAAATGGGCAGTTCTTATATAATGCTTTTCTACTCTCAACGACTACTCAAAGCGCTTTACACACATGCACACACTCTGGCTGAGGCTGCCATACAGGGTGCCACCTGCTCATCAGATAGACACTCACACACATTTACACTCCGATGGACCCAACATGGGACTGCAGGGCTAGGGATCAAATCACCAAGCTTTCCGATTGGCAGGCAACCACTCTACCTCTGTGCCACAGCCGTCCCAATCTGCAACTCAACTTTTGTGACACCTTCATGATAAACAGTATTTCCCGTGTGTAACTGCAGGCAGTCTGATGGAAACGCGCTGTGTGAGTTGTGGATCTGTCACCGTGAACAAGCGAAGCCCCATATGTGATGCACTTAAGGACAAAGGGTAAAAGGCAGCACCTCTGGAGTATATACACACACACACACACACACCCACACACACACACACACACACACACACACACACACACACACACACACACACACACACACACACACACATGCAGGTTTTGTAGACTTCTTGGGGTAAAGTATAATGACATTAACCCACTGTGTTTGTTCTCCTAATGTACAGTGCACCTCACCCAGATGTTGCTGATGCCCAGATTCCTGTAGATAAACTGCCAAGGTGGGATTACTTTCACTTCATATTAATAACACTGAGCTCAGATTTTGTACTACTTTTTGCATACTGCGCCTGGAGTTTTCCTTAATTAAACCGGTGCACCCGCCGGAAAACACAATTTGCCTGTGATCATAGGTGTGTTTAATCTGCATGGCAGCAGTGAAGTGTGTCTCTCTTCTCTATTTGTATATGCATTTGCGGTAGGATGAGATTTGAATTTGCTTACATTTTTGCACAAAATAACAGGAAAGAACCGGTCATGCAAAAAGCCTCTTTGGAGGCAGACAAGTGATATAATAAAAAACATACTATCTCAAGATTTTATAACACTGAAAGCAAAAGATGACAGTTTGTGCTCATTGAACATTAATTTAATTTTCAACTAAAGGGGAGTCTCTGTATACTACCAATTGCACTCGTCAGATATGATGAAGTGCAATTGATTTGGCATGCTTGCGAGACCATCTCCATCCTCCACCTGTTCTGCATTATGCTCCTGCTGGACCTGCTGCTCCTTCCTGCTCTGAGCTCTCTCTCTGTCCCAGCTCTCTCACCACCTGTTGCAGTTTCTTGTATATCTGTTTATTATATAGTGCATCTTATTAAGTTTCCCCTTTTTTTTGTATTTACTTAGACTTCCATTGAATAACTATTCCATTAATAATATAAATACATTAAGCAAAAGGTCATTTTTGTTTGGTGAAGTTAAAGTGGGATAACCACATTATTCTTTTTAATATTTTAATTTGCCCACTAACTCTTTTATTCACAGAATCCACCTTGCGTTGGTGTGCTGCCCGAGTCAATCAGTGTGAGAGCAAATGAAATGAAGAGCACAATGCAAATGTTCTCTCTGTAACTCTGCCCGCCAGGACTTGGTTTCAAGGCTTACACTTAATTCCCATGTCACTGATAGTGGAGTCAGGGCTTCCACATGTGGGCAGTGGTGTGCCATGAAAATGTTAACTTTCCTCCTCAACAAATTGAGTTTGACTTCAAATAAACACACATACAAGGAACACGGATCAACCATTATAACCATCGAAAACAACAGAAAAGTGATGCTTTAAGTAGTCTCTGTCTGACCCTACAACCTCATCGATAGGGCTAAAAGCTGACACTTCGTTCTTTATGGGTGTTAACTATCATGCATGTTGCAACTCTGGCCACACGATCAGTGAAACTATAGTATGTCTGGGTGGTAATTTGTGTTATGGCCAGTTATTCTGTGATAAATGCAGAATGACACAATCAGTCATCTAAGGACTGTTTGATGCTGCCATATCAAGGTGTGGCGAAAGTGACTGCAACGGTCTGCTGAGGCCCAATGTGGTGTTTTTTGGAGAAACTCTGGACTCTCATATCCTGACTAAGGTGGAAAAAGAGATGGAAACCTGTGATCTCTGTCTGGTGGTGAGTCATCATCATTTTTACGTGCATGTCATATTCTCTCTCTCTAAAGCAATATTTGTTCCAAATCTTGACCTGAAATACAGTTCTGTGCACGCTGACACTGGTGTCATTGCCCCCTGTTGTTAACCTGTAGGTGGGCACGTCTTCAATCGTTTACCCAGCAGCCATGTTTGGCCCCCAGATTGCATCCAGGGGTGTCCCAGTGGCAGAGTTTAACACACAAACAACACCAAAAACGGAGTACTTCAGGTAAGTCAGTCGAGAATGAAAAAGATGATGAAAATATATTTATGAAAAGTGAAACCAGGCCAGTGGGTAATGATGCATGTGTATGTTGATGTTTAGTGCCATCCACTGGCCGAATAAGCAACATCCAGACTCCTCCCCAGTGTTTGTTACCTTAACTCTATGAGTGATCTTCCTCCTGTTATTATTAACTGTGTCTCTCTGTGTGTGTGTCTCAGGTATCACTTCCAGGGTCCATGTGGAACTACACTGCCTCCAGCTTTGGCACAACATGAGTCAGAGGTTATTTAAGAGCCACAGGAATGACTTAACAAAGCAATCACTGCCTTCTTCCTACTAATGCAATCCAAGCCTGGGGGTTTCATAGCACATTTTATTCCAAAGGTATAGGAAGAGTAAAGCTTTTTAAGACAGGGACCATGTAATATACTTGAATATCGTGTATAGTCCGTTAAACTGGAAATGGGTCATTGTAACTTTTGCATCTGTGCTTCTTTAAAATATGCTAGAGCTTGGTATACGAAAGGGAATGCACTATGTATGTAGTTATTTGCATAGGATAATATCTCCTCCGATATCAGAGGATATTTCTATTCTTCACATAGCTTGTGTATTAGGTGCTGGTGAGGGATTGTCATATTTTGCTGTAGATCAAAACAACACTCCTGATGCCTCTTTGCACCAAATAAACAGATGCAGACAGAGCGTAACATAATCTTGTGCCTTTCAAAACCGTTTGCACAACCTTGACCTACTGCTTGCTTTAAACCTCAATTGCAAATCAATCAATGTTACAGAGATTTAGTCAAGTGTACAGAGTTCACTTTAGACCAAGGACAGAGGGTAGAGAAAGGGAAATTGTCCCTCTTTAATGATTCAGCCTGATTCAGCATTATTTCCTTCTCATGCAGTTTGAATGTGTTTATTATGACATCAGTATAGTTACACACCATGCGTTATTCATGATGCATTTGTACACATTTTAGTGTCTGTTTTCAAAAAAATGTTTTTCAACTGTAGATGGAAATTGTCTAAAATCAAACATTGTGCACATTTGCCAATGCAATTATACAGAACATAACTATTAAAACACTAGATGTAAATTTTCTGTTTTTGTGTCTTATTGTGTGTTGAAAAGGCATCTGTTTTTTTTTTCTTTTTTTTTTAAGAGTGGAGTGTTCTGTGTGTGCCCAAAATGAACAGTAGATGCCAGCATGTAGCTTTCTGTCTTAACCAGATTATACAATAACAAATAACTCTGCTTTGAAAGTGGCACAGAAAACAACATTGCATCCACAGATTCTTCTCTTAGTATGCATGAGTGAGTGGAAATGCAGGCTTAAGAACCCCGAGGCCATCAATGAGCTCAGATTTGTTACGGCTGAGCCGAGGAAACCGCATCAGCCTCAATCACAATGCTGCCGAGAACGGAAACCGTTTGAAGTGAAAAGCAGTCTATGACACTATGAGGCATCTGTTGTCCCACCTGATCTCTTACAGGGATCTCAATACATTTTATATCTTACACAAAAACAAGCGACCATTGGCCACCGCATACATATGTCTACCTGCTGTGACCAGTTTACCAATGAGTAACTTTTTTCCCTTTTTTTTATTAAAATATTGTTGTGAATAATGTTGCAATCCATTCTGTGAGAAGTTTGAAGAAACTCATTGAGACAATCTTCCTTTCCTGAATCTCTTCTCTTACCACACCTCAACTAATTGAATGAAGAGATTGTTAGAGAATATGTATATCCTAGTTTGTCTCAACCTTTAGAACACTGTGATATGAACCCTGCTTCACGTCGCTTTTTTCTCTAAGATGTCGCCACTGCTATCAGAATCAACTCACAGGTGTCAGGCAGTAGGTGATAGGATGTGAACAACGAATATAGTCCTTAAAGGGGGATTTCACACCAAAAATATTTCTCCTCATACCTGTAGTGACACAGATATATACAAACGCACACAGTGTATATATATTTTATTTTTGGGGGCTTTTCCCTTTTTTGATAGTGACAATTAATAGACAGGAAAGGGGGAGAGAAAGAGAGGGGATGACACGCATCAAAAGGCCGCAGGTCAGATTCGAACCCGACCGCTGCAAAGGACTCCGCCTCGACGGGGCACACGCTCCCACTGGGTAAGCCAGAGGCCGCCCAGTGCTAGGTTGTTTTGGTGTGAATTTCCCAGTGTCGGACATATCAGCCATGGAGATGTCTGCCTCCTCTCAAATATAATTAAACTAGATGGTACTCGGCTTGTGGTGGCAAAAGTGCCAAAAACACTTTGGAAAAACTTGTGGGCCTAGTGCATCTGTTATTTGTCATTATGCATAGTCCTTGTACATAATATCCACCCTTTTACAGGCCTAACTTTGTGTTGTCATGCTATCTGTTGATTGCTGTCATACTATTGTTGATTCTGTGTTTTGTGAGAGCAGGTTCTGTTTGTATCTGCATTTGATCCCACTGCTTTTATTGCTGATTGTATTTTCAATGCTTTATATTTTTAACGTCTGTGCTTTTAACTATAACCTGCTGGGGGAGTATAGATGGACAGACACTAACTCACATGCTGTATGAGCATATCAATATACATTAGCAACAATACCCCCACTTGGGCTCTGTAAGAAGGTAACAATGCTGCAAACAGAAAAACGTATAAAAGTATTTGACTTCATTGAAGGACTCAACTAACATGTTAAAGTCCCCCAGTGCATATGAGAGAGAAGGAGAGCTAGGCGTCATTCAAATTAGCCATGGAAGGTTATGTTCATTACACAGTGTTATGAAAATGTAATGATTGTCATAAAGGAATTATCTCAAGAGAGCTAGGGAGAGTATGTGTTTGAGAGGTACGAATCCATCTTCAGTATCTCAGGAAATTCACTCAAGGTTAGCTCATTTAATGCCCACTGTAGTCTCATTACTCTCATCAAATTGTTAGTCCACACAACATTGCAACCCCTCAAAACAACACCACAGACACACCACAGTTGGTCCACATTGGTGAAACCGCACGTGTGCAGCATTATTTCCTCTTAAATTGTGTAATGTTGTCACTTCGGCGCCTCACCACTAGCGTTCTTTGCTCAACAATTAGCATCCAGATCAAATCCTTCAGTGTGTCCATAAAGTATCTCCACCTGTTAATGTTTATCATCATCATCATCATTGACATGATTAGATTTCCTCATTTCCTGTTCTATTACCGCTGCTTCACCATCAAAGAGAGGTAGGCCACGTCCCATTTGTCATCAGGAGAAAAAGTACACATAGGGGCACTTAAGAGAAACCTCAGCCATTTCTAGAGCTGATGTGAACAATTCTGCCAGAGAGCTGACAACTCTGCTTCCAAGTCCTGCAGCTCATTCATTAATGAATGCGGTTGAGAGGGCTAAAATAGTAGAAGTGGAAAGGTTCTTGTCTGACCCAAAAGCCTTCAGGTTAATAGACTCATCTTCATTGGTGGCAGCTCGACAAATATCTCTGTCTCTTTGAATGAGGTGGTAGATTGACCGCGAGATGGCATCTCTGTGTGTGTAGGCATATATTGTTTTGTGTGTGTGTTTATGTGATTGACTCTGATTTATTTTCTTGGAGTCTCTGTGTTTAGAAATAGCTGAGAGTGGTATTTGATGGCCAGCTGTGTGTGTCTCTGTGTGTGCTGTAAGTGTACTCTGTGATTTTTCCTTTCTGTATGCGGACCAGCAGAAGTGTCAGACCAAACCAGGTCAGGCTTGATGAGGAGCTGTGAATATTACACAGATAAGCAAACTGTAGCTTTTTTTGATACACAGAGCTATAACGCATTGTGTATAACTACGGGCATCAGCGGCATAACAGTTGATTTTTGGAAATATAGCTGCTCAATCATCCCATCCAATAGTACACATCCAGTATTATTAATGTGTCTATTTTCATTTGATACAGTAAATAATTTGTTATACAATCAATTGAAGACTATTGGGTGTGGTAACCTAAAGTTCAGGAGAGACTTTGTTGAAAGGGGCAAATTTAGCCAAATTGCTATTTACATTTTTAAAGGGGTAGAGAGGCCATGAGTTGGCTGGAGTATCCCCCCCAATGGAGTCTCGACACTGGTGGTGGTAAAAGAAGCCTGAAGTTCTGGATGTATGTCATGGGAACAGGGATTCTGGTGGAGGACTTTGGGTGCTGTGAATGATGATGACTGGAGGTGTATGGGGTTTGCCTGAAATGACAACTGATAGCGGCAGAGAGAAGAACAGATTTTAAAGCAGGGATGCTATGATGTGATTGGCTCAAGGAAATCCTGGCCAATTCTGGTTGGTTTAACTGAAGAGTGAATGCCCAGAATCAGCTGATCAGATTAGGAAAGAGAGAGAGAGGAGAATAAAAGGACGGAAGTCTTCCTGAATGAATTTATGCTGAGCTTTATTTAGTTGGATGAAATTATACCTAACTAATCATATTCAGTATGGATTCAGTATTAATGGCACAGGTGGTGTTCCACAGGTATTGATCTTAAGACCCTCATTATTCCTTATATATATAAGGGATTTGGAATCGGCACTTGATTGTTAGCATTTTCTGTATGGTGTCAAAATAAAATGTCCACAAGTTTAACCCTTGTCTGAAATATTTAAACCGAAAAGACTCTTCCTTAATATTAGTTCCAAGAAAAAGTTATGTTAGCAATGTCACAATTGCAAATTTACTAAATTATACAACTGTGATCAGGCACACACACACTCACACACACACACACTTACTAATCATTTCATGGTTGTCTTCTCTTCCTAACATTGCCCTGAACTCTTTGTGTTCAGCAAACTTGGCTGTGATACAAAAGGTTTACTGGTAATCACTCCATTTCCAAGAGCACCATCGTTATTTAAAAGGACACCTCTTTGACAGACCCACCTGTCCCCACTCTCCGATGATTTTATGTTGCTTTTTTTTTGGTCTTCTGGAAGATGAAAGCAACCATGAGTGGCATGTGAGAAAAAGGTTTCATATTCGGGCTGAAGTGTCTTTCCTCTACAATAAAACCGATCACTGAATTTTGCTGATGCCGGTGCTTCTAGGTAGCCTGATTGGGGGGGAGCTGTTGTTTGAGAAAGGCTGAGATAGGAGCTCAGGTGCAAGCTAATCTGCTCTAACCCTGCACTAATTAGGATCAGGGCCAGTGGCCACTTTCTCCTGGTTATTGATCACCACGGAAGTACTTGGCTTCTATGAGAACAGCGCCACAGGACACACATAAGAGTAAGCTCTCCTGTCCTTGCCTGTTGAATCTTGTTTGTGTCTTTGAAATTCAAAATCAAGTTCCTATTCAGCATCAGGCCTTTCCAAGTGTTGTTGAGTCTCATCCGTTACATGTCCAATCAGCCTGCTCTGTTTATGCTTGTTTCTTACATCAGTACTTTTTAACTGACCTCATCTGATCCCCTCAATATTCATTGTGTCTGTTAACTAGCAGGACGGGCTCCTCCAACTGTCTCAGCTTTTCTCGCTCTCATTTCTGCCACCATCTCTCTCCTATTTTCCCTCTTTCTCATTGCACTTCACTTAAACTTGAGATAGGCTTGGCTTTGACATACACTATTTCCAAGGCTATTTCCACTCACTCAAGTAAATTGCCAAGATCTGTGAGTTGCACATTGCAACACAAGCAATCAGATCATAGAGGTTTTTCAACAATCCAAGTTATCCAAAATTATTTGGATACTAAGGCAAGGATAAATGGCAAAAATGATAACCCAAACGTACGCTATATACTAGTGCAAGCCCACAGTTTATGTGTTGCCATGTTTCCAGATCTCAGCAATACCTTGGGGTGTACGATGTTCTCGGAACGGCAGAAATGTGCTCTCATGAGCGCTCTCTCTTTTTCTTTCTGTCTGTGTCTGTCTCACGCCCTGCACAGTGAACACTCAAAGCACTTAAATTCAATGGGGCATGTGATACTTTGGAAGACAGCCTTTGTGGGAGGAGACAAGGCACATGGACTAGAAAGAAACACACAAACACATACACATGCACACAGATACATGCTCACACATTGCCTCTCCCAGATTACTCGAACTATCAGATGCTTTAAGAGGATTTCACAATGGGGCGGTTGCTGCACTTGAATCTCATGCACCTGATGGCTATTGATCCATTTTAAGCTTGCACACAGACCTATGCCAAACAGCCACGGGTGCTACTTCTTGTTATTATCTTCTTTTTTCAACGTTTAGTGTTGTTGGAGGTTCTACTCGGTTTTCTGTTGGACAGAAAGCACCCAAACAGTAATCCACACCTCATAAAAAAGAATCAAATACAAACACAACGATTTTCCCACATATCTTATATTGTATTTTGAGGTAGTCTCAGGCATGGAAAAAAGCCCTAAGGCCAATTAAATCGTTATATAAAAGTTTGTCAAGATCCATGTCAAAAAGCCACGTCATTACCATTACTGTCATATTCTCACTAAATACAACATGCTAAATCTTTAAAATGTTATATTTCACTAAACATTTTTTTGAATGTTTCGTACTGCTTCTGCTTCTCCTCTGAAAAGATGTGCTACACTCTGCTCTTAAAAAAACAACACGAGTAACTATGTCAGCCACAAGGGGCAAACATACTCTTCCACAATGCAAAACTGCATTTGGGAGGACATCATTCTCCTCTATGGCTATAAATCAGTCTTCCAACAGAGCTAATTTCTTGCACTAACTTGCACTTCTGCTTAACAAAGCATTGGTTATTAATGAAGCATATTGCTCCCACCAGTGGATTTATGTGCTAAATGACTGTGTGTTAATGGGTGGGGTGGTCCTAGTTTTAGCTCCAGATTGGATGAGATAGGGGGATAATAATGTCTGTAGATTTTTATGACTATTGTGTTAAATACCTGCCCAGGGAATACGGGGGGAAACTAGCAAATTGCTACAACTTGGCACACGACATCTATTAATGTTTTTTGTGTTCAAATAAATAAACTACAATAAAACCAACGTGCAAACCACTGCCATGTTTTCTGGGGCTGCCCAGTTATTGAAGACTAGAGGAGGGGAATAAACAATGCCCTGCAAGAGATCTAGAATATGTAGTTGGGGAACTTCCCTCAGAAATGGTTAAAAATAAAGTATTTATTGAACATTCTGTTGGTTGCAGCTAAAGAGGCTTTAACCAGGAACTGGTAATCATAAGAGAGCCTGACTCTAAATGGATGGATGGGCATCACAATTTTAAACTTCATAAACAGGAGCTAGTAGAAAAAAGACTACTCCATAATTGTTCATAGTTGTCTTTCATTTAATTTTATTTAACCGTTGTGTGTGTACTTTTGAAATGGACATCTCTCAGATCTGTATCCTCCATGTAAAAGGAATAAACACAGAGGAAAATCCTGATTCACTTACACAATCCTTACACACATCCCATTTCCATTGTAGTCTGCAGTTGTAATACATGTGTTCATAACCAGTATACTCTAGTTGCTGGGCTCACAAGCAATGCTGATGTGAGTGGAAGATTAGAAGGGTGGTGTTGTCTGTAATGGAGGAGATGATGAAAAAGGTACCCTAAAATGTGTATGATAAGCAAAAGGTTGCATTAAGAAAGCTGTTGGAAAACAATATCATGTTGTTTAGGGAAAGGAATATTTTGCATCAGGATTACATTTGATCTGCAAATTCTACAGATACTACTTTAAGTATTCAATTAGGATTTTATGTCTTTAAATGATTTTAATGATTTTAACCTCACATATTATTAGAAGGCATGATTGCTAAATATTTAGTCAAGAAAAGACATCTAAGATCAAAAACTGGATTAATGTCATTTATTTAATAAACCATGTTTTTGCACATTCTATCCAAATCATTCTTTGACTCATTGATTTCTCAGTCAACCGGGTGGGAGTAAATGCATTGATCCCAAAACCGAGATTCATTTGGGAATAAATGGCGTTCACACATTTTAAAACACACACTGCATAGATGCTGTTGTTTGTTTCTACAGATGACACAAAAAACAGTAATAACTGGCTGTAAAAGTCATGCGTCCTCGTCTTTATACCATGTGCAATGCATCTGAGAAATAATCTCAACAATTGTTTTTAGCCATGCTTACGCGACACACAGCTGAACTCTGTTGGATCCAGATTTTGTTGTGCGAGGTTCTAATGATACAATCCAAACCTGTTCACTGACCTCGTTGACATTGAATTGACAAGTGCATCAACAGACAGAATTACGTTTGAATCATGGATTGTGGGGTAACTTAGCTTTTACGTTTATCTGTTGTGACGTGTTTTGTAGAGGGGACAAATTGTTCTCTGTGCTGAATGAAAGATAAGCATGTGGATTTTTTTCCCCAGGTCCAGTTTTGATTTGGTAATCATGTGTGCATTATGTTTTCAGCCCTGACGAATGGAGCTCTGCAGGTTCCTGCTCAAGGCTAAATTTGGACTCATTACTTTTATGTTTATGTGAAAAAATAGGTGACTTGTGGCCATGTTTGATTTACACTTTCTACTCACTTTCATAAGTAAAGGAAAAGAAATAGATCCATCACCACGGTATGAACATAGAATTTCATGGAAAAAAAGGTGTTTAGTTTCTTGGCATATTTTAATTAGGGCTGACATTAACTAATTCATAACATGTATTGACTGTCTCTCTTGGGTCTGGCTTGGTTGTTTCATTTGCTGGTGTTAAGCCAATGTGTCTGTGATTACAAGACCAGCAATGCCTCAGCCACATCTGGGCAGTGGTGGGACTTGCCAGCTGCTGGGCTATCATTACAGATCATCACTTTATGACAGCGAGTGTGAAGCAATATTTGGATGAATGCAGAATGCAGCAGATCTAAACATTTCCTATTTTTAATATGCTCTGTTTTTTTTCATCTGCTTTTTATCCTATTGTCCTCATCATGTCCCAAACCTCTGTGTGTGTGTCTTTGTGCGTGTATGTGTGCATGGGTGTGCGTGCTTGCATCTTAGAGCTATCCGTTTTAAGATAAGGAAACACCCTGCTGTTTGGAGAATTAAAGACGGTGTATGTTTTGCAAGAGAGGTGAAGAGGGTTACATTTCTTACTGCTCAATTGACAAGAGGAGCCACATTTGAGACATGACCAAAGGCCCAACATGAAACAAATTTGGTTGCAAGCATTTGCTAGATCTTTAATGTGCTATAGATCAGCTTTTGGGAAGAGGCTATACAACTGACATGTGGGGAGAGAAGACTTTAATTGCTCCAGACAGCTGAAGCTGTTGAGTCATCAAGCTATTATTTAAATAACGATTTTGCAATGTAAATATGTCAGATACATAATTATCTGTTTTACCACCATTTCAGACGCTCAGCTGTTTCATGTCTCTCAGTCTGAGTCAGTCAGAGAGGAGTTTGTTTGTGTAATGAAAGAGACGGAAATAGAAAGAAAGACATAGAGGAAGCAAAGATGATTTTTAGAAGAGAGGCACGCAGCATGGTGCGGGCTGCTGTCTCCTTGTCCCACGCCCTTGGAGTGCAGCTTTGTGGTTGTGGACTCCCGTTAGACCTCTCTTTGTTCTCAGAAGATGAGGGCTAGCAGAGTGTGACCGTGCACTTACACCTGAAGCCATCAAAAGCGCAGGGAATGACACTTTGATAGAATACCTTTGCTCTCATCCCCCAATGCTCCAGGCCACAAACAGGCCAAGAGGTCCTCCTGGAAATGTTTTCACACAAACGGAAAAAAACAAACATCCGTCAATCAACTACAGTCAAAAATGAAAAGCACAAACCTGCATGTGCAGATACATAAATGGCAATCTGAATGTCAGATTTTCATCTTGTTCGGATGCACAGTTTGACATTTGCATCAAAGAAATATCAGATGTCTTGTAAAATTGGAAAAAATAACAGCCATCATTATTAACAATAATTTAGGAGTTGCTACATGAGGATTATTGAAATATTGATCAGAAAATCAATGCCAAATCAACCACACTCCGGTTGAAAGACAATGTGTGGAGGAGGTCACTGATTTGTTTAGTTTGTATATCACCTCAGGCTTGTTGCAGTATCCCTGTATCTGACAGGCAAAGTACTCTAACACAACAGTGTTTGTGTGCTGCCTAATAAAGTCCAGTGGAAGGTGCCAAGAGTGAAAAAAAAAAAACAGCAATGTGTCCAACATCATGTGTCCCACATCTTTCTCTCAGAGGAGCTGGAGATAGATAACACCGAGGAGTGAGACTGGCAGGCGGACGAGAGGGGAAGGTAAGGGCCACTGTTGTGGACACACCAATATCCTGACAAATTATTTAGTGTGACAGCAAGCATTTTGCAAGTTTTATTATCATAGTTTATATCAACTAGGGCTGGAACTATTGATTATTTTCACTATATATTGATAGATTATTTTTTAATCCTTGTTTAGTCCATAAAATGTCAGAGAATGGTGACAAATGCCGTTTCCAAAATAGAATCTTTGTTCAAACCCCAAAAACATTCAGTTTTCATTAAATATCAGATAAAAAACAGAGGATCATCATATTAGAGAAGCGGCAACCGTAGAATATTTGTCTTTTTGCTCAGTAAAGCAGATTAATCTTCGTCAGTCCACTTGATTAATCTATTAATTGTTGTCAGCTCTAATACAGCATCAACTAACTCAAGCTTTTTGTTCTCAGATGTGTTAAAATGTCTTATTTTTCTCATGACACACTGGATTGGATGTTTCTCTGTGGCCAGACTAGTCTTTTATAGCACTGCTTCTTTTTTTGTCTCTGAATTTGGGCGGCTGCCAAATACTGTTTCTATATTCACTACACCCCATCCATTTCTCCCTCTCTCTCTCTGTTTACCTGTCAGACTGCATACACTCATTCAATTGCTGAGTGAGATCTGTGAAAGCTAGGGTACTTAGGTCTGAGAGAGAGCCAGGAAGGGGAACAGAAAGCATCCAAGTGTCCTGGTAGCATGTAAGAGGGCCAGACTTTGGCATGGGCCATCCATCTGTCACTTTCTAACACCCTCTCTGGCACTGACGGGTTATGGCAACGGCAGCCTGTGACGGATGACTAATCTTCCCATGGTAATGAATGAAACACCACCCCCTGAATGCCAAGAGGTAAGGGTGCCTGCCTCACTGGCAACACGGAAATCATATGATGAATGATATACAAGCATGTTATCCCATGTGCCAACAAGACACTGTATCTACCAGCTCAGTGAGAATTCCATGAATCACGGTCTGAAAACGTTGATACACAGTAGGCCCACAGCAGTATTCATTCTGCATTTTACTCCTGTCCTGATGTGTGTGAGTCAAGGAGACAGGAAAAGGAAGAGCATTAAATGAATTAGTATACTATGGAGAAAATAAAAATAGATTGCGCAGGCTTTAATGATGGAAACATGTCATGTGTAGGTGGAAAAGAAAAGGACATTGGGATTATGGATGATATATGCACATGCTCTGTCACATTGGTGAGAAGAGCTCTGCAGCCGCACCAGCCAAATCGCCTTGAATGTGTGTTCAGTAGCTGAGACCTGTCTTATCTTCACCTCATAATGCGCAGGCGTGATCCTATCTGAGCCTTCCGAAAAGCTTTTACCATCAGAATTAGACGTCGTGTGCGCTGCTCTTCATGTGGCGCTCAAACGAATGTTAAAACACAGAAACTGATATATATCTATTTGCGTGCAAATACAGCCGGGACATGAAGGTTTCTCTGTTAGCTGATCTCTCCGAAGAACACAATTCAACCTGTGGATAGTGTGGAGCGCGTCTGTGGCCACCGGTCAGTCTCCAGCTATTCGGGACGCTCTGCCTCCAACCCGCTGTGCGCTTCTTTTACCGTTGGCTCCGGTCAGTGTCGGCGTGGGATCCGGTGTTCCGTTTGACCTAAGCTGTGTGCAGGTATTCAGTTTATGAATGGCCCTGACATGGAGGAAATACCGTTTCAGAAAGTCAAAACCAGGCGGAAGAGAAGTCACTGTCCAACGAGAGTCCCTTTGACCACCATCGCGTGTGAGGACGAGTTCGACTGCAAGGAGCTCGAGTCCCTCTTCCAGAACTATAACCTGAAGCTGGAGCAGACGTCCACTCTCAAAGCCCTGGCCGTCCTCATCTTCATGTCCTCGACACTGGCCGTGGTGGAGTTGCTGTCCGGCCCCAGCCTCACCATCTCCAAGGGGTCCCATCCGGTCCATTGTGTCATCTTCGTCTCCCTGTTCATCGTAACCAATGTCAAGTACCTGCAAGTGACTCAGCTACAACAGATTGTTAACCTGACACTACTCTTCGGCTTTACCTTCTCTTTCCTCTGCTGTCCCTTCTCGCTGGGGGCGATGGGGATGGAGCCGCCGACGTCCCCGGAGCAAGGCGTGTGGCAGCTCATCCTGGTCACCTTCGTAGCCTATGCGCTCCTACCTGTGCGGACACTCTTGGCAGTTGTGCTTGGAATAATGGTCTCCATCTCGCATATGATTGTGACTGCCACTTCTGTCACAGCAAAAACACAGAAACTATGGAGAACGGTACGTATGTGTTACACGTTAATTATGATGCCTTTGTATGTAGTATTGTTGTTGTTTTGTAAGTTCACCATTAACAGGCATATAAAAGTCATCATTATTTTATCTTCATCTACACACATGCGTTATACTTCAAATACAACACGTATAATGTAGGCCAATGCAGTGAAACACACTATTTAGACTTCATGTTAGCACCAAGGACAGCTCCCTGTGGTTAGACTTGATAAGATTTGCTCAGGCTTTGATCATATTTGACAAAAGTGTTATTCTTGGTTACAAAAAAAAAAGACTAGCTAGCTCATGTCAACTCAGCCACAGACGGGATCAAATACAGTTATCAGGCATGAAGAAGAATTTTAGATGAGAAGCTTGATCTGTCTGCCGGGAAACCACAAAGTAAGACATTGTCGATTTCTGCTTAATTACCATTTCCGTGTCCTCCCTACTGCAATACCGCACCTGTAAGTAAGTCTACATATACATATACACATATTCATATTCAGAGGGGTTCAGTAATGGTAAACTACTGTGTGTAGGCCACAGCTGTGGTGATGCATACTTGTAGGCCCCTAAAAAGAAAAGAAACAAAGGAAAAATGAATGAGAAAAGCCGTTTGCATGCCCATGACTGTTTCCCTGGCGATGTGACACAGGCCAAAAGGAGCTGGCTGGGAATGAAGAACCATAGTGACATCCTGCTTGCACCAGAAGTAGGGCAAACAGAGGCGTGCTAGCACACACCACACTTTCACCACACTATATGCTTTAAAGAAAAATAGGGCAAAGTCAATCATGTCATTTCCAAGCCAAAAAAGGACTTGTAAATCTCTGAATGTATATCTGTATACCGCTTTCTATCGCAATTAACCATACACACTCACATTTCAGACTTTTGTCACGTGTGAGGAAAAACAGATATGTCACATCACTCAAACCCTCCAGGGGTAGTGGAACATTTCTGCCTGTGTGCAGCATATGGCATGATGATCGTGCATTTTGTGGAAACAAAATAGAGATGTGATCAGTTCATCAAGGACTCGGATGATTACAGTGTATTTGCAGAGGAGATTGTTTTCCTGTATGTAGGCAATGAGATACCTGCATTGCCGTGTGAAGGACAGTGTTAGCTGTACTACCAGAGATAGCTAATCCATTAAGCTTAGCGATGAGCTGTGTGGCATGACCCCGCATGGCCCAGGCTTGCACCAACCACCCACCTAGGGCCCAGGCGCTCAGCCTACAGTACCGTCTGCTTTCATGGCTCAGTATATACCTGAAATGTCATATAACTAAAATAAACATAATATTGCTTTAAAAAAATAGGTTATTACTAGTTCCTTAGTCCCCGCTGTGAGTTTTGCTGTCATCTTCTGAACATGTTTTAAATGTGGCTGTAAATAATATATAGTACTCGTTACAGTGCCACATTTCATTGGTACATCAAAAAGTTGGGAGTAATACAATGTGATACAGCATTGGTTTAAAATATTGCATGAGTAGATTAAGCTTGGATTGGACAAATAGAAAACAACAACAATGGCCGACTGTTATATTAGATCCCAACCCAAAGCACATTCACACCATATGACTACAATGACTGATATAAACAATGTTACCAGTCCCTGGGAGTTTGTCTTTTTATTTTGCTGCCTTATGATATGTATTATAAATGAAAGCCCTGTTGTACAATATATAAATTCACTACTTTAACAAATGTGGAAAATCATCATTTTACATGTTAAAAACCAATGTAAAGGTTGTAGTTTCCTTACTGTGTAAAACTACGAGGATCTTTCTTACTGACAGTGAATGGTAAGATAGCTGCAAGAGTGAATTCAGCGCAATGAGGTCAGTTATTGCCATCTGAAGAGAAATTGGGGTTATCACCACAGATAAGCAGAGGGGTGTTTTACACCAATCTACTCAGAGGTACACATTTACTTACTTGAGGCTGTAAAGTAACTTGAGCATCGCTTGAACATGTTGATGCTTGCCATCACTGCTGCCAAGCACAATGACTGACTAATACTGCCAAACAGGAATTCATTATTCATTGGACTTGTAAACATGAATGTCTGTGGCAATGTACGTTTGTTAATTTGAGAGCATCTGAAGCTTTGATAGTGTATTTATGATGCCCACAAAAAAACAAAACATGAATGCCCCAAAGTTACATTTTGTTGTTGTTGTTGTTTATAAATGAAGGATATAGTCATTTTTACATACTTTCTTTTGAGGTCAAATATGCTCCACCAGTGACTCCAGCTGTAGAATACACTCATGATGAATAACCTTGGACATAAGGAGAATACATTCCTTTATTCTTCTGAATATTTAAATACTGCCAATGTTAAAAGCTTGCTAGTGAATGTATCAGTAGTAGTGTATTAGCAGAACTTTGTTTGGTTTGTGTATTAAATCACAGCCAACCAAACTCAGTCATGTAGAAAACACTTTTGTTTGTGTCCCGCACAAGGTTGAAGCAGTCATGCTGCTGAGAACCTGCTGTGATGGATGAACCAGAGCAAGGATTTTCAAGTGCTTAAATCTCACAGACCAAAAATAGAGAAATATTATGCCCCACCACCCTCTTACCTATCTCTCGTATAGGAGGATGTCACATACTGTGGATACTCCATATGTAATAGAGATTGATTATTGGGAATTTATTCAAGTCAATACAAATGTATTCATCCCTGTAATCAGGAGCTTGCCATCCAGATCAACACACACACAATAGTACAAATGTAAAAACATAGAATATCAGTCAAGTGACATATTTAACATTGTAGTATTTTCTGTACAGGAGAAACAGACTTTTCTTTCATCATTCTTAAACACCCATTGCATGTAAAGTGGTACAAGTACAAAATACATACTCCAGTCTTCTTTCACAGCTTCTCTTAATGTCCTTCTTTATTCTGTGTGTATGTTAATATGTTATATTTCATGTTTTGTTTTTTCTTCTATTTGCAGTTGGTTGCCAACACTGTGCTGTTCACCAGTGTCAACCTGTCAGGGCTGTTTGTGCGCATCCTGACAGAACGAGCCCAGAGGAAGGCCTTCCTGCAGGCTCGCAACTGCATCGAAGAGAGACTTCGCATGGAGGATGAGAATGAGAAACAGGTACAAGCACCTGTACTCTGCTGAAACTATGGGTAAAATTAGATGTGTGTCATTTTTTCCCCTATTTCCCCGTACCGCCCTCTCTCTCGTACCGTGAGTCATTTCAACACATTATTCATTTCTGTTAGATTTTGTGCCTTTTTGTCTAGCGCATTTCTTATCGCTCCTAACAGTTTGTCCTATGATAACTTTGCTGTGTTTGACTGTATAAATATATATATATAAACTTATTTTATCTTTTCGCTTTCTCTCTCTCACCCTTTCTTTCACACACACACACACACACACACACACACACACACACACACACACGCACACACACACACACTCAGGAGCGCCTGCTAATGAGTCTGTTGCCCAGGAACGTAGCTATGGAGATGAAAGAGGATTTCCTGAAGCCCCCAGAAAGGATCTTTCACAAAATCTACATCCAACGCCATGACAATGTCAGGTAGGATCCTCATATCAACACAAGCCAACTTCAGAAACATCCCAGTGGTATCCCTCCCTTGAATTGATTCAACTAATACCACTTTTAACAGTGGTATTTGGAGATACAATACTCTCCTTGTGGGAGATTTCCAAACTAAATGAGAAAAAAAACTGTGTCCTAATGAATTATGGGGCTTGGGAACAAACATGTCCTTTGGAAAGAACACTGAGGGCTATGCAATGTAGAATGATCCAACCCAACAGTGTCTAAAAATAGTAACACAGCCTCCAGGCTGCAAAACTGAAATATTTAATTTTTCACATTGAATATATTAGCCCCTGACTCATTTCATTATTATTTGTCCTTATAACACTGAATCCAGACTTTAGATCAAGCAATGCTCAGTGAAGAGGAGATTCCTCTGGCTCGTATGCAGTGTTTGGAGAGATACTTTCTGTCTTACAGTAAGATCAGTACTTTTTGCTACAGGTTGATGGCTATGGAAACCCAACTGCTTACCCTGATGAATGACAACACATACATGTACTGCATATTTCTATATCAATCATATTTTCTCCATCCCAGCAATACCTAGCAAACAAAACCAGCTGTTTATCTATTTTACCTGACATTTGTGAATGGACGAGCCCTTCATTAGTTAAGCACATTTAATGTCTAAGTGTATTTTATTTACTTCTTCATTGTCTTCATCGCGCTGCTATTATTATTGTTATTATTATTATATAATCTGCAGTGATGGGAATAAGTAGGTAAAGATCCATAAGAAAAGCAGCAATACTGCCATGTATTATGTCAGTATTGTCAGTATTATAAGTATAACATTGCAGTAAAACATAATGAGTTAAAGTCCAGCATTCAAAATGATAAAGAACAGTATCATCAGCAACGTGTTTCAAAGCTTTCATGTAGCAGAATTGCATCTTTCAGTCATATATTATTGTCATATTGTTGTATTGTTATTAAATATATTGCAGATGCCTTAGCATGCAAGCAGCCTTTGAATGTTGTTGCCAGTCGAATAACTACAGCTGTCATATAAATGTAGGGGAGTAGAAGTCACATTAAATGAAAATATACAGTTGAAGTAGGGGTACCTCAGAAATGTACTGAAGCAAAGCACTTAGTTAAAATCCACCAATGCAAATCTGCAGTCTGCAGTAAAATCTTGCATTTTATCTCCTGACTACTGAAGCGTTAGTTGGCTGTGATTGACCTGTTAACCCTTCGGCATTTTTGAAAACATGACGTCCACTTCTTCATTCTCTGCTGAGTGCAAATCTATGAATCAGATTATTTTTCCTTTATCCTCCTTCAATCTGTGTTTCTTACTGTATTTGCAAATATTATTTATCATGCTCCCATATATCCTTGTTTCCTTTTCTTGTCTCCTCTACCTCTTTTCCTCTGTGTTCTGATAGCAGCAGGGATGCTTGAGGAGGAGAGTTTGCTAAACCCCGGGATTAAGTTGCTACAGGGGATTAAAAGCAATGGAGACTAAATTCTTGTTGCATAACGCCGTGTGTGCTTACGGTAGTTAAATATGGACACATCTCAGTGGAGCTCGGCTGATTGCTTTTGCTGATTGTTTTGAACTCCTTCAGATAGCGCCACCCTTTGAGAGTGATCTAGACTGGATGTGGACATGATTTATGTGATTTGGGTGGACTGTAATTAGAAAGTAAACAGTGTGCTGCGCATTGTACTTTTCTTCATTATGTTCTGAGGCTGTGGGCAGTATTTGATCTGATTAAAATCCAGCCATGGGGATATTGTAGTAATAACTCACAAAAACAGAATAGGACCTCAAAGTAACAAACCTGAAGTTTATTTAACAACAAACAGTATGTGAGCTATATAGCCACATAAGGACATACACTTTTGCAGTATAGTAACTAATATAATACAAAGCTTATGTGAAAATGCTCTTGAGCTAAAAAACAGTGATTACCGTACCTAAAGGACATTTTTCAAACCACCAGTAATTTATTCTGAATTGTTTCTTAATTTGTCAAGTCAAACAAATTGCATATTTATTTTTTATATGATGTGAAAACAGTGATAAATAATGAGCAGGCACTGTTTAATATCACATTGCTTGTTTAATCATAGAGCTTTTAGACTTATCATCACTTTATAATTTAGCACTTGCGTCAACACAACACCAATCTTTATCAATCTTTGTTTTTAATTCACAAGCATTTCCATCATGTCTATTTGTAACATTTCATTCCATGAAGAAAAAAACACACAGTAAACACAGTCTGCACAAAACGCTAGTTAAAGACAAATGCCAGCCAGTAAAGGCACTCCCTGTACTAAATCGATGTAATGTTGATCAGTTAACATGTCAAGTAGGTTGCTGTTAACAACTTTTATCACATCACTTGAGTTTGCGTTAAATAATTCTTTGAATAACTAAATGATATCATTCTCTTTCCCAGGTGACCTACTTGGGCTACTGTCAGGGTTTTTGTAGTGTTTGTAGATGCTCTCTCACACTGTCACTAAGAAGTTACAGTTTATCCTTCTAAAATGTCCTGCAAGCATCTGTGTTAGCCCCTGTATTAGCCCAACATCAGCACATACACTGCCCACACACTGTAGCTCCAGAGGAGCCTTTCCAAAGTTAAGCCTTGAGTCGCTTGTCTCTTCTGCTACGTGATTAACTTGAAATCACATCTGCCAAAATAGCTACGGTAATGCCTCCCATAGTGAGAAATAGGAGATAATTGAGGAAATAACTTTTCATGAGTATGCACCATTGGAGAGGAAGTAATGGATGAGGGTGTGAGGGAGGTTGAATTAGACATCATTATTACACAAGTTGTAGCTACCACAGGAAAAATCCTGTTTGTATTGCATTGCTTAATCATTTGAATTGTTGTGCTTTGCCTGAGTTTACTGAGTGAGAAAGTTAAGTTTGGGATGGGGTTTTGGCCTTGAGCGTTGAACATGGTACAGTCCAGAACAGTGGGTTTGCTGAAGACAATGGCTGGGGATAGACTAACTTACAGCTGTTGCCAATGACATAATTATATTGTATATTCATATTTCCTGTATTTGCCAAGTACATTTACAACAAAAAAATGTATTATCTGCATTTAACCCATTCTAACTGATTAGAAGCAGTGGCCAATGGCAGGAGTTACCTAGCTGCTAGGTAACTCCTGCCATTGCCCTAAGTCCCAGCATGCACGTCTTTATGCATTACTATGCATTACTAGACAAGAGAACTGCAGTGTTTGTTTTGACGTTTTATGCCGGAGGACATTCAGAATCAGGCACAGAAGCTCCTAGTCTGTGATCCCTGTGCTTCTCAGTAGTCCAACTCATAAAAACACGAGTGCCTTTGAAGTGTGAGATCACTCATTAAAAATTTGTCTTAATACAACTGCAAATTATATGTCAAATATGTCTTGCAACACTTCAAATGCATGTGTGTACATTTTTCACATGGGTGTATAAATAGAATCAGAATCATGTTATGTAGGCATATATTAAAAGGAATGCTGTGTAGTTAAAAATGAACCCTAGTTGTTTCTGGTAAATAACTGCATGCTCAGCACACACCCCACAATCATATTTGTCTTTATGATTTAGTTTGCCTGTCCTCGCACGCTTGGACAAGTAAGCTCATTTGTTCTCCTATTTAATGTGCATCTCTGGATTTATGTAAGAAGTTTCTCATGTTGGTGAGGTTTTTAATCATAAAAATTACATGAGGTGAATGTGCAGTTACTAACATAACATTTGTGGCTTGTTTTGAATTTAACAGCATCATATGACCCATATTACATGCGGATAACAAAACCTTTCACTAATGTTATGCAATGTGTTTACAGAGTATGCCACCTTAGTAACATGACAGAAGGTGTCTTCATCTCTGTAAACCAGGGACAGAGAAATCTGGCCTCAACTTTGAATGGAACATAGCCCCCATACGCTATGCATGCTCCACATTAAAGTGGAGACAATGGTGTGCATGTACTGGTAAACACAGCCACAAATAACTAAGTGGCCAACACAAGAACATAAGATATTGGGACCATGCACTAAATAGGATGCCCTCTGCAGCACGTAGGAGAGTAATTGTCACTTTCTGGGGGGGGGGGGAGTAGGAACTCAAACATGGACTGAGACATGTCTCATTTTGCAGGAGTCTATTAGCAAAAAGGCTACAGGGATCATCCAAAAATATTTGTGAGATGCGACCATGAGCCACTCCAGGCAGACGTTACAGTGCTACTGCGCTATTTTTAAAAGAGAGCTTTGAAATAATTAGCATTGTTATTTTCCAGCGAGATTAGTCCTCTGTTCTAATAGCCTACAGTATATGTAAAGACACACATAAATAAGAAACAAAATCATTTAGTACTGTAGTTTTATCAACTTCCTCTTTTCAGGCACTTGCCAAATAAAATAGTTTTCTTGTAAGAAGACGGTTTGAGTAAAATTTCGCTTTTAAGATGGCTTATTCAAGACCGTTTACAAGAAATCCCAGAATCCAGAGCAGGCATGATACATCATTTGTTGTGTTCTTTGTATCTTTGTATATCAAGCCCTTTGCTCTGTTGTTGGGTAATACACTGCACACAATAAATATGATCTGACTTCATCTGTATACTTTTTGTCTGCATTATGTTACTGTGAATGTAAATGTTTACACTCGTACAGTATTTAGCATTTTAAATATTTGTCAGCCACAGCTGGTTGCCAATTAAAACAAATATTTTTCTCCCTGTTACTGTGACATCAGTACCTGGTAAAGATCTAGCCCTCTGTCACATTGTGAAAACACCAGTCCACATGCAGGCAAGTCGGCCGTCAGTACGAGAGACTAAGACATGCAGGTTGGACGTGTAGTCATAGTTTAACGACAAATCCCCTTCACACGCTCAATGGGCGGATAGCACTCAGGGCAAAAACGTCCCCGTTCTGCTCAGAGCAGATTGATAACATTGATTGTTTCTGAGGCAGGTGAAATGTATTGAGACACCACAGTTTTTAAAACAAGTAACCTTTCCTCCAGGGCCTGTTGTCATGTTATAATGAAACATGATGCATATAATCAGCACAAAACACTAATGGCACAGAAAAAAGCTATAAACAGTAAAAATAACTTCTACCAATCCTTAGAAAGCAACGTTGGAATTTCCATCTGGAATTTTTATTCTCTACACTTTTAGTGTTAGGAAGTATAATGTAAAGTGCAGCCATTGTGCATTATTTTCCAGTTTTTAAAAGAGGATGGAAGTATTTTGGACACATTTGTGAAAACAGTGTCTTAGCTAAGAGTGTCTATGAGCGGGGTCTCATTTCTTTTTTGTGGTTTAATTTCATTGTCCAGTTGTGGGGACGGCACATAATAGTAAGACTAATAAAACTCAGGTAGCTTATGCTACTCTGTGATTCAGTAACTAACCAAGCTCATGGAGTAACTAACAGTCTGTTGCTGAGTAACATACAGAGTGCTCAACTCACAGACAGGATTACCAGCAAAAAGAGTCGCCAACAACATTAGCCCCCCAGCTCGTTAAAGTAACATTATGTAACTTTTCCCACATTGGTGCCCCTACAGGTTCGAAGTGTAACTGTCCCATTATATCTAATTGGAACTGCAGATCCGCTACGCATAGTGCGGTTACAGCCGTTAGAGATCCGCAAAGCGAAAGCAGAAGTGCCATTCACCCAGTTACCAGTTGATGAACCACTGAAAGGATTTTGGTAACATTATTTTAAGGTACATAAAGTGACATAGTGTTTATTTAACTGCTTATGTGGCTGTTGGAACTAGAATGATATTCTGAGCTATTTTCAATTCAACCTACACAGATATTGGACCAATCGCATTACAGAACCAACATCTTCAGTGGGAACCAAAAAAACAGGCCATCTGGAGAAAATTAATGTAGGAGGTGATATCACAGCAGACAATTAAAGTAATGCTAACATTTCATCTTGTTGGTAATTGAAATTCTAACCACATCAGTACACAAGTAAAAATAAACACACACCAATATTTTATGGATTTCTCTTTAATTCCAGTTCAACTTTAGACCTCAAGCACTCTATGTAACAACTGTTAAAAGGGAATACGAGTTGACCTGAAGAGCGTGACATCACCTTGATGGTGCAATATATCCTAGAATGGCTTCTCTCCAGCTCCTAACAGGACATGTCTTCACCTTGATCCCCACGAGAATGCTCTCAGTTCTATTTTGAGTCGCTCTGCTTGACTGCGCTGCCAGTCAGTTAGAGAGCCGAGCACGTTCTCTCTTTCTCTTTTTTATATCTGCTGCAGGTCATTAATTTAAATGTTTGATTTGTTTGCTGTAAAAAAAAAACTTATCCAAAGAGAATGTGTCAAGTTAATCTGAGTTAATCTGATCAGGCACCCAATTCTCTTTTCTTTCCTTCATACATGCTGCTATAAATAACCTGCATTGACTGAAACACTTCTCTCTCTCACACAGCATCCTGTTTGCAGATATAGTCGGTTTCACCAGCCTGGCTTCCCAGTGCACAGCCCAGGAACTGGTTAAACTGCTAAATGAGCTGTTTGGAAAGTTTGATGAACTTGCCACGGTGAGTCTGTTTCCCTACCTTGAGCACATATCACTCAATTACAGTCACAGTTGGCATGAAAAGCTGCTCTTTTTCTCTGTGTACACTTTGTCAAAACTTTGACATTGCAAGTGTGTGTGTATGTGGGTGTGTGTGTGTGTGTGTATGTGTGTTTGTGTGTGCTGCTTTGGACACAGGCTGCTGGCACATGTGACTATTGTTCCAGTTTAGCATGATGTCACTGTGAATACTGGAAGCCCATACGGTGTTTAATATGATTATCCAGTGTTTCATTTGAGGAAGAGTGGACAGAACCCTTTAATCTAGGCAAGATTTACCCCGGGCTAAACCTTGCCTCAACTCGGGTTGTGGGTGTGTACTGACTGAAGAGACCACTGCATTGCCCCAAAGATTTCAGCTCTCCCATCTGTCAAATATCACTCTTCGTGATTTCAGTGCAGCAAATCCGCTCAATTTTTGCTGTATATTTGACCGCAGCAGTTAATCTAGTCATTTTCAAAATGTGACGCTCTCAGTGCTTGTGTTACAAAATCTTTTAATCAAAAAAGCACAGGTACCTTGACATGCTTTTACTTTCAAATGTGTTAATCAGAATCAAAGCATATTTCCAGAAAAGGTATGATAGCGCTCCTTTCCCATGACTGTGAGTTTGGCTGACACATACAGTCTATTTGTTTGGTGAGAAGGTTGAGCCCCTGCAGATCACCCTGCCACAGCCTTATCTACGTATGTAATCTGGCCTCTATTACTTACACAAGGCACATGCCCTTGTCAAATCCATTAATCCACAGGATTACAACTAACCCTTTTTTGCTTTCGTGGATGGTTTTACTTGGCTGTGTTGGAAGCTTCTATTTTTAACTTCATTGTTTATGGTCACAAAATTAGAACTGACTTAAAAGAGAGTGTCTCTCATTTGATTCATTACTTTCAAATAATTGCCAATACCCTTTCAATTGGTCTTGGATCAGTGGCCTTTTCTAGCTCTTGCTGATCTGTATGTCAGTTGCAGTCTGTCTTTATCCTACGGGAAGTTGCAGTTTACCCTGAGATACTATTAGCCAAAACAAGAGGATTCCATGTATTACAATAGACACTCACACACACATACACACACACACAGGCACACTCTACATTGCGTTGCATTACACACACTTTCATAATAGTCAAGTATTGTCAAAAAGTCGATCAATGCGCTTTAATTTAGTCTTTTTTTCTTCTCTTCATTTCAAAGTTTCTACAATTAATTTAGCGTCACATGATATCTTTTAACGTTCATCTCCCAAAGTATTTTTGGCTATAAGAATTGCTATCTTGAGCTGTTTCAATTTTCTTCTTTGGGTTACAACTGAATAGATTGGTCTGATCTCTACTTGAACAAGGAGCCTCATGTTAAACTGAAAGGCTGTCCCCAGCCATGAAACTTGTCACCAAATGTTCTAGCCTTGCCTTGACCCAAAGCCCCACTCATTCTGATCCGCTTTGGCAGGAAGTGCCAGTGCCAGTGAGTCATAGCCGTGGTCACTGTGGGCATGCAGAATCGTTTCATTCCATACGAAGAGCCGGCCACATGGCCACTGGGCATCAGCTCATAAAAACCATTCCAGCACCATCCCCACACCACCTGTCCACTTTGGACTTGTCAAGCTGCATGGGAAGGGAGCCAGGAACGCAGTGTACTCCTAAAGTGCTGCTGTAGTAGATCAAGTCTCCTCTCCTCTCCTCTCCTCTTCTCCTCTTCTTTTCTCTTCTCTTGGTGGCTACCAAACTCATACCAGCTTCAGAATTTGACATATAATCACTTTCACTCTTTTTAGACATGAGAGAAAAATAGATATTTTTGTTTGAGTATTTAGAAACAGTTTGCCACTTTCAACCTTATCTCCATATCAATCATCACTAAGGCTCACAAAAGGAATGCATTTCTCGTCCTCCTATGTTCTCAGTTGTGTGCAGCTGAGAACATGCTGTTAACAAAACACTGACATGTTATCTCTTATATCTTATCAAGTTGTGTGTTAGCGTGTTAGCAAATGGTAACCTATTTACATGGTCAGCAGGAGTTAGCACTTATTCAGAGTTGTATATAATATACAGTAGTTGAATGCAAGCACTGGTTTGGTGTGTAACTCTTCTGAGGGAGTTCTTGGCTTTGTAGTTGCTAAATGCGTTCACCAGCTATTTGGTAACTTTACCTGGCTGCTGTTTGGTTCTGGTCAGGTTACAAACAATGCTTTATCAGAACTTGTTTTACTGAAAACAGCTGCCTGCTGCTGCTAGAAACTGAGTTCATAAGAGCAGTGAGTGTGCATCAAAACAGTAAAGTTGGTATGACTAAAGCAAACAAAAACAATGAGCTAAAAGATGCTAAAACACTCTGTTGGAACCATTGAAACCATTGATTAGTGCAACTTTAGGAAATTAGCTTTTTTACTCTCTGATTGTGCTAATAGTCTGAAACCATCCGTGTTGTGTGTTGCAAGCAAATTGGCAATGTCCAGAAGGAAAGACGGTGTACCCACCAATGTGTTGCATTAGCCTGGCAAATTACTGTAACAGTTAGTAATGCATAAAAAAAGAAAAAAATGCATTGCATTTTGCATTTCTTTAAACCAAACACAATCGTCTTGGGCGGCGCTAACTAAGCTGTGGACGCAGCAACGGTGCCTCTGCAAAACAGTCTCGGAAAGGAACTTGCAGTGGTGGAAGAAGTATTCAGATCCTTTACTTAAGTAAAATTACTAATACCATGTAACATTGAAAATGTTGTAATGTAATGCTCACATTTTATAAACTGGAAATGGTCAAAAACTTTCTGTGTTCAATTGTCTAATCATTTCAGTTGTACATGTAGGGCTATATGTTGTTGGGTAGTATTCTTTAACAAAACCTCATATTAATGACTACATGTCTTTTGTGTGCAAACATCTTAATGTGTAAAGTAACTAGTAACTAAATCGGTCAAATGAATGTAGAATAATATATTTCCCTCTGAAATGTGGTGGAGTAGAAATAGAGCACAAAAAGAAAAGACTCAAGGAAAGTACAAGTACCTTAAATTTGTACTTAAGTACAGTACGCGAGTAAATGTACTTAGTTACAGTCCATCACTGGGAACTTGTTTTGGTGGAACATTTGCTACCCTACAGTAGTTATTGTTTTCAATATACATGTTGATAACAGTGTGAGTCTTGCATGAGCTCAGCAACTCAGTGGACAACATCAAAGATGTACATTAGGAGGCATAACACACAATAATCTTTCCTTCTTGGACCATGCCACATTACTGTAAGTAGGAGGGTAGCTTGCAAATTCTAATCTACAGGAAACCCACTCACACTGATCTTTATTGGCTGTCTTATTCCCACCACCCACAAGAACACAAGCTGGGTAGTAATTATAACTCCTCACCAGCCTGAAAATCTGCCGACTTCATATAGCTGAGACTGAAGGCAAGAGTTGCATCACACACCGTCTTCGTCCATCACTTACACCCAATAATACTCATCCACGCTTATATCACTTCCTATATTGATTATTGTAACTCCTTCCTCTTTGGTTTACCCTACAAGACCATCCATAAGCTCTAATTGGTCCCAACCTCAGCTGCCCATATTATCACCAGAACCCCAACAATGAAACATGTTACTCCACTCCTTAAACAACTGCATTGGGTCCCTGGCCAATACCATATTGACTTTAAAATTCTTCTTTTCACCATCAAAGCCCTCCATAATCTTACTTGGTCTTTGGTGAAATATTAAAACTGTAACAGCAGACTGGCACACAAAGCAAACCCAATTGCATTGCTAAAATGACAGAGTTAACTGTAGAAGTGGTCTGAACTTGACTGTAAGCTGCAAAAGGACATTGTATCTCTCAGTCAGAATTTTTTTAAATACAGATAACCTAAAGAAATGACATATTATTCACAATAATAATGGCATTGTTTGTTTTTTAAGGAGAAAAAAAATCGAAGAAGGAGATTTATTTTGAAGAGAGATAACACAAATGTAAATTAACACACCAACTGGCTGAGGTTCCAA
Organism: Etheostoma cragini; assembly: GCF_013103735.1. Taxonomy (NCBI): domain Eukaryota; kingdom Metazoa; phylum Chordata; class Actinopteri; order Perciformes; family Percidae; genus Etheostoma; species Etheostoma cragini. The sequence continues at coordinate 15,155,527 of NC_048418.1, forward strand.
CAGTCTGTCTGGCACCCAAAACAACACAGTGAGAGAGAATCTGTGATTAATTTAATGTTATTGTGAGGCCATATAACATGAATGGTTCTGGACTGGATGGCTTTTGGGTTTGTCCACATGTGTGTATGCATACATGTGTTGTGGCTGTTTCCATGGAAGAGTTTCACAAAGCTTTTCATTCTTGGCTCTTTTTTCTCCCCTCTCGCAACACCTCCCCGCATCACAGCTTTGAGACTCCTCCGCTCCTTGTTTCTTCATTTTTTGATTGACATGCAGCAGCCTACTTCCCTCAACTGTCTCATTTATGCCCCGTGGTTCTCTGCACTCTCTTCCTCGCCTGTGTTTCCATTTTTAGGATGGATCAATGATGTATCTATCTACTGCATCTCACTTCCTCGACAAGCCAGACTTCCCTTTTCATTCACACATATGTGACTGTGAAGGCTTACAGAATAGGCTGCATCACATGTGCAGTGCATACTCCTATGCTGGAGTTGACATAAATCATTGCCATATTTGAATCCCAAGTCTTTTTTTAAACCTTTTTCCCACTATTTTGAAAAGACTAGCAATTCACCCAAGCACATCTGGCAATCAGTAGTCAGAACTAGAATTCGCTGTTTAAACACGTAAGTACTTTAAAAACGGGAGCCACTGACGAAGCAAAGACTCATCTAGTTGTTACAGAGTAACCTGAGCTGATGCAATTTTACTTGTAACCCCTTTTTTAGAAACTAGTTTTTGTAAAGATTCCCAAAACAATGAAATAAATTAAACTACAAACGTATATTCACAAGGAAAGCTTTTCTGCTTTGTAGATGTGATCATTTGTACATCTGCGGGTTTATATAATACAAAATCCTACGCCAAGAAAAATATAACAAACAAAATTGCCTTGGATGCTACTAAAAATGTATTATTCTTAAAGTAGACACAATGGCTGGTCACTGCCTACATTGTAACAGCTGCCAAAAACTAAAGTCTGGGTGTAAACACAGCTCAAATAACCCTGTTTGGGTTTGTCTCATGAGCAGGTGCAAGTATCACTGTCAAATCCTGCAGTTTCCCTCAGACGTCTGTCTGCTAAAAACAACTGTGGAGTAAAGCAAAACCAAAGCCAAACAAGATGCAGCTTCAGATCTTGACAGAGGAGAACAAGAGAATAAAAGCGTCTGTTTAAAAAAAAAAGAAAGTCATGACGATAGGTTGCTATTGCATTGAGCATACCATGAAGTGACTTGAACTTCCATAAAGGTTGGGACTCCCATGAGGCAGATTAAAGAAGATGGTCAAAATTGAAGCAGCAGAGGCTGAGATATCCTAGCATTAAGTCACTAATACGGGTCAAGCTTGCATTACTCAGAAATGCTGATTTCATGGAAAGACTGAGATATTGTTTATATGAAATGATTAGGATTAAGACATTCTGTTTACCATTCATTTTGATATAGAACGTATTCTCTTATTTTTACGTAGATTGCCATATCTGCTGCATTACACACATATGACAGCAAAATTGTTTTTATTAAATCTTTTAGCCAAACCAACAAAATAATGTTCCTTGTTTGCAAGTCCAATCAAACAATCAGAAAAGCAGTGCCATCTTTGTAAATAAAACACTCGTCGACGGCTGAACATTTGATGTTTAATTTATCCGTTATATCTGTTAAATATATCTACATTAATATGTTAACTTTACAGAACAGAACACCCGTTCGCTCCAACCCACCAGTTTGTGGTGGGTGGAGGAAGTGTTGATGTGTTATTCATTTGTTGTTGCACATAAATGTTGCATACCAATTAAAATCAACGATTGAGCTGGGTGACAAAAAGGGAAAATCCTATCAGTGCGTGCGTGCAGGCAGAGATGGAGAGGAGCCAGCGGAGCAGTGGAAATGTTGAGGGAACTTATGTATGTACATTCAAAGATGTTCCCCTTGCCCCTAAGAATCATTGTAAACCATACTGGGGAAATGTTGACATGAAATAATTCAAACCAAGGTAGATTGGAAAATGTTTGTTGAATCTATGTAGTGACCTGGTGTGAAATGCATTTAATAGTTTGATTGCTATTTGAATCTAGTCATACATTATATTATAATTATATTATAATAATTGGAGAAGGGCGGATTCAGATAGTTGGCTACAAACACACCATCTGTATCGTGTCCTTTTAACCCCCCCAAAGCTACAGGAGTGGAAAGCCTAATCTTTAGCCGCATCAATAATGTGTACACAGCGCTGATCTTTGTCTTTGTAGTGAAGACAAAGCACGGTGTGTACTGCTCCCTTCTTCAGGGACTTGGCTCATCTTTTCCTTTATAATCATTAACCATATGTCCTCTTTCCTTGTCTCCTTGTCCCTTTTTGTCTCCCTCTTTTTGTCTGTGGGCACGGAAGTGTTTGCGTAATTGCAGTTCTGAAACCATAGGGTTATACTGAATGTAAGGTGCCTGGTAACAAACAGTGCACCTATAGACTTGAGCACATGTCCTTTTTCTTCTTGAGAGAAAGTGCCTTTTTTTCTGGATGCATGCTTTAAAAAATGTTTTACTGATGAATATAGCTGAATATATATTCCTGTTTGCACACAGCTTCTCTGTCAAACAAATGTATTTATTTTTATTAAAAAATCAAAATACCAAATCGGGAGATTAGACTTTGTCGTGCCCACTCACTCTCTCTCTCTCTCTCTCTCTCTCTCTCTCTCTCTTTCTTTCTCTCTCTTTTTCTTCCTCTCTGTCTGCGATGCGTCTCCAATCACCAGGGCGCGCCGCACACAGACACACACACACACACACAGAGGCAGGCAGACAGAGAGGTTGCAGTCTCTTCCAGCTCCCACCTCAGAAAGTTTTTCTACTAATACACTGTAACCATCTTGACCACCCATATTGCCCACAATGCGTCAGTCACATGATAGTGGTAATCCTGCCTGGGACTGAATCAGCCCCTAAGCCCTCACAGTGCAGATTAGCACAGGAAAAGTACAGAGTAGGAGACTCTGTAAGTACCAGGGCTTTCCCGAGCTTCCTTAGCTTCAAATATGACTCAGTATAGCGCCATCTGTTACTGCTCCACAATGTTCTCAGTACCCCCAAAGAGACCTTATTGGCTTTGTTACAGTAAAACAAGTTTTTATTTTCAAATGAAAATGACAAATACCTCATTTGGATGTAATCTCAAAGAATTTCTCTAGCAGCTTTCTAAGTAAATAGATTAAGATGTAGTCCACGGGATACCAATTATACATTTCTAAGTAAATAGGCTTCTCTCTTTTGACCTATTTAACTCATTGCTTGGTTTTTACATCTATTCTAAGGTGTCTCTTTACAGTGTAGCTATGAACATTGTAAATGAGTGAAGTAACAAATAACATTGAAGCTAAAATATTCTGTTATTTTTGCATCAAATTTATTCCACTGACCATAGGTTTGAATTGTAGTATTTGTAATGCTTTGTTGATCCCCAGGAAGGAAATTAATTATCACAACAGCACAAGAAGCAAACCAGGGAGTAATGTAAGAACAATGAACAGATACAGTATACACAAAAATATACAACAAGCAAATAACAACATATGAAATGTAGAAAGGTAAACATTATACAGGAAAATGCCCAGGACCAGTGTGCATAATAAATATACTAAACATTGTGTTAGGTAATATGAAATAAGTAACCAATATGTTATATATAATAATATGTGTATAATTGAATTGCGTGTTCCATAGCCAACAAATAGTGGCATGATTCTGTTTCCTTAATTATTGTATCTCACATAATTTTGAATCCTCATTTGAAATCACTAGTCAATATTTTAATTTTCTATTCAGAACAATATTTTAACAAAAGTACTGCTCAACAGTCTCCATTATACTGCTAAGTGCTTATTCCTTTGTACCTTTGTGATTCTATATGGCATGAACAGGACATGTGCCTCAATGTCAAAGCATGACTGCAGCATGCATGTAGTTGCAGCGAACAAGCCTTAGCCGTCGCTCTATTCTGAAACTCATGTGGCTTGCATGTTAAAGAGCATCCGTCTTCTCTCGTACCCACTGATTTTGCATAAATATGAGTCTTTGTGCACTTCAAACGCATAGCCATGCACTTTCACAAACAATAAAGGTTTAGGAGAAGGCGTCCATGGTAACCCAGTCTCCCTGGTAAAATTTCTTGCTCATAGTCTTTTGCTCATATCCTCTAATATTAGGTTATGTTTGTAAGCCATCATTTCATCCCACTGCTTATTGTTCCAAAGTATATCCATAGTCTTTTGCTCATATCCTCTAATATTAGGTTATGTTTGTAAGCCATCATTTCATCCCACTGCTTATTGTTCCAAAGTATAAGAAGCCGCCTAGGCCAAAATTGAATAATTGACTTGTACATCATATACCAATACTACATTAAGCACTTGCATATACATGCATACTCTCCTGCATATACATACAAACAAACATACACACACATGCATGCATAATATGAGAATGTGTATGAGTATGAGAGTATATAAGTGTGAGTATGTATTTAAAGTGGGTACGGAAAGTATTCGGACCCCTTTACATTTTTCACTCTTTGTTTTATTGCAGCCATTTTCCCAAAAATTCTTTATTTCTCATTAATGTACACTCAGCACCCCATCTTGACACAAAAAAAAACAGAAATGTGTTTATGCAAATTTATGAAAAAAGAAAAACTGAAATATCACATGGTCATAAGTATTCAGACCCTTTGCTGTGACACAATTTTTCTGATCCTCCTTGAGATGGTTCTACTCCTTCGTTGGAGTCTTGCTGTGTGTAATTAAACTGATTGGACTTGATTAGGAAAGGCACACACCTGTCTATATAAAACCTTACAGCTCAAGAGCTCAGAGCAAATAGGAATAATGAGGTTGAAGGAACTGCCCTAGGAGCTCAGAGACAGAATTGTGGTAAGGCATAGATCTTTCCAAGGTTACAAAACAATTTCCACAGCACTCAAGGTTCCTAAGAGCACGGTGGCCTCCATAATCCTTAAATGGAAGACGTTTGGGACGACCAAACAACTCTTCCTAGACCTGGCTGTCAGGCCAAACTGAGCAATCGTGGGAGAAGAGCCTTGGTGAGAGAGGTAATAAAGAACCTATAGGTCAATTTGGCTGAGCTCCAGAGATGCAGTAGGGAGATGGGAGAAAGATCCACAAAGTCAACTATCACTGCAGCCCTCCACCAGTTGCGGCTTTATGGCAGAGCGGCCCAACGAAAGCCTCTCCTCCGTGCAAGACATGCAACTTTTTTGCGTTAATTCAAAGCTGTATGTGTGCAGAAAACTGCACTGCTCATCACCTGCCCAACACAATCCCAACAATGAAACATGGTGGTGGCAGCATCATGCTATGGGGGTGTTTTTGGCTGCAGGGACAGGATGACTAGTCCTGAAAGTCCTGATGACTAGAAGGAAAGATAAATGCGGCCAAGTACAGATAAGCTGGAAGAAAACCTCATCCAAAGTGCTCAGGACCTCAGACTGGGCCAAAGGTTCACCTTCCAACAACACAATAACCCTAAGCAAACAACTAACATAACAAAGGAGTGGCTTTGGAACAACTCTGTGACCATTCTTGACTGGCCCAGCCAGAGCCCTGACCTAAACCCAATTGAGCATCTCTGGAGAAACCTGAAAATGTCTTTCCACCAACGTTCACCATCCAACCTGACGGAACTGGAGAGGATCTGGAAGGAAGAATGGAAGAGGATCCCCATATCCAGGTGTGAAAAGCTTGTTGCATCATTCCCAAGAAGACTCATGGCTGTACTAGCTCAAAAGGGTGCTTCTACTCAATTCTGAGCAAAGGGTCTGAATACTTATGACCATGTGCTAGTTCAGTTTTTCTTTTTTAATAAATTTGCAAAAGTTTCTACATTTCTGTTTTTTTAGGTCAAAATGGGGTGCTGAGTGTACATTAATGAGAAATAAAAGGAATTTAAAGGGTTCTGAATACTTTCGGTATCTATGTGCATGCTAAGTAAGTGGGTGTGTGGTAGGACGTCAGGTACTGGTTGGGACATTCATGGTGTGTGGAAGTCAACTTTAGTGACTCTTTCACGTTGACTACTTCACTTACGTTCTTATTTTAATGTACGTATCAAATGTTTTTCTAAAACCTTACCAAGTATTTGTGTTTGATTTCACAATGTTTAAAACTGTGACTGTGCGTCCGGCCAGGAGTTGCTTCCTCGTTGACAGTCATGTGACTCTGATGATGAGTGATCCAGATGGAGGGCATGAAGTAAAGAGTAGAATGGATTGATGTAATTCTGTGAGTAATATTGACTTGAAGAAAAAAATCCTTACTGCAAATAATGTAAAAAGTGCCCTTTAAGTTGATCCCCAGATTCTATCCAGTGGAACCATAGACCGTATTTATATTAACGGTCTATGAGTGGAACATTGCTTACAAAAATTATAGAGTGAAATGGTAATTGTTTCTGTACTGTGTGTGCAAGTGCTAACTCGAGTACCAGTATGAATGTATGTGCAAGTCAGCTTCTCATACTAAAGAGAGTGATTCATCTAAAGTTAGACTGATCCGTTGATTCAGTGCTGCATTGTGGGAACCACTTCAGTTTAGTTTGACTTCCAAGTGCATGAGATAAAGAACCTGCACCACAAATAAAAATCCATGTGAAGATCCACAGCTATCCACTACGACGGTCTTGTCTGACTTGCTTTGATATTTTTGATTCTTTTATTTACTGCACCTGTATCTCAGAATATGTGCCTGTATTCATTTATTTCTCCTATACACAGTCTTTGGGAACTGTAACTCTTCAACTGTCTTTGTGATTGGTCATCTTGGTCATCACAGCAGATGTTGCCAGGGCATCTCTATGTGCATGCTGTCAAACAGCTGCGCTGGCAAAAAACACATTAATGTATTACTAGAGTCTCAGGCTATTTCTGTCAACAGTTTATCCGTAAAGCCCCTCCTCTTAGCCAGAATGATTTGCTTACTTTAAGAAGAAGAAGGAGGAATGTAAAGCATTTTTTTTACATTTTGGAAAACACACATATTTGCATTTGTGAGTGAGTTGAGAAGATGGATACCACTCACATGGCTATACGTTAAATATAAAGCTATAGCTTACAGTAGTTTAGCATGAAGACTGGAAACTGGGACAGCAATACTAATGGATCAGAGTAATGGATGAACTACAATTAGATGTCAAACACACCAAACACCACCACTGTTACAACTTTGATTACATTGAAAGTAGGATCCCTTTTTGGTTATTTATTTGATGCTAACTGAGCTGACCTTTTTGATTAAAGGTTCAATTTTGATCCTTTACAAAGGTCAGAGGTGCTGTTGTACTATGATGATAAAATGTAGAGGCAAAGATGATTTTGTGACTGATTGGCTCGTCTTACCAGGAGGAAGACATGGAATCACAACCTCTTATTTAATTGACAGGAGAACCACTGCCGCAGGATCAAAATTCTGGGGGATTGTTACTACTGCGTGTCTGGACTGACCCAACCTAAGACTGACCACGCCCACTGCTGTGTAGAGATGGGTCTCGACATGATTGACACCATAACGTGAGTGTTCATATTTCTTTGAGTCTATCATTTTGCAGTATTAACAATAGTGACATTTTAAGTATTAATCTATTAGTGTAAACAAATGAAATCACTGTTAGCTGGCGATCCATTTGCTTTGTAAATGAGTGCGATGGAACCTAAAGAAATCTTCCCTTGTGTCTTTATTCTATTTTAAACACACTGTGAGTCCCTGTTGAGAAATTTTCCTTCAAGCAGGGCAAACTACAGCCTGGTTAGCCATGTGTGCTGTGAGTGAATTCTAACACTGAACATCTTAGTGAGCAGAACAACAGTTGGCTGAGAGAGGGGGAAAAAAGTGTGTAATGGAGAAAGAAAATAAGATAGTTTATTGAGTTTGAAAGAGCTTGTTTTTTCCTCGCATACCCTGCATAGTTTGGAAGTGTGTGTGTGTGTGTGGGGGGGGGAGACCAAAAAAAAGTGAGAGATTGAGATGCAGCAAAAGATTAAATCAGAAACTGTCATGACTTGACTGAAAGCCTGTTAATTAAGATTAAACGTTTCCTCAACATTGATTAAATAGACATGCTAAACTTAGCAATCTTTTTTGTTCCTTAGTCTATTTTGGTCGTTTAGCGCAAAGTAGAGCATTTTGAACAGTGTTTGTTCCTTGTCCACTTCTTAACATCTAATTGAAAAGAATTATTGTTCTCAATCCTTATACATAAAGCTGGCTTTTAATAGTAAATATTCTTCTGTTATAGCAATAATGTTGTTTAAAGTAACACTGATAATTTTATTCAAGGTTTGCGCATAACATGCGTTTAGTCTAGTAGTCTCGCCTGTGATGGATCACCTGTAAAACATATAAGGTTGGATTGCAGACTGCTTGAGAACCTTTTAACATTTTATATAAATGTTTCCATTTATGAAAGATACCATTCTGTCGCACAGTTGTCTCATCATTTGTCTAGTTTGTGATAGAGTGTAGTTTGACAAACATACGTAATATTAGCATATAAGTCTTATTGAGTAATTGAACAGTGCTTGTCTACAGTAATGCAGGTCAACTTGTTGATGTCACATTGAGTTATTTTGTCAAATTCTGTGGTGCCTTTTTATGCCGAGCCTAATTAGAGATGTTCTGTAGATTTACAGGTATACATCACCTTATGAGCTCACTCTACAACACATGTGTTCTACACTTGCAGGTCAGTAGCAGAGGCCACAGAAGTCCAGCTAAACATGCGCGTGGGCTTGCATACAGGTCGGGTGCTGTGTGGAGTGCTCGGCCTCAGGAAATGGCAATATGATGTGTGGTCCAATGATGTGACCCTAGCCAATGTGATGGAGGCTGGAGGACTACCTGGGTCAGTACTGGACGTTTTACATTAATACCAGCCTCAATGGCTATGGACACTGCACATGCACACTAACTATGCCATATAGGATTGAAACATGACATTATGTTTTGCAGTGAGGTGGAAACATACCTTACACTGTCTGGATACTCCTACTACTATGTCTTTGTGCTTGTAGCAAACTGGTAATTATGTTAAGACAAATCAGGGGGGAAAAGGCAAACTGCAGAGGAAACAAGTGCAGTGGCCTCAATCATGTGATTGAAGTTTCACCTCTTTGCACAAAATAACCTCTTTAAAAGAATTTTTTATATGCTTAAGAACAGGATCTCAGACTTTATTTTGACAGTCTCCTGTGACACTCTTCTTCAAATGGGCTGCTTAAAACTGTTTGTGCCAAATGCACCTAACTGCTGCATCTACAGAGAGACTATCCTGTGCCATATTTGCCTATACTCCACAGGAAGGTCCACATCACCAAATCTACGCTGGAGTGCCTAAATGGAGATTATGAGGTGGAGCCTGGAAACGGCCACGAAAGGAACGCCTTCCTCCTAAAACATGAAATTGAAACCTTCTTTATAGTGCCATCTCACCGACGGAAGGTATTGTATTGTAAATCTGAGCTAGAGAAATGCATAAACTGTGTATTAAGCTTTTAGCAGAGGAAAATGATTAAGATGACAGCATCAGTTGTATCTTGAGATTACACTTCCTATAAGAAATTGGCCTTAGTTGAACTGTTTTTACCCATTAGCAAAGCCTCTGCAGGACGTAGCCTAATCAGTATTAATGGACTTACTGTATGTGGTAAGTCAGAGTAGGCTAGGTCAAAAAAGCAGACTTATCGTGACCTGTCTTTACCCCTAATACATCCAATACAACCTTAAAAAAGAAATGTAGTGTTGACTAAAGCATCCAGCATCATACGATGGAGCTCTCACACATTGGTTGTTGAGCTGATCTCACTTCCAGCCTGTAATAGATTTGACTGGGGCTAAAAAAGCCTTTGGCATCTATCATCTCAAATCTGCCCAGTCCTAAAGAATACAGAGATATAATGTGCGTGTGTGTCAGTGCATACACAGAAACATGCACATCTCCAACAGATGTGCCACAAGCCGCTGGAGAGGGAATTTCAGTCTTGGTTTTGTACTATTCCTCCTCTCCTCTCCTCTCCTCTCCCTCTCCTCTCCTTCTCCCTCTCCCTCTCCTCTCCTCTTTATTTCTTGCGGCAAGTTTTTATGCTATGCAGTGTTTTGCTTGCACATAGGTTACATGAGCCTTTAATGAACCTGTAACATCCCAGTAGCTTGTGTCTTTCTTCGATATGCGGGAGACTTTGCTAATCCTTTCAATAGAGCTGATGGTTAGACTTCATCAAAGACTTGGCTTAGAGAAAGCTGTGCCCTGACTAAGCTGGGTTGGACAGGCTGCTATTCACTCTGCTATTATGCCTTTAATTAGTCCTGCTTAGGGACTTCCTTCCAACCTTGTGTATCAAACAAAAGCTATATCTCTTACTGCAAATGACATTTCCTCAAACTCTTTAACACACGCTTAATCTTTATCACAGCTGTCAAAGTTCTAAAACTATTAAAATCACCTCAGGCACTGACCTACCTTATTTTAATCACTTTCTAGGAAAATTCCTGAGCCTAATCATAATGATTGCATGCGTGTGTGTGTGCAAGAGCAATGTGTGCACATGCATACTGTACAATGCATGTGCATGATATATAGACCCTTACATAATATATATTACTGTGTGGGGTATCATAACTAAATCCTTGTGTCCCGTTTCTTATCTGGTGACAGATATTCCCAGGATTGATTCTTTCGGATATAAAGCCCGCCAAAAAGATGAAGTTCAAAACTGTGTGCTACTTACTTGTGCAGCTTATGCACTGCAGGAAGATGTTCAAGGCTGAGATTCCCTTCTCCAATGTCATGAACTGCGAGGACGGTGATAAGGTATAAACTCTCAGTGTCTGTGTTGTAGTTTCTGTGTTTGTTCGTGCTGTGATTTACGTTAATGAAGACAAATCTATGTTCACTCTGGATGTCTAGAGTTTTCTACAATAGTTAAAAATATTTGATAAACACTTGTTTGACTGAGTTCCATTTCTAAACACCCCTAAATGTGGACTTATCTCTTCATTCAAACCATCAAACTTGAAACTGTTTAGGTAAGTTAAGGCATGACAGTATGTTATTAGTGGGGAAAACTACTTTAACAACAATATCTTTCAGGCAAATGATTTCTGTAGAACTGTGTAGCACTTAAAAACACATTTTAAAGTATTCAATTCTGAATTAGATACATGTGTGTGTGTATAAATATTTAATTTCATCCCTAGATGGCTTATAAAAAAGCCTAACTTCTGGTCGAGCCCCCATATTCAATTTGATTAACACCGGGACTTGGCTGCTCCACAAAACAAATTTGTATGTGCTTAAGACGTGAGCTATAGCTGTACAGAACATATGGAGTTGTGAATCATCCAAGGGGCAAACATTAGAAAAGAAACAATGCGTGTTCTTGGATTCCATCATGGTTTAGTGGCTTTCTTAACGTGAACTCTTGGACATGCAGTATATTAGCGTGTGCTAGAGATCCACACCATATCCAACAATATTACACAAATGTTCTCTGTCACCTCACTGAACATTGTACATCACACTCTTGCAGTGACATTTGCAGCACAGCCAGCTCCTTCTGTCTGTCTCTTACAAATCTCTGCTGTAGACTCGTAATTAGAGTTGAAACACTAACTATTTTTAAAATGCATTAATACATTTTCCTTGTCTTATGTGATAGTTAAAATAATGGCTTGTTTCGGGGTTTTGGGTGGTGACTTGGACCAAATAAGCAGTTTGCAGGTGTCATATTTGGCTATAACCAAATGATCAAATGATTAATTGGCAGAATAATTGATTAATAATTATTATTATGGTGCAACCCTACTCTAAATCATATGCTCTCTGAGAGTTGACTCTGTTGCTGACATTGATGTGTTTTTATTGAGCAGGATATGTCCACCCACAACAAAATGTCATCACACTGGTTGGGAATCATGACACTCAATATTCTACTTCATAGACGTCCCTTTCTTAATTGTTTAGTTTTCCAGGCTCACACTGAAATAGCAAATAACAGGAGGATTCTAGGTAATACAATAAGCTTTACAAACCTGTTCTTGCATCTGTACATCTTAATGGATAAATGCTTTGACAGGATGCGTATGTGTTATAAAATCATAGGGAGTAAGAGTAAGTGATGATCCTTTCATCTATAATTACCTCAGCACGTCGCTCCTGTCCCCCCGCTTATACTGGCAATCTGGCCAAATCTCAAAGAGCTAACTTGACCTTGTGTGCGTGTGTGTGTGTATGTGTGTGTGTGTGTGTATGCAGCCACTGAGTATGTTGCCCTCAGTGGCTGCATCCAGTAGATCTTTACCTTAAACTACATGATAGTGTCTCCTCTTTGATCTGCATTAGTAGTGATGACAACATCCTCACATCATAGACAGAAGGCAGATTAGTACAAACTGAAAGACAGATGGAAAGGCAGGCGAGGTTAACTCATACATGCACGTTCTATCTGAATGGTATTTTTGCATTCAGTCCACACACACTTGAATTGGTAAATGACATACGCATTCAAGACACGGAGGAGAGCAATATGAGGGGCAAGGGATGAATCAATAGGATTTTTGGTGCAGCAGACATGCTGCATGATGTTTCCTGTGCTACGTTAAGCACAAGATGGAACACAAGGAGAAGTTGGCATCTGCAGGTCACTATGCTGCTGCCTCATGAATAACAAAGAAGCAGGGAAGTAACGAGGGAGTAAGAAAGAATATAAAGGACCAGGCAAGGAAGGAAAGAAGGCTGAATACACAGAGGCAGGAGAGAAAAGAGTGAATGGAGGAAGAATGGTTGGAAACAAGGACATAAGGAAGTAAGGAAGACAATACAGAAGTGGGAAAGGAAAGATGGGAAGGGAAGAATATAAGAAGCTGGAAATGGGAGAAGCGAGTAAGGAAGACTATATGGAACAGGAAAGGTAATAATTAAGAATATATGGAGGCAGGGAAGAAAAGAAAGAAGAATACATTGAGACAGGGAAGGAAAGAAGCTTGTAAGAAAGAGTATTTACAGCGAAACGAAGGAACAATGTACTGAAGCAAGGAAGGAATTAAGTAAGTAATGTAGAATAGACAGAAACAGGGAGAGAAAGCAGGAAGAAAGGAAAAAAAAAGACAGAAGCATGAAGGGACAGAAAGAAAAGCATGAAATCAAGGAAGTCAGTGAGCTGTTCGTGTCAAGTCCTGTCATGAACTCATAAACAATCTGGTGATCCTTGCTCATATACTATCCCTACTGTGTCACTGAGCCATATTATTTATCCAGCATGCTCACTTACATGTCACACACACACACACACACACATACACACACACACCCACACACACACACACAAACACAAACATCCACTCTGCAATGTCAACTCTCTGGCTTTGCTACAGTGCCCAATGTTTTGCAAAGCTGCTCACTTAGGCTGCCTACAGACACTTCGACACAGCGGGGTGCATTCAGTAATGAAGTTAAGTGTGAAGGCGATGTCCTAATTTGAAAGTATTATCAGCCGTCCGTGTTTATTGAGTCTACTCTTATTGATACTTCATTCCTAATATGATAATACTCCAGTAGTGCAGAGAATAGAGGGTGCTGCATTGCAGCCTAGTCATCAAACTGTTGTTTTTCAAGTTCTACGTTTTCTCCACCAGCGGAGGGCCATGCGGACCGCTCCTCAGAAGCTGAGGAATCGTTCCAACACAAACCAGGCTAATGTGGTCCAGAGCAGCCCCAGAACCCGGGTCAACCGTTACATCGGCCGACTAATCGAGGCCCGCCAGACCGAGTCAGACACAGCGGACCTCAATTTCCTCACACTGATGTATAAGTGCTCTGAGCGCGAGCAGAGGGTGAGAGACTTTAGACACTGCCGACACATATGGCACCTGTACATGTTGTGGATGAAGCCTCTGATTGTATGTGATACTTTGTTAATAGTAATAATAATAATTGTATTAATAAAAATACATTTTATTTAGGACAAAACATTAATAAAAACGTGTTACGCATTCTCATCTGGTCTCTGTCATTTCATAGTATCACCAGGTTCCGGATGAGTACTTCACTAGCGCAGTGGTCCTCTCCCTGATTCTAGCTGCCTTGTTTGGCCTTGTCTATCTTCTCATCATACCACAGTATGTCCAACAGATTCTGTTGTTTTTCTTTCTTCTCTCTATTATCTTTTCTCTCTCCACATGTCTTTTGACCTAACCCTGCCATCTCTCCTTTTTTCTCCTCTCAGGGGCACAATGGTACTTGTCCTTCTCGTCTTCTGCATCTGTTTCCTAGTAGCTTGTATTATGTACCTGCATATCACTAGAGTACAGGTAAATACAGCTGCTTTCTTATCCTTCTTGTCTTCCTTTCCCTTATCACTTCTTACTTACTAACATTAACGTCTTCTCTCTGACACGGTGCCTAACACAGGTGGCAAGTTTCTTCATTTAAATTCTTCTTCTTTTCGCTGACTAACCGAAATATGTAAATGTATTAAATACAGCCTTGTAATAACGATTCAGTATTCATTGGCTTTACTTTTTCTTTCTTAGCCCCTATGCTGTACTTAAACTGAGATAGCTAGTCTATTAATTTCAGCTTTTGTTGAGGTTAATGGTCATTCTCAAAGCTTCTTACCACATCAATTTGAATTTTGATTCTTTTTTTTTTTACACTTCGTGACTTTTACACAATCATGCTCTCCCTCTCCCTCTCTTTCTCTTCTATTCTGTACCTTACTTACCTTGAGCTTACCCAATCAGCATTTATCCGTATGATTTCAAACCTTTTTTCTGTATACAACTCCTACAGCTACTAACACACTTTGGGCCCTATTTTAACAATCTAATCGCACGGCGTCAAGTACCTGCAGTGCATGTCCAAATCCACTTTTACTAGTTTGACGGTGGAAAATGGTCCGGGTGCAAAGGGTTGCACTTAGTGTCTTCAATAATTGATTGGTGTGTTTTGGGCGTAACATGCAATAAACCAATCAGAATGTTATCTCTCATTCTCTAAGCCAGGCACGTTTGCTATTATGATGGTGGATTTGCACTGTAATATTGTTATTTCTTAATGTGTGTGTGTGTGTGCTGCTGCTCTTGCCTGTGTGTTTTTGCTATTTAAACAACGTGGGCGTAGGACGGGAAATTAACAACTGCGTTGGTTTTAAACTACCAAAGACACTTGCGTCGGGCCTTGCGCCGCGCCAGATGCAAGATAGTGCCCTTTGTCTCATTGTCTTGCCCTATTACCATAATAATATTATATAAATATGTTGTTGTTTTTCACAAAATCGTTTTAAATGTTCATGATGGTGTTGTTCTCTTCCATCTAACATTTCTTTGATTTTGTTTCTTAGTGTTTTCCAGGTTGCCTAACCATTCAGATTCGCACTGCTCTCTGTATTCTCATAGTGCTCTTAATCTACGCCGTGGCCCAGACCTGTGTGGTAAGTGGAAAAGGCAACAATGAAAATGTCAACCACCAAATATGACCAACCAGTAAGAAAAATGTTGACACATTTGGGGTGTAATTGTAGTTCTTTTTTGGTTTAAAAAGCTTGGATGCTAGACTGTACTGGAGAGATTATTACAGTTTATTAGAGTGAGTAGGCTGATATTGAATTACTCTCTTCTTCAATGTCATCTTTATGCACATGTTTCACTCTGTTTTGCCTCTGTCAGGTGGGCTGTATGCCCTGGTTGTGGGGTAGTGCCAACAGCAACAGCTCCATCGTCATCATTGATGTAGACAGCGGCGCCAACCACACCATGGCGGAGCTGCCTTGTGACGGTGCCGGCTACGCCTTTCTGTCCTGTGTGTTGTGCACACTCACCTTGGCACTTTTCCTGCGGGTCTTCTGGGTGCCTAAGATGGTGCTAATGCTCCTTCTGGGTGTGCTGTATGTCACTGTGTTGGAACTCAGTGGCTTTCGCAAGGCTGCAGGGTGAGAGGTTCACAACATGATCACAAACACACTGATGATGGCTTCTAGCTGAAACACGTTTGTTTTTTGTTCACATTAAATAAGAAGATTACTTATCTGCAAGTGCCAGAGTTTTTGTTTTCCATAAACACCAGACACACACAATCATGTATAACACTGCTTGTGTTCTGTTTTTATTTCCATCCATTCCTGAAGTTGCACAAGGCAACGATTGGTTGTGAATGTCAAGCCATGGTTTTTTGTTTGTGTTAGTGTTAGAGTGTGTGTGTGTGTGTGTGTGTGTGTGTGTGTGTGTGCGTGTGTGTGTGTGTGTGTGTGTACGTGGGTGTGTATGTACGTGGTTTTGCATTTAAGTGAGCTTGAATTGGATGAATGGATGAATTGTGTAGCTTGGTGGCACAGTAGGGAAGCGTGTGTGTATGTGTGTGTGTGAAGCAGTCTTTGCTTGTCTGCAGCCCACACACATTTTCCACCATTTGACGCAGCATATGTGCTCATTAGTTCCAAATCAGAAGCCTGAAAGGACAATGTAGGCTGAATGATGGGATAGCGTTAGCTGTTTCTACCCAGTACCGAGGGGCCTGGCCGATTTTGTTGGAGCTCAGATCATAAATGTGCCCCTGAACAGTGATTACGTTAAATTTGATAAGGTTATTAAGATAAAGATGTCTTTTTGAAAGCTAATTTTGTGTAGACGCAGTTATGCTTCAGTAAGTTAAATAATATTGTAAGCACATTTAAGGTCTTTCATTTATAAGTTTTCTTTTTTTTTTGTTCTTTTTATAAAGTACAAAAAAAATCATGTTTTACTTATTTATTTAACAAAGGTTTACTTACGATTTCTCTTGACACTGTGGGGGGTCCATTCAACCCTTTTGTGTAGTTTTCTGTGTGGTCCAGTCCAGTGCTGACTTGTGTGCTGGTCTATTCCACAGTGGGGGGTCTTTCCACATCCGAGGCTATGAGCCCATCCTGTCTCTGTTGCTCTTTGTCAGCGCCCTGGCCCTCCATTCGAGGCAACTTGACCTCAAGCTACGCTTGGACTTCTTATGGGCTGTGCAGGTCAGGAACTGTCTGTATCAGTATGGATGTTGAGAGGCTTAAATCTCATTATCATAATATATGTTTTAATAGAAGTGTGCTGTAGAAAACTGTAAACTGTTTGGGTACAAATGGACGATTTGCATTTAAAGGCTTCCAGCTGTCTGTCCTTTGGCAGAAATGAGGGTAAGAAGCATGTTTTCATTTGGTGCTAGGATTGAAAAAAAAAACATAGCGGGTTTGCAAAAGCTGAATTTTGAGCTGCCTAATCATTTATCTTACAGCAGTCATGTAACGTACCAACTTCCATTTGATATCCAACTAGACATATAGGCTGCGTTGAAAGACTTGTAAGTTTTTTTACTGACCCCTTGTGGTGAAAATGTGGAACAAGCTACATTCCTCATGGCTTTATCTGTATATTTTTGTGTGTGCTACATATGCTGTCAGGCGGAAGAGGACAGAGATGGCATGGAGAAAGTGAAGCTGGACAACAGGAGGATTCTCTTCAATCTTCTGCCTGCACACGTGGCTCAACACTTCCTATTGTCGAACCCAAGGAACATGGTGAGCCTCGCTTATAGACAGGCAGACAGAAAAACAGAAAACAGGTAGATAAACAGACAAACAAAACATGCATCAGAAGACATCAAAGGACACATTTTATACTGTTATACTGTATTCTTTCTTTCCACATTAGGATCTATACTATCAGTCCTACGCACAAGTTGGTGTCCTATTTGCCTCGATCCCAAACTTCAATGATTTCTATATTGAGCTGGATGGTAACAACATGGGAGTGGAGTGCCTGAGACTACTGAATGAGATCATTGCTGATTTTGATGAGGTGGGATGCAGATGTTTTTTTTTTCTTGACTTTGAACATATACTTCTGGGAGATTTGAAATGTGTTGCTTTATGTGTCTATTTGGATGCATGTTTTTCAGCTCATGGATAAGGAGTGCTACAAAGACATAGAGAAAATCAAAACCATTGGCAGTACATATATGGCAGCTGTGGGCCTCGTCCCCACCGTTGGTACCCAGGTGGCATGTCATTTAATGTTTCTGTGTGTGTGTTACAGATGTAGAGTGTAAATGGATGTAGCACTTTATAATAAAGACAATGTGAAGGACTAATTAATGTATAAATACTAACGCTTGGTGTGCTCCCTCTCTTTAGGCCAAGCAATCTGTTTACCACCATGTGAGCACAATAGCAGACTACGTCATTGAGATGTTTGACGTTTTGGATGAAATCAACTATCAGTCATACAATGAGTTTGTGTTGAGAGTGGGTACGTCTACCCTTGTATTAAACTGTTAACACAATCACAAAGTAAATCACAATGTGTCTATGATAAACCTCAGTTTGACATTGGTTTGTGGTTGTTGTTGACATGTTCTTATATTTACCCAGGTATCAATGTGGGTCCAGTAGTTGCAGGAGTAATTGGGGCGCGGCGACCTCAATATGACATCTGGGGGAACACAGTCAATGTGGCCAGCAGGATGGACAGCACGGGAGTACCGGGAAAGATACAGGTAAGCAATGCCCCTTAGATTGCAATATTTATCTAAAAGTAATTTCATTATAAAGCAGGTTTGGTTTACATGCAATGCTTGTAAGGAAACTTGAATTCAAAACAGCAAAGCTACAGTTGAAAAGTTTGAAAAGGTGAAATTCACGTTATTAAAAAAAAAGAGAACTGCCCGCTGAATTCTGTGATACCTCACAGTTTCAATTGGACCTTTGCTGCTGTCGGCACTTGGACCCTAGTAAATAAAAACACAGGGACTGATATACGAAGAGAGAAACAATAAAACCAGCCACAGATAAGGAAAACCCTCATTATGTGTTTTATTTTGATATCAGGTGGAATTGATGTGAATTGATACACATGTATGTCTCCTTGTTTTTTAATAATACAGGTGACTGAAGACGTCTATCGCCTGCTGAGTTCCAACTACGACCTGGTGTGCCGGGGCCAAGTCAGTGTCAAGGGTAAAGGTGAGATGCTGACCTACTTCCTGGAAGGCAAGGTTCAGGGTGTAGGCACCATAATCACTTCTTCGGTGGTGCGTTCCGCCAGCCTGGCACGCCGAATCCACTCCTGTGGCAAAACGAGCATCCCGACCAATCTAGTCAGCAACATGCAGATGAACACTTCCAACAGCAGCAACAGCCAAGCCACATGTCTGCCCTCATCCTGTGTGCCCTCAGTGAGTAAAGAGGATGAGGAGGCCATAGAGGTGACACACATTGAGATTGAGGCTGTGGCAGATGTGGCAGTGTAGGAATAAAGAAAAAACTGCAAACTTCACTGAAAAAAGGAAGGGAAACCCTGGTTGGAGGCCGTGAGAAGACAGGGCTGTCCAGGTGTTTCCTATAAATCCTGAGCTACTGGCACAACCCGGAAAATGCTTATTCAGGATATGAACTTCCGGAGAAATTACATGGTGATACAGACCCTGTTATGGATTTTGAACTGCTTGCCACTATTGGAAAACAAAACAATGAGTGAAGAAGGAAAATACCCGGAATCTCAAATCCTTTTTTAACGTCTCTATAACAGATGATTTGATTTGTGGTGTTCCTGGGTTCCCTCAGATCCAGGTATAACGTGCATCTTTGTTTTCTATGTAGTACATATTCAATGTACAAGAGATATGTGCATTGATATCCAGAAAAAAGACTGGTGATCATGCTATTGCTTTTGCACTGTCTTTCTGATTATGCCAAGGATACATTGCATTATTTACAGTGTAAAATGGTGTTGTTTCTTTTTGGTGTGTGTAAGCATGCATGTGTGTACTTGTGAGTGTGTGTATGCATGTGTGGTTAATTCTGAATTGTAACAAAACAGCACAGAGTACTTTTTATACTCAGAGCTTACCGGATGAAATAGGCTTTTTTACAGTTACATATTACATATTTACAGTTAATAGTGCATGACTTTTCAAGAGTTGACAGCCATAGTAACGGTACTCCTGTTGAACGAAAACCAAAGTATTAAGCATTCCATAGATCTTTAGTGTTACTGCTTATTTTGCCTCAACATAGCCGACAAGAGAAAAGAGAAGATGTTGCAGTAGGTGGAACATATTTGTCATATGGGATGCTTACAAATGTCATCAGTAGACTTAAAAAGTGTCTTTTTGAACTCCAGAGAGTAGAAATAAGGTTTTCACGAATATACTTTATATCTTTTTCCCTGATTCACAATAATTTAACCAAAGTGCGTGTTAAGTGTAACCACATACAGTGGTGGCTTTAACAATGAGGAGGCAGCAAAGGTCAATGGAAGGAACAGAGGGCCATATCTTTAACGCGGCGCAAGGCCCGACGCAAGTGTCTATGATGTTTTAAGACCAACGCAGTTGTTAATTTTTTTGTCCTGCGCCCACGTCATTTAAATAGTATATGCACCTGCGCCCATCTTTGCATCCATGGGCGTGCTGATCTTACAGGGTGGTGTGTTTAGGTGGATTCTTGGAGTATTGCAAACTTGCGGCAGCAGAAAGTGATTTCGCTATCAACCAACAAAAACCTGGTCTATGGGTCTAATGGCGCAGCATTTCATTGTTATTTTAACAAATTTTGAAAATCCGCCAGCATGATAGCAATGCGCCAAGGTACAAATGCATCTGTCTGTTAATGGGAATGAGAGATAACACTCTGATTGGTTTATTGCACGTTACGCCCAAAACACACCTATGAAACAATTGAGACATTAAGTACAACCCTTTTGAACCATGCACCCAGTACACAGACCCTTTTTTCCACTTTCAAACTAGAAAAAGTGGATTTGGACACTCCCAAACACACCATGCACTTAGATTGTTAAAATACGGCCCAGAGTGTCGTTGTCGACCACTTCTACAGGGTTGAATGTGTGCTGCTACGGGAAATATTTAATGCCTAAACTGGACCAGTCACAAGGTACAATCAAAATCATATAGAGGACCAATACACCCCTCTGTATGATGCAAACAGTATGTGTAGATGGCCAGGAGGGCATTCACACACAGAAGAGAGCACATACATTGCTTAAGCACATACAATAAGCACAAAACTACTACAAATGCACAACCTAGTCCCTTAGCCTAAGCCTTGCAAAAGCTCCATGTACATTAATGCATTTTTTGAGATCACATAAACTTTGGTGCAGTGTCTAGCTACTGTCGTATTTCAGGCATACATTACCGTACTCTAGCTTTTTTGCTATATTTATGCTACATTTTGAGTTTTCTTTCGAAAACTATAAGCTTTAGCATGTCTCTCAGATCCAGTCTCAGAAATGCTAGGCACATCAGATATATTTGTAGCCTATATCTTTATCAGCGTTGAATTTTCACTTGATCTGCAAAAGTGTAAATAAATCATTTTTCAAGTTTTTTGCCTTACTCAACAAGCTTAAAGTGATTGCAACCTGCCTTTTTATATATATATTTACTTTGATAAGCAGATCATACTTTTTGTAAATAGCCAAAAGCTGTAAAGTATGTTGTATCTTGTACAGTGTAAAGTTGGGTTATTGAATATTTTGTAATAAAGACAATATTGGTGTATAAAGTAAATGAGTTTGCTATGAATGTTAATATATGGAGTGTGCGTGGTAAGGGGGTGTATATTTGAGTGTGATTTTTAAGATGAGCTAAATGAGGATTTTTATGAAAGCCCTGACAGACAAGGTAAAAATAAAGGCATTGCTGAAAATTTTAACTTGTAGGTATGAGTTAATCTTACATTTTTATAATGAATTGTATCTCCTACATAAGGGCAACAATCTCACACAAAGGACTTCAACTTTAATTTCTTTAATAGGCTGTTTTGATGATGTGATTAGTGCATGATACAAAGGGAATTGAAATTACAGCCAAATGCAGGATGAAGCCACATGTTTTACCTTCTTTGTTAATAGTTCATGTCTACTGTAAAACATAATTTAACTGTGTAGGCACTAACTTGGGTTGAACAGTGTAGATAGGCTATAGTAGTGCACATGTCTATTTAATATTCTCTCCCCTGTGGTCCGATGATGTCATTCACGTTAATATAAATTAGCCACGTGTTCCGCTGGAAGAGAGAAAATCGATTGCTGGTTGCATCAAAAATCTGTGAAGTTTACTATTATTTTCTTACTAAAACAGACTACATATCAAGCAACTTTCATTTCAGCATGTTTTTAGCAATTCTCTATTTGTGCTGTGTGAGACGGTGGCAGCGTAACAGATGTGGCCAAAGTATTGCCTCGTTACTCAGGATGGTTTTATTGCAGTTATAGATAGGTAGTCTTTCAGGGTTTTATCTAAAACTCAGTATTTACGTTTTGTCCCCCAAATATCAAAAACAACATGCAGTAACAAATATGACTTTTATAGGCAGTTTTCCACGTCAGTTCCACTCTATAAAATTTAATTTCTCACACCTTAGTTTATGGCTCTTAAAATACCAGCTTTCCCTCTACGCAGGAAAATATGGCAGACAATGACAGGTTTATTATGCCAAACCGAGGACTTCCACAACCCACAGCCAGATGAATGTCAACATGCAACGCTGAGCATGGCCAAAATTGTTTCACCAGCATTAATGTAGAATTTGTCTTGGGTTAGTGGGTTTTCTTTTACAGTGTAAAAGTTGAGTCAACAAACACCTGGCTTGCTCTCTGTCGCATGCTGAAAAAAGTCTTTAAAAAGTCATAACAATGCGATAGTGTACTACGTCAAAAAAGACATTGTGTAGCATGTTGAAAAAGGTAAAAAGAAAGTCATCATATGGTATGTTGAAAAAAGTCACAAAAACGTCATGAAACTATACTGTATTGTACTGAGACTTTCTTGACATAGTACACTACACTCACTTTGTTATGACTTTTTTTGTTGTACACTACTATTACTTTTTTAGATATTCTATATTATTACATTTTAAAGACTTTTTTAACATACTACACAATGACTTTGTTCAACTTACTATACTGTGACGTTTTTATTACTATTTTCAACATACTATACAATGACTTTTTAGACATTCTATGATGTGACTTTTTCAACATTCACGCTGAATTTCTTTGAACTTTTTTTGACACACTATGCTATAGTTTTTCAAGTCTTTTTTCAGCATGCAATACTATGACTTTTTTTAGACATTCAACATACTACAAATACCACATACTTCAACTACTGCAACATACATACTTTTTGACGTTTTTAATGACTTTTTTTGACATTCCATACCATGAAGTTTTTATGATGTTTTTCAATATACTTCACGATGACTTTCTTTTTACTTTTTTTGACAAACAATACTAAGACTTTTTGACATGGTACACATCATTTTTGTGTGACTTCTTTCGACATACTATACAATAACTTTCATATTACTTTTTTTGACATACTATATAATTACTATTTAGACGTCACTTTTTTATGACTTTTTTCAACATTCTATACAATGTATACATAAAACTAATGTAAAAAAATTAGTTTTTAAGTCTTTTACCCAGCATGCTATACTGTGACTTTTTTAGAAATTCTATAAAATGACATTTTTGAGACTTTTATCAACATTCTATACCATGACTTATTTCAAAATACTATACAATGACATTTTTACGACTTTTTTGATATGCTATTTTATTACTTTTTTTATGTTTTATTTATTTTTGTGACTTTTTTGACGTTCACGCTGACTTTCTTTTTACTTTTTTTGACATACTGTACTAAGACTTTTTTTACATAAACCATCACTTTTTTAAGACTTTTTTCAACATACTGAAGGATGACTTTTTTTGACATACTATACTATGAATATGACGTTTTTCAGATGTTGTATAATATGACTTATACATTTATTTTTAGTCATCATGTACTATTACTTTCTGTGACTTTTTCGACATACTGTACTTTGATTTTTTAAACATACTATCTTTAATTTTTTAATAACTTTTTTGACATACTATACAATGACTTTTTTCAACATAGTATAATATGATGTTTTATGACTTTTTTCAATATACTTCACAATGACTTTCTTTTTACTTTTTTTGACATGCAATACTTAGACTTTTTTGGCATAGTACACATTACTTTTAATGACTTTTTCAAAATTCTACACTTTTAGTTTTTTAAGACTTATTTTAGCATGCTATAATACAACTTTTTTTTAGACAGTCTATGATTTGACTTTTTTAAGACTTTTGTTAACATAATGTACTATGATGTTTTTGTGACTTTTTTCGACATACTCTACTGAGACTTTTTTTAGACATTCTATAATATGACTTTTTGAAGACTTTTTTAAACATACTACAGTATACTATGACTTATAACACTCTATGCTGTGACATTTTTATGACTTTTTTCAACATACTATTTTCTGACGTTTTTATGATCTTTTCAAACTACTGTACGATGAATTTCTTTTAACTTTTTTGAACATACTATACTACAACTTTTTAACATACTATACTATGACTTATTTATGACTTTTTTTGACATACTATTTCATGATGTTTTCATTTTTTTTCAACATACAATACAACAATTTTTTTTTTTTACTTTTTGACATACTATACAAAGACTTTTTCTTTATCTTTATACTTTTTTATGACTTTTTTGGAATTCTACACTTTGACTTTTTTTAGACTTTTTTCACTATGACGTTTTTAGAAATTCTTTAATATGACAATTTTAAGACTTTTCTCAACATACTATACTATAACTCATTTTGAAATACTATACTATGACGTTTTTGACTTTTTTTAGACATTCTATAACATGACTTTTCTAAGACTTTTTCAACATTGAACTATAACTTTACTCGACATATGATGTTTTTATGACTTTTTGACATAGTACTCTATCACTTTTTTATAACTTTTTTGACCTTTTTTCGAAATACTGTACTATCAGCATAGAATGTATAGTATAAGACTTTTTTGGAGATGCTATACTGTGACGTTTTAAGGACTTTTTTCAACATACTATACTATAACCTTTTTCAACATACTATACTATGAACATGACTTTTTTAGATGTTGTGTAATATGACATTGTTAAGATTTATTTTTTAGACATGTGCTATTACTTTCATGACTTTTTTCAACACACTATACTATGATTTTTAAACATTATGTCTATGATTTTTTAATAATTTTTTTGACATACTATACACTGACTTTTTTGACATACTACACTAAGGCTTTTTTCTCTTTAAAGTTTTTCATTATGCTGTCCTCAGTTATATGAAACAATAGGTACCACATCAGACCACTGGATTTCATGCTTTGAATATAGCTCAGTGTGATGAATAGCTGGTGATCTACCTGAAGGTTGAAAGTCTGGAGTTCTAATGCTTTGAGGAGCATCAAATTTGAAGGTCTGAAATCCAAAATTAAAAATAAAACAGAACAATTGTGAGGGTGAAATCAACAGGCCCACTGTGATTCATTGCTGCTTAAAAGACCCAATGGTCATGGGTTTCAACCTGGCTTGTAGAAACTTTTGAACACTCTATACTATGACTTTTTTATAACTTTTTTCAACATACTAAGACTGTTTTTGACATAGTGTCCTATGACTTATTTCAACATACTATACCATGACTTTTTTATGACTTGTTTCGATATAACTTTTCATATATACTATACTATAACTTTTTAGGACCTTTTTGACATTGTACACTATGACTATAATTTTCTCCCTTAAATTATGTTGAACAACAAATACAACATCAAACCCTGTAATCTTATTTCCTGTATAGCTCAGTGTGATAAATGCATGTTGCCATGTCTGAAGGTTGTCTGTTCAAACACTTTAAATGCCGACAAATTTAACATTTGATCCAAAATAAATAAGTCATATATGTATATAAAAAGTCATAATATGGTGTATCTAAAAATTCGTAGTATACTCTTTCAAAAAAGTATAACCTCAGCTCTGTCTTAAGAGTTTTTCATTTTCTGGCTAAGTAATGTGGAAAAATAAATATGACATCAAACCATCAATTTTACGCTTTGCAAATAGCTCAGTGTGATGTGTAGCTAGTGCTCTGCATGAAGATTCAAGGTTTTGGGTTCAAACTCTGAGAAGAGCATTGCATTTTAAGGTCTAAAACCAGAAATAAAGAAGTCAAATATGCTGCAAAACTGTTGTGAATGGGTTGCATTGGGTAAACCAGGGGGACATAATGCAGCTTAAAGAGACAATGGACATGGGTTCCAATGTGATTATGGTCTGTTTGTTTTGAGGTTTCAGACCCAAAATTAAGTCAAAAGCGCAAAGAGAACAGTTCTAAGTATGATTGTGTTGGTGGTGCAGTAGACTTGTTGAAGGCAAATAAGGTATACGTACATGTTGTTACAAACAACTTTATTTAGAGAAGAGTAGTCAAATAAAGTAAACAAGAAATTAAAACAAGTACTTTTTATTTATTTTACAGAAATACAAAAACGTTTTATTTTTTTATTTGATTTATTGTTATTTTTATGAATGGAAACAATCTTTCAATGTGCATTTTGTGGTGTGTAAAGACTTTTGAACATAGGACACTATGACCTTTTTATGACTTTTTCAACATACTTCACAATAACTTTCTTTTTACTTTTTTTGGTAATGTACTTTTAACATAGTACACTATCACTTTTTTATGAATGTTTATGACTTTTTGAGAAATTCTATACTATGACTTTTTAATGACTTTTTTAAACATACTATACTATGACTTTTTTTGACATTCTATATTATTACTTCTCGAAGACATTTTTCAGCATAAAAAGTAATAGTATATGATGTCTAAAAAAGTCTTAAAAAGTCGTTTTCATAGTTTAGAATGTTGATAAAGGTTGTAGTACAGTCTTTTGAAGAATGTATTTAAAAAGTGATAGTATAGTTTGTCAAAACTAAAGTCATAGTGTAGAGGGTTGAAAAAAGTCCTATTATAGTATGTTGAAAAAATCCTATTATACAACGTCTAAAAAAGTCATTCATAGTATAGGTCTATAATGTGTTGAAAATAGTCATTAAAAAGTGATAGTATATAGTATGTGAAAAAAAGTAATCAAATGTCATAGTTTATTATGTCAAAAAAAGTCATAAAAATGTCATAAAATACTATTTCGAAAAACGTTGTGGTATAGTATGTTGAAAATACGTCAAACAAATTAACAGTAAATAATGTTGAAAAAAGTCATAATAAGTCACATGTTGAATGTCTAGAAAAGTCATAGTATAGTATGTTGAAACATCTTTAAGAAAGTAATAGAATAGTATGTTTAAAAAAGTCATAGTATAGTATGTTGATGAATCATAAAAAGTCATAGCATGATATGTTGATCAAAATCATAAAAAAGTCATGGTATAGTATGTTGAAAGACTGAAATAAGCCTTAGTGTACTCTGTCAAAAAATGTATCTTAGTATGGTAAGTTGAAATAAGTAAAAAGAAAGTAATTGTGTAGTGTGTCTAAAAAACGTCATAGTATAGTATGTTGATGAAACGCTTTAAAAAATGATATTATAGAATGTCTAAAAAGTTATAGTGTAGGATGCTGAAAAAAATATAAAAAATATAAAAAAGTCATAGCATTGAATGCTGAAAAAAGTCATAAAAATGTCAGTATGTGGTATGTCAAAGAGGTCATTAAAAGATATATAGTACTATGTCAAAAAGTCTTAGTATGGTATGTTGAAAAAAGTAAAAAGAAAGCCATCCTGTCCAAAAAGTCATAAGAGAGTCATAGAGTACAATGTCAAAGAAAGTCATAAAATGTCATAGCATAGTATGTCATAAAAAAGTCATGCTATAGTATGTTGAACTAATTCTTGGTCATATTATAGAAAAAAAGTCATGGTATAGTCTGTTGAGAAAAGTCTTAAAAAAGTCGTGGTATAGAATTTCAAAAAAAAGTCAAGTCAAAAGTCAAAAAGTCATACAACGTAGTATAGTATGTCAAAACATTCATAGTAAAGTATGTTGATAAAAGTCTTAAAAAGTCGTATGTAAAAAAAATAGTCATAGTATAGTATGTTGAAAAAATGGCAAAAAAAGTAACAGCTTATGATGTCTAAAAAAAGTCTTAAAAAAGGCATATGCAATTTCTAAAAAAGTAACATTCATGGTGTAGTATATTGAAAAATAGTCAGCATAATATTTCGAAAAAGTCATAAAACGTTACAGTGTAAGATGTCGAAGAAAGTCATGAAAAAGTCATAGTATAGTATGTCCAAATAAGTCCTAAAGAAATTATAGTATGGAATGTTGAACTAATTCATAGTCCTGTTATAGAATGTCTAAAAAAGTCACAGTACAGTACGTTGATGAAAGTCTTAAAAAAGTCAAAGTATAGAATGTTGCAAAAGGTAATAGAATAGTCTGTCGAAAAAGTCATGAGAAAGTAATAGAATAATATGTCAAAAAAAGTCATAGAATAGTATGTCAAAAAAGGTAAAAAGAAAGTCCACCTAAAATATGTCGAAAAAGTCTGCAAAAGGTCATAGTATAGTATGTCAAAAATGTAATAAGAATGTAATAGAATAGTACGTTGAAAAAAGTCATGGTATGTTATGTCAAAAAAGCAAAAAGAAAGTTATTGTGAAGTATGTCAAACAAAGTTATGAAAACTTCATAGGATGGTATGTCAAAAAACCTCATAGTGACAGACTACACTAAGGCTTATTTCAGTCTTTCAACATACTATACCATGATTTTTTTATGATTTTGATCAACATATTATGCTATGAATTTTTATGATTCATCAACATACTATACTATGACTTTTTCCAACACACTATTCTATTACTTTCTTAAAGATGTTTCAACATACTATACTATGACTTTTCTTTGACATTTTTACGAATTTCTTTGACATACTCCAATATGACTTTTTGACACACTATACTATGACTTTTTATGACTTTTTTGACACTCTATATTAAGGTTTAGTCATAACTTTTTTGACTTGCTATAATATCACTTTTTGCGACACGCATCACGTGATTTTTTTCAACATTTTGGCATGCTGTGACTTTTTAGACATACTATACTATGACTTTTTTCAACATTCTACACTAAGACTTTTTTTATTACTTTTTGACCTGTGACATTCTTTATCATGACTTTTTTATGAATTGCTTAAACACAATCCAATATGACTCTGTTGACATATTACATAATTACTTTTTTTCAACATGACTTTTCAACATTCAATACTATGACCTTTCTAATGTGATAACTGTGAATTATTATGTGTAAAATTGCAAAAATATCATTCATTCGTGCATGACGGAGATTTAAACCTAATTCACTTTAACGAAGATAACTATACATGCTATTCTTGTCATGGGCATCAAGGTGTGCCGGCGCTCACTCATGTTTAGTACATTTTAACTCAAAGATTTGTAGAAAAAATTATTGGCGCGCCAAGTCCTTCAAATCTATTCTGCAGTTAGCATCATACAGCCATGGCAAAAAGAAAACAAGGCAGTTTTTAATTAATTTTGGTTTTACTAAGAAATTGTGTAGTAATGATGTTAATAGCACGACTGATTCACTTGCTGCAAGCCCTGTCAGCACACCTTCTGCCGGGGTGACAACGCAAGAAGAAGCTGAAACAACAACGTCCTCTCTGGCTGAAGATGGTGGTGGTAACGGCTCATCGAAGGCTCCTCTCTCCCGTTAAATTGGAACAGCCAGCAGTGGAGAGACCTCAGAAGCAGATATACATGGCTGTTTGTTGAAGCTGCTCTAAGTGATGTCACACATTTTTTAGTCTACCACATCATTCGTCACATACAACTCCTCACACAAAAAAAAACGTGGTTATGAACGCACATTGTTGAAGTAACCTTCATGCTAACGCTGCTGCAGTGATGGCTTAACCAACTCCTTTTTGTCAGTTTTTGGCTGGAAAACTGTTTGTTATGTTTCATGGTGCAGGTTGGCATAGTTTTTTTTTTTTCGGCGTTTGTGGAGCCTTGTCTGTCTACAGAGACCGTGTTTTTTCACAGTGTGTTCAGGGGACAGGCAGCTAGCGAATAGTGAGGAGATGTTTGCTGTATGTGACAAAAAATGTTATAACTTTAAAAGTGTGTGACATCGCTTAGAGCACCTTTAAGGATGGAAGCTTGGGGTGCATTGCTTAAGCCTAACTGAACAAAGGAATCATGGTATTCTTCAGTAGCCTGAGTGACTTTAAATATCTTTCATGTGAAATCTCAAAGACAGCCTGATGCTTTGTTTGTAGACAATTCTTGAGTGGCTGTTTGCTGTTTGACCTATCAATTTTCCTGTTGAGAAAGTATAACAGGGTAAATCCTGTATGTCATTCTAAGTTTCAAGTGACTCCTTATGACGAATAAACTGAACTTTGTGTGTAACATTGTTGGTGTCCCTTTAAAATAGTGTATTATTCACCAATGTTGAATATATGCATATTTATTCTTTGTAACCCTCATGTTGTCCTCGGGTCAAATTGACCTTATATCAATGTTTTTCTACATCAATGTATTTTTAACTACCCAATTCTAATTACCCCAAATGACATGATTGATTCCACAAAACGCTCTTTGGCAAGTACAAATATCTACTTTCAATAATTTTGGGGTGTCAAATTCAATTTTATAGCAATTGAAAGAAAAGTCAGGTGTTTTCTAAATAGTATTGAGTACATATCAACATATATTCCAGTTTGTGATTATCCATCAGCATACTTTCCTTTAGTTTTAATCAAATAATTCCTAATTTCTGCTTTTCTAACTCAAACATTAGGCATAAGTTCCCATAAATGAGGTTCATTGAACATAAATTCAAAAAATAACTGTAAAACTTTAGTTAATAAGTGTTGTGTAGTGTTAAAAAAGGTCCAAAAATGGACAGAAATTGGACAAAAATGTAAGAAAAAGTTAAAAACGTTGATAATAAAGCCTCACCAAAAGTATTACTTTTGAATTTTGACAGAAAGACAACACAAGGGTTAAATTGTTATATCTTTATTTTTCACTTCATGTGTCATAAAGGACATCCAGCTCCACCCGCCATCTGTCTGTAATCAAGCTTCCACACCTGATTTCAATAATCAGCAAATTACAACCTCAAACTGCAGCATTGTGACACAACTCAACTATACAGCAGTATGGAAACTCAGCAGCAAAATGTAAGTTTTAGTGCACTGTTTTTTAACATCAAATTTGAAATAAGTTTTAAAAAATGCTAAAATTTATAATTAAATAGACATTTTAGCCTATGTGAATTTTCCTCTGGTTTGAAATTGTAAATAGAGGCCATGTCTGGAGACCATACAGGAAGAGTCTGAGCTGAAAGATACATTTGAAGGAAGTGAAACAGGAGGAGAGGAGGATTTTAGAATTCAAGTAGGTGTGAAGACAAAGGAGGTGACGTCTGAAGACAAGAGCAAAGAAAATGAAGATGATGATGGTCTGTTTAGGGTTCTGAGACCTGAGAAACTGTCTCGTTCCATCAGCAAAGACAGTTCTCTTCAATTCCAATCAACCAACAATCACCACAAGGAAATAGAGAATTTCTCTGATTCAGATTGGAGCACACACGGAGTGGATTTAAGAGATAAAGCTACCCCACCTCGGCAGACAAAGTTAGGAAATAAGAGGTCCTTTAATAATGAGCTGAGAAAATATGTGAGTATTGTTGCAAAATTTACATTCAAATTAAATATCTGACAAGTCAAATGGAAAAGAGATGATGCTCTATTGTTGTCTTCAAGAATATGTGTCGAAAACATGCACCAACTAAACAGAAGGCGAAGATGAGCAGGAAAATGAAAAAGGGTGCATCTTTGGTTGTAAGTGTTAATTTTAAGTAAATAATTTTAACCATTAAAAACATAGATAAGTGTAATACATTTTTTTCATCATGTCATCAAATATTTCCAAGGAGGAGCCATTTCCTGATTGGCTGGTGAACCTGATGGTCAACATTGAAGAGGCAACAACTCACCAACTGGTGGTTGAGTAACTCTGTCCACTGGCCTCACAAGGAGAATGGGAAACATGTAGGTCACATCAACCAGTGACCTCACATTTGTCATGGCTGGAATGCCATGTTAAGACCTGGCACTGCAACAGTTAAAAGTCAGTGTGCCAGTCAGTTTCTTTTGTCATAAGTAAATAAAGTAACTAAAGTAGAGTAACAACTCATACTAATAAGTCTTGACCTTATAATGAGAATTGTATTGTTGTAAATATTTATTTATTTTTTGAAGTTTTTTTTTTGTTGCCATGTGTGTCTCCCATTAGACATACTTTGTGAGCATTTACTGAAAAAGTATGATAAAAGCAAAATGAGCTCTGTTGATTTTGTGTAGGTTATTCTGGAAAGTGACTTGTAACTGTCAAATGTAATTGAGTAAAAGATATATTCTCACATGTAGTAAAGTTAAAGTATCACAAAATAGAAGTAGTAAAATTGTACAAAAAACATGAGTTCCTTTAAAATCAACGACTTTCATTTGACTTTATGTACTTTGCCTAAACATTATTTAAATCCAAAACCAATTTTAACTTCAAATGACCATTGAATGTTAACACACATGCTCATTAGTTTGATTTTTGTTGTTGTGCTGAAACACCACCTTCTCACCACCACTAGCATCTAGAAACCTAACGTACGGCGTGAAGGGTTGCAGCTGAATATTAATCTCCGTCTTGTCTACATAAACATGCTGGAGTTTATGGGAATTTGTGCTGTAATAGTCTTACAACAAATAACACAGGTAAATAATCCTACAGTTAAATCACTATTACTGTGCATATGTTACATGTCAGTTATATAAAAATAAATTATGTAACTCTTGAAGTCTTGTAGAGTCAAACACAGCAAAAGTGGTGTTGCTGCGTATCTCACGGAGTAAATAGAGGTATTGCACATCTAAAATACATTGTTATGACGAATACTACACCAAGGAAACAACATGTTGTGATTCCAGCAGAGCAATCCATAATGTTGGGGTTGAGCAATGCTAAAGGGGAATGATGTTTATTTGTCTGCCTGATAAGAGGAACCTTCACCAAAGTGACTGAAGGGACACGTGGGGTTTTAGAGTGAAAACAGTGTCAAAGCACAATCTCACCATTACTTCATCAAAAAAGAGTATCAAGAGTTTTTTATATTCACCCTCATTATCTCATAGTTTACCTCCTTTTTTTGATTATCTAGTATTCATTATTATGGATATTATCCATTACTTCTTTCTTGATTCCTTTCTTTAAACAGCAGTATTCATGGGATTTTGTTTTCATTATATCAAAGGTAAAACACAAAGATCAGTAGTTATGGTTGTACAAAAACAGGGTTGTTTTTTAAGTCCATCTCTTTATGTTCCAAAGTCAATATTGACAACAGACCTTGTGAACCTGGATCTACGCACGTCAAGCAGGGTCATCCACCGTTTAAAGCAACTGTGTCAAAAATATTTTATTTCTGTGGCAAGAGTGTTAATCATTAACGACCTCTGGAGGCCAGATGTCCACATAAATACTGCTGGTTTGGAGGAATTAGTACAAGAAACACAGTCACACTGAGAAGTTTGAAGAGGCAAGTCCAAAAAATAAGAGCATATTTATTTGAAGACTGGAGATGCCTGAAATAAATGAGAAGCTGACTTTTGTGGCAGTAGCGGCTCTGGCTGTCTTGACCGTGGTGAGGTCGTCCCCAGTGGTGGGACCTGAGCCAATCCGCTGTGCCGCCTGTACACAGGAGAAACTGGACGACTGTCCTATCGTCCCAGCAGACTGCAAGCAGGTGCTGAGGGAGCCCGGATGCGGCTGCTGCATGGCCTGTGCGCTGGAGAAAGGATCGTCCTGTGGGGTTCACACAGCCCACTGTGGTGTGGGTCTCCGCTGCACTCCCAGGCCCGGTGAGGCCATGCCGCTCCACGCTCTGACCAGAGGACACGGGGTCTGCACTGAAGACCTGGGCCAAGGTAGTCTCAGAGTTTCATGTTTTTTCTCTTTTTCACATGTGTTAATATTAGCTGCTTTTAAGATGTTAACATCCAAAGCAACAAAAACATTAAAAAAAAAATACTTTTTTTCAAATTTCTCATCAAGAAACAGAATTACTGAAGTCAATCTTATTTTATAAAATCTGAACAGATGGAGCTGATGAAGTCAATGACCACGGCTCCCTTCACTACCTGTTGGGTCTCAACCTTCCCTTGGACCACCAAGACACTGCTGAGGGCCAAGATAGCCTCAAAGTCAATGTCATCCGCAACAACCTGGGGCAAGAGGTGAGGAATTAAACACTAACAGACCTAGATGATTTAAAGTAATTTATCTTACTTCCAGTAGAGGGAGCAATTGATTTTGTGGAGCAGTAGATTTTCAAGCAAGACAATTGGGATCAATGTAATTTTTGAAAAGAATATATAGTGTATCTGTTTACTTGTGGGCGTAATTCTCAATGTTTGTCTTTATTTTATGCACAGGGTCCCTGTCACATTGAGCTGCATGCAGCAATAGATAAGATAGCCAGCTCTCGGCAGACACAAGGAGAGAAGTTCACAACCTTCTACCTGCCCAACTGTGATCGCCATGGCTTCTACAAGCCAAAGCAGGTGAGAACTTTAGGATTTTACGAAAAACTAAATTGACTCCACCTGAGAAAAGACACTCATCCCGAAAGCTAACTGGGTGATTTATTCATGTGGTTTCCTATTTCTTTTTCTCTTTCAGTGTGAGTCATCTCTGGTTGGACCTCCCGCCCGCTGCTGGTGTGTCTCTTCCTGGAATGGGAAGAAGCTCCCTGGATCAAGTGACCTGCTCGGTGACTCAGAGTGTCATCAAGAAGTCACTCACTGAAGGATGGACTTTATCACTCACAAACGCTAACATATAGACACAAGCAAATATGATTTGTGTACATCTACTTGCTCCACCTGATGAACTGAGTTCCTTTCATGAAAACACACTTATTCACACAAAATGTAAAATCCAATTTCAGAGGGATGATGTCCTTATTTTATTTACATAATGTATGTAACAAACCTTATTTATTCTAACTAGCATAAACCATTTGTTATTTTTAGATTTTTTTTATGTTTGCCAATTTCTTTTCTGATTGTAAATAGGCCAACACTGTATACATTTGTGTTTCTGACTAAGTAACTCCATTGCTCAAAACCACATGTCCACGTCTCTGCCATGACCATTTCAGAGTCTTTTGGATCAGTTATTTATCTATATATATTTTTTTTTAATTTATTCAAAACTGGAGCTGTACATGGCACAAAACAACACAGCCGGTCATTCATTCAATGTGTTGACATGTTCTGAATGTATCTCCTTTGCCTTTTCCTCAATGGGTATTGGGGGAAATACTTAAAGTGCCGCAAATATGTGCATGGTGGCCACGCACAAACATATCAGGGCTCATCCAAGCCACCGTTAGGCTTGGGATGGGTTGTTCTGCATGTCTACCTCTACTAGTCTCTACTTGTCCACATGTTTAGCAGAGGATTGCTGAGGGCACTTCTAACCTATTCTAGCATCTATTCAAGTATTTATTATGATTCTCTCGTGTTTCTGCTTTTGTTTGTTGAGAGCTCATGTGCAGTGGACCAGGTTGTTTGTGTATGCTATGCTGGAATGCTGCTATTCTATTTTTGGTTTTGTTGAATCAGTGTATATATTCTTCTACAGTAATTTCGTGGATTTGCATCCAATAAAATGTTATTTCATCATTATGGGGTCATGTTTGAATGTGTTTTTCAACTGCCAAAAAAGTCTGTTTCATACACACTCAAAGTGAGAGAAGGCGTGATGAGGAGAAAAATACCTGGATAATTTTGTACTGCCTTTATTAAGTGAAAATAGAGCTCTGAGGGTTGCATATTACATGCAAACGGCGTCTTTACTGAAATCGAGGAGAAGAAGAGATCAGAGATAACGGATTGTGGCCTTTATCCCAACAATTCAGCTTATGCAAAGTGACAACAGAACATTGACAACCACAGTACAGATTAAAGGAAATACTCTTGAGCTGCACAATCCAGTCTAATTCCCTGAGGAGCAGGAAGCAAATGGATAAAAATTGGAATTCATAGTAAGGCACTGCATGCTTACTCCAAAGGACATATTCATGCATACATACATTTTATGGTTGTTGTGACCACACACGTCTTTATAACAAATCACAAGTATACCAATTATGATTATACATCATACGCATGTACACATGTGCAATGCCACTTAAATGAAAAGTGCACTCATTCAATGTTTGTGACAAATGTCTGTTTTATATAAAAAAATAGGGCTTTTCAAAAGTTGTCCTGGTTAGAGTCATAGACAAAAAGCTTATGAAGAATCCATCCATCGCAGAAAAGTACAGCATTTGCCCACACAGAGGCATTTCCCCCCCCCCAGTACTCTTCCTCTGTTCCTTATGCTCTGCCTCTGAAGAAGGTCCCACAGGCAACAGATAGAGAAAGCAAACATCCACATATCGGCTGAGCCATCTTTTGACCTCTCTCCCAATATCCTCAGTGTCTCCATTTGTTTACAATTCTTCTTGCTCTCACTCCCACCTTCCCTCCATCTTGGTCCTGCTCCTATTGGCTCTCGGAGTTATAGTACTGGGCGTCGCCTCGCTCCTTCCCATGAAAACCTGGCAGAGGATGCCCGTATTTGTCCACAGACCAACAGAAGCCTCGCTTTCTGCCTTTGGATGGACAACACTGAAAGTGAAGGAAGGGACAATGTGAAAGGAGGGAAAAGAAATAGGGGCTGGGGGGTAGAACTCAATGAAGTAGAACAGCAATAGTTAAGAGGCATTAATGGTCAGATTGTGCTGAGTCGACACAGCCTTGGTTATCCAACACGCTTAGGTATTTTGAGCTGCTTTTATGGTCTACCTCCTGTTACACACACATATAGAGAGACCTTTAAGGTAAACAGAAACCTGGTAAAATATTTGCTTAGTCTCGTTTGTGAACAACTTAGAACCAAGATCTATTTTCAGAAGCTGGTGGCCAGTACGAATCATCTGTTGCTGATTATACCCCACAGATCCAAATTATGGGTACTACAAATGACTTACAGAGTCTGTGGAGCTGCCCAAAGGCTGTTATTTTACCGCCAATTTTACTAAAGGTCAACCTCCACTCTAGTAAAACATGCAGACATTCATTTCAAGGGCTAACACGACTGTGCTGCTGCTCCACAAAGCTGATCAGGAAGAAAGACATCCTTATTTAGTTCAATACTTCAGCGGGGTTTGACTGAGAGGCTGATCTGAGTCAAAGTAGGAACGTTGTTATCACATCAACTTTTAGTGATACTAGTATAGGAGGAGGAGATCTTATCTTCACTGTATCTTCACTTATGTGAGGACAAAACAATTCTCATGTGGGGTTTTAAATTGTAACTATAATACAAAAGTATCAAAGATTTTATGATAGGAAAAACTAATACAGAAATCAAAATTGCCTTCACAGTTAACTGTACAAAGCGTGTTTGTTTCCAGCATTACATTTTTCCTGGGTATTTTTTTCCTCTGAAAATACATTCACTGTTTTTAAGAGCTGTATGTTTTTGCTGAAAATTGCGCAAATGTCCAAATTAAACTGACCAACATTAAATGTCTTCCACTCCTTCAGCACCTCAGGGCTCAGCAGCGGTACACTATGACCATTATAAAACAAAGACAATAAGCCTGGCGTTGTGAGGCTGGTTATGAGATGATTGCAGGTCAAGGGGAACACGTCCATTAAGCAGGAGGGACTGCTATGTTATAAGAAAAGCTGCCTCGTGATGCAGTGGCGCGGGAGCCCTAAGTGCCTCCATATGAATGCGTCAGAACCACTCATTTATTACAACCCGATCGTGGGTGAACCATGTGAGCGTGGGGATGGCTGCAGCTCTATTTCTGTGCATGCTTCTCAAAAGTCCAGCAATTATGGGGGGAGCGCAATGGGTGCCGGTGGCCACCTTGACGTCTGTCTCCCTGGGAGGGTTCCTGTTAAACGGCCATCGTCCCAGCCGTCAACCCCAGTGGGGTTTGGCCCCTGTGGTTCCTGTCTCCAGAGCCAGTGGCTCGGGTCTACCTCACTGGTGTGGTGGTGCAATGATGAGGCTCTAATGACTACCAATGAATACAAGAGGACAGCTACAAATCTGTAATTGGGCTGCAGGAGACCTTAAGTTTGAGTCACTAGACCTCAGTATTGAATCTTTCTTATTGCAGCATGTAAAAAGGGAAACGTGGTTTTCCTTTTTACCACCTTTCAAGGTTTAGAACAAATTGACAGGTTGTATCAGGTAGATGTTTATATAATGTGTCACCTCTTATGCAATTGATGCATGAATCTATAGTTTAGCATACAGTCAATATCAAATGATGGTCCTTTGAATGTGCTTTTTTACCTGTTTTTTCTTATAGAAGCCCTTCTTGTCACAGTTTGGTATGCGAAAACCTCTGGGGTTGAGAATATCTGCAATCTTGAGGTTGCTGAGAATGCTCTCAATCTCTCTCCGACAGGGACCCTACAGATGAGGGAACACATAAGTAGTTACTGTACTTTCTCCATTACTCAAACATCTCCAGCTCCAACTTCAAATGCAGCTGATTCCATTAGCACACACTAATATTCCATTTTGACATGAATTCTCTTTTGTTGTTTCTTGAAAATAAAGACGTTAACAAAGCCGGCTCACATTGCAACCCACACTGCTCTGCCATAATACCTGAACAATGGTGGCTGCAATATGAAAGAAGTGACGGATGAGATATTAATTCATCAGACCGACTTGTAGCAGCTTAACAGTTTGCCAAAGCTACTTAGAACTCTTACACTTTACACAACGGATGATGGATAAAGTGATTTCAAAGAGCTCAAAGAGGGAGCCAAAAGCCTTGTCCTCAAGTCCAAGTACTCCAGTCACTAATCAAAACAGCCAGGCAAAGCACATTGCTAGTGTGTGCTCACTTCTCTGGCCAAAGATATCAAAATAGCAGCAGGGCTTCCCAACAGGCACTCACATAAGCCAATCCATCATTTGTTGGCTCCCAGTACACCCGGCACGCGGACGCCTTGTGGCCAAACAACCGCCTGACCCAGGTCAGTCGCAGGGCCATCGTACCCGCTCGCTGCCATGCCATTCTACTGCCCACTAAGCCTGCCAACCATCAGCACCGCTACCAAAAACATTTCATCACCCGTAGAGAGAGAAAAAACACCAAAACATAGAGGAAGAGGAGAAAAACATTCCTCCAGTATGCTGTGAAGACAGAAACAAATTGGTTTTGGTACTTACATACTCAGGCTCCTGTTTTGTCTCCAGAGAGAAGTTTTGTTGGTCTGTGATAAGTGGTCCTGGAAGCTCCTCCATTTTAAAGCTCTGGGTTTTCTTCTGCTGCTCCCGTCCAAGGACCTCCGACTTGGCAGAGGGGAAAAAGGGGTGAAGAGGAGGTCTCACGGGTCCCAACATGGGTCTGTAGGTGCTGGAAAAGGTCCGATGGCCTGAGCCGGTGGAATTCCGCTCCTCGTCCTGAGGCTCAATATTCTCTGCTGAAGTTTGAGAACAACACGTTTTTTATTCACAAGATGAGACATATTGATTGTTTTTCAGCAAGCTGGAGGCCAACTTGAGGGTCATGAAGAATCCAAGATTCAGAAGCATTCCCTGAGATGATATACATCTTTCAATTTTAGAAAGAAATGAACAGAAATATGCTAAATGACTTCCACCCCTCAATTCCAGATGTGTTTCTTCCATAGACTGTAAAAATAAGGTTTTACACTACCCCTTGAAACCCTGAAGTCCCCTTCCTTTACAAACTCTAGCCTGAAAGTCAACATTTTCTGAGCTGCACTCTCTTTGCAATCTCTTTTGTACCATCAAATTCTCACTAAGGCTCAACATTTCAATTTACTATGGTCCAGCTAGTCTCATCCTCCACCTTCTCTTTGCATAGATGAAGAGAATAACACATTGTGGCTTTAAGATGGATTTCTACTCTCATTGAATTGAGAGCTGATTACCACTTGTGAATGGACCAAAATGGACATAAGAAATTATCCAACCACTCAATTATTCAATGACAAATAGCACATAATAACAATAATAATGATAATAATAACAGTTAACTTGTACAGTTATTTCTCATTAATATACATATACAACGATTTTTAAGACGTTTTCATACATTAATATATAAAGTAGGCCTATGTTGCATGATGTCGTACAAAGGACGCATATGGAAAAGTTACAAGCACAAGAATTACCTGGCAGTTCATTGACTGGAGGTGTTGGTCTGGCGTTAAATCGTTTGTTTGTAGCGTTTGCACAAATACCCCGTCCCTCCAGCAGAGCCTGCAGAGGTTTCGTCTCACCGGGCTGATGCTGACAACTCAGTCCGGAGCCACATCTCCCGGTGTACACGCCGCACGGCTGGCCGAAGCTCAGAGCGCAAGTCATGCAGCAGCCGCAGCCCGGTTCGCGGACTTTCTCAGCGCAGTCCTTGGGTAAAGGTTTGCACAAAAGCCGCGCTCCAGCTTCACATGGCTCGCATCTGATAACCGGTCCGACCGCACCTGACCTCCGGGTGAACGATGCCAGAACAAAAGTCATGCAAAGTGCGCGAAAACGGGAATCCATTGTGGCGTCTGTGAGCATAGAGTGTCCAAGTGAGGAAGCGCACTGTCCTACTGTGTTGACTTTTTACTGGGCAGCTTGTCTCTCATTCACATAAAGCCAGTACCACCGGACCAAACATCTCAATATATAGACCCCAGTGACTGTAGTCACACCCCTGAATAGCTTGTGGTCTACTGATGAATTGCCTCGACTCCGTTATTCTTTTCTCTAAAACCATCAGAGCAAATGCAGACCAGTAGAATAACATTCATGGTATGTTGTGTTTATGTTCATTAAAAAAAAAAAAACTAGCGAGCCTTTCACCACATTCCAATACATAATTCCGTTGTCAGGTTATTATTAGACACACAGTCAAGGAAATACACATTACCCAAATAAATACACAACAGTGTTTTTTTTAATTGTAACAACTCTCAGTGTAACAGCCCACTTGCAGATTCATTCGTAGGGGGTGCCTATATTGTGTGTGTGTGTGAGTGTGTGTGTGTGTGTGTGTGTGTGTGTGTGTGTGTGTGTGTGTGTGTGTCTCAAGCATCAGCTGCTTTCTAAAAGCGTGCAGCTTTTTGTGGTTTTTGCTCGGCTGCGTGTTTAATGTACAAGTGTTCACATAAGTATGTGTTTGCATCCGTGTGTGTGTGTGTGTGTGTCCACTGAGGCGGCTGCTGCACATGACCCTGCATTACGGTCATTACTTAAAGCTTTGACACAGTACAACAGATGACATAATAAAGAATGTACACAAGTCTTACCAAGTACATTTACTTAAGCGCAGTTTTCAGGTATTTGCCTTCTCTATCTTCCACTTTTTTCTTCTATTTCACTACACTTTCAGAGACAAATATTGTACATTTAGTAGTTACCCTGCAGAATAATAGGCCTACTTTACAAAACAAATGGTTATCAATAATAGTGTAACAATTTAACACTGTTGTTATACACTTCTTGTTATTCCTGTACACAGATATGTGTGAGTAAGGTATATCTGTTAATTAACCTCCAATCTTGGCTTTGCAGAACTGTAGCCTCAAAACGTTGCAAATAATAGTTCTTGCAATGCAAGACTACATTCATCTGTTATCTTGCAGTGTTAAATGGGACAAAGATTATATATTAAATGATAAGACTTAATAACAAACAGGTTTTATGTGGGCCAAATGGAAGTCAAATTGCCAGAATATCAGTCCACACAATCAGTTCTGTGAAGAATATCCAGCAGCTGAAAGTAACTCAAGGTGACCTGCCTATAAGGTATTCAGTGCTTATGATCCGTGTAAAAGGCACCTCATGTTCCTGTTCCTCACACAGGCAGTAAAGCAGCGGTCTCTGAACTTGTTGTTAGGACGCATGACATAGTCTAGTCTAGTCTGGGTCTAGTCTAGTCATTTGTCAGTGCTACAAAGCAGATCTTAAAATAAGGAAACATACCACAAGTGAGAAAATTCCTGAGTAATTACATCTGGGTTTTAAGGTCCACTATTAATTGGTTACAGATGAGAGAGGGAAGACACCAGCAAAACTCTTCAAAATACCTCATAAGAATAACTACAGGAGAGGAGAGGTGTACAGTTCCTCTTTGCTTTTAAACGTTCTTGGACACCAATGTCAAATCAGTTGCCAACAAGCCCTGGCGTACTGCTGCCTTTTAACAGACAGGTCTACAGGAGAGCAGTGCTCTGTGGAATGCCAAACATTTGTTTCTATAGCTGAAAAAAGACAGTTTATTTTGCTCCCTCTCCTCCACTCAGAGCTCGTTGGACCCTTCCAGCCACCTGTGCATATTCAGCATAGCAGAGGAGAGCGTCAGGCACATGGAGTAGTGTACTGGAGGAATGTCGTCGCAGAGCAGCCACTCAAAAAATAATGAGTGTGAAGAATTTTCTATTGCACACACACAGGATATTACTGTACATGTGTTTAACATAACCTTCTCTCAAAGCCCACTCTGGTCCATCGCAACTCCTTGACAAATCCTAATCCGGAGTAATTTTCCACTGTTTTAAGATTTGGATAAATCCCACGCAAGTGGTCTTGCATTGCCTCCAGTAGTTGTGCTGTAACTTACTGTATCTTATTACACTGAAGCCTTTGGTCAAATGTATACTGAATGCCTGCTTCTGGATGTCACACGTATTCTCAGTTTCATCTTAAATCCTGTCAAAGCCATAGGTTGCTGCTCTGCGTCACTGTGAGCAATCATTCAGTATATTTATGTATCACTGTATTTATTATTATAAAACTGCAGCTTCGATTATTAAGGGATCAGTCCACCTAAAGTATAAAAAAAAAAGGTTTTGAGAAGCTACATTTTCTAGCAGTGCAGATAATTTGGGCATTTACACGTATATATCTTAAAAATAAAACCCCAACATGCCAGCTGGGATCTGATTTAGAAAATCTTTTTGTTGTGTTGGGGGAAATGATCCTTTAACCAAATATATGGTAATCTGATGTTCCTTTGACAAGAAAAAATATACAGTAGTTTACATTACTGACACATTAGCAGAATGCCTTATTATCATTCCTTTTATGTATATTAATGTTTATGTATTTACTGTAGTGATGGGGAACGGCACAATAATCTGCAGCAAGGGCCAAAGCTCACAGATTCATCAGCTGGTGGTCTGCAGAACATGTCCGGGTGGACCCCAGAGAATGATAAAGGATGTGTGTGTGTGTGTGTGTGTGCGCGCGCGCGCGCGCCCATCATTCTCAAACATTAGCCAACTCTTTTCCAAAACTTACCTGGTATTTGGGATGGCAGTGGGGGTCCAGAGTGTCTGTGAAAGCAGAGAGAGAGTGTGTGGGTGCTGTGTGTGTTGGAGGAAGAGGAAGAGGTGGGACTGTTTAGGAATGAGGCTGCCACATGTCAAGTCTGGTATGGTTACTGTTATTCTTATTTTTTTTTTCCCTCCATAGTCTTATGACCGTCTCTCGTATAATTTCCCCGTCTACGAGCTTTTCGAGTAGGCTCTAATCATTGGATGCAAAGGTCTCCATTATAATTAATATGATCATCTTTCCCCTTTGATTCTGCTCTGCGTACATACAGAACTTCGACCATTATTTGATTATTAGATGTGGTTTGAATGGTGGACAAAATAAAGAGCCAAAAGGGGCAAAGGCCACCTTTCATCTAATTCCAGGGTCGGTTAATTATTTTTTTTTGGAGTGGTCTGTTCGTGGAGCTGTCACGGTCCCCATTTCTGGAGGCTTGG
This sequence comes from Etheostoma cragini, assembly GCF_013103735.1. Lineage (NCBI taxonomy): Eukaryota > Metazoa > Chordata > Actinopteri > Perciformes > Percidae > Etheostoma > Etheostoma cragini. Next base: position 15,199,411 of record NC_048418.1, read on the forward strand.
CCCCTGAGGCAATCCAAGGCTGTAATTAGGCCTGAGCGGAGTGGAGGACGGAGAGAGAGGAGCTCTCAGCACTCAGCCTGACAGATTGCAGAGCGCTCGGAAGTAGGCTGAGAGTGGCGCCGCTCACTTTGGGCTCCGAATCCCCCCTGGACAGCATCACTTCCTATCTCTATATTTCTATGACTTGTATAGACACATTAGGACTTTGAACATGTATTTATACATGTATGTACATTTCTTCACATGTGCAAAACATATTGCTTTCTTTTTCACTCCGTCACTCTGTGCATGTAGTAAGTGTATTCAGAAAGCAGGGTTTAAATGGAAACTACTGTACTGCCAATAAGGCTGTTTCTGATTGAGCTTGTAATTTTTAATTCATGCTGCATTTATTTGTTTTCTTTGAGTGTTTGTTCATCTTTAACCATCGTGTCACAAGACTTTTACACAACTGAAACGGACAGCTACATGTAATTTATTTTGGCACAATTACATATCATTTTCTAACTGACACCAACAAACCATTACTCATACTACTATTTATCGTTTATCGTTTATCGTAAAAAAAATATATATTCAGTGGAGGGGGGAATATCCCTTGCAGATGCAAGCCCTACAATGCTCCATTTAGTTTTTAAGTGAGGGTGGTCTGTGGTTGCAAAATGTGGTTTGAAGCTGAAATGAAGAGAAAAGATAGAGACTTATCACAGTCACTGTAAAATGTTCTCTGACAGGTCCACCCAGCTGTATATGCACAAGTATGTTGATTTGAGCCATATTTTACATGATTCCTTTGCATTTTTCTTTTGTTGTTCAACATCTTTTGTGCAATTCATTATACGTGTAGTTTATTTTATGGTGTGGCTTATTTTGTTAGTCTATGTTATAGTAGTCTCGCTTTGCCAGGCTGGCATCCACACGCTGCTGAGCGGAAAAGGGTCTGGCGAGTCCACACTGCATTTAGATATGTGAGAAAAACATGATCTGGTTTATTTCTTTAAACCAATCCCAATCGTCATGGGCGCCACTAAACTCCGCAAGGAGCCGCTGTGAAATAGTTGTGCGAGAGAAGACTCAGATTGGACGGTCTAGTTAGCGTTCTCAATTTACCATGGAGAGATCTGAGGAGCAGTCAACCATAGTCCTCATAAATCCACCAGAGTTTAAAATTCCAACACAAAGGAAGCGGAAGGAAGTGGACATCGGCAAAAAGACATGCATCAAATACATGCATCCGGTGGAATTTCCTGCAACATTTGAGAAATCCTGCAATTTAGTCATGGATATAGACAAATTTTATAGTGAATTAGCCAATGGAGAGGAAACATTTAGGTAAATGAGGGGTACAAGTTGCCCAACAAGAAATTATTCACAAGTTACAATAACTGGCGAGGAGTACTTGGGGCTACTTCTGCTTTTGCCAGGGAGTATACGTGGAAGATTGTAGAATAGCTCAGCTAACGTGATGTACCTATTTGCATTTAGGAGGCAAATAAACATAGAAAAAGCATTATGAATTGGTGTGAGGCTGACCTTTAGTATATTGTCATAAAAAACAATAAACCAGCAAGCTGTATGTGCAAGACACACCGCCCACCAACCTTTATATGTAATGGAAAGTTGACAAAAACCTACTGCAAAGCTTTTATATCTTGAATTAAAAAATATTGCATCAATATCCCCTTTTACATAAATAACGTTAAGTTATACATGCAGAACACAACATCTAGTAGTATTATGTTAAAATTAATACAGTTGGAGCATGATCAAAAGTGACATTGATGAAGGTGTACAGAGCTCAAATTCACATGAGAAAGGCATCACTTAACCCTTCTGCTTGGTTCATTCCAGGTCAGCAACCACGACTATGGGCTATTGAGACCTTTCACAGCCGTAGTCAGTAGACTGGAAGTCCTGTAGCACCCATGAGCACCTACAACCCTCAAGTTACATCACAAACTGTTTTGGTTTGTAAGGGACAGAAATGTGCAGTTTTGACACTGCGTACAATTCGAAATGATTCTGACTCAAGACCTCAAAAATGTTAATATTGCATAACTCAATAAAAATTGATTATCCAGTGATGGTGTAGGGCATCGTTTTGACCTGACTTGACCGGACGTGGCCTGATATTGAAGCCCAAATTTAATCTCGCAATGTATTTTGAGGTTTCTGCATCTGCTGAAAACAAAATCTAGGGGCCTCAGATTGTGCAGCCATGCCTGAATGCACATTCTATTTTTGCTCCACAACCTTTATTACGCCTCAGAGGGCTGAGATGAGCCCCAACCCTCTAATTAAGTGGCCATAAAAATCCTTCAGAGCTGGGGTGCTCGAGAAATGAGAATGAGCTCTGTCAGCCTGATAAACCAGACCATTTACCTCCACATTTTCTGAAACGTGAAATTTGATTGGCTTCGGTCTACTAGAAGTGACTGTTGTAAATCTGTAAAGTTGATTGGAAAGCTGTTAGTTGTTGAGAGAGGCATACTGTATGTGACAGGCTTAATCAGTGTCAGTTGTGGGTCCTTGCTCAGGTCAGGAATGTCAACACAATAGCAGTGATTATATTAGGCTACTGAGGCTCATCAGTGGTCGCCATGTAGGTTAATGGTTAGAAGAAAAAAAAAGCCAGAATCTGTTGTTGGGCATCTTCATGTCTGTTTTTCTTTTAACATTCTCCTATATCATTAATCAGCTTGGTAAACGTAAATATGAAGACGTATCAAGTTTGATGGGGAATTTTTGCAGTATCAAGTTAGGCCTACATAGGTCTCACATGCTAAAACACACTGTCATTAGGAAATATTGTCTCCTGGCAGGGTTTCTCTGTGGTCTGATAATGTTACTTTGTTTTCTGGACTTTCCCCAGCTTCTTTTATTTTGAGGCCACTCCACACTAAATAACAGAGGAAGACCGGGCTCTGGGCTTTCTGCAGTCGCCACACCTGGGCCTTCGCTTCCTTCCTGCCCTCCCCGGGAATTCTTCACTTTCACCACCTGCAGAAGGACAGTAGTGAGCAGGGGGAGGAGGGAGGGTCTACCCCATTACATCTTTCCTCCCTCTTTGGCTAGGCTATGAAATTGTATTCCATCTCAGCACCATTAGAACAACCTGCCCAGGCTTGTGTGGAGGTAAAATCCTCTTTTAGTGCACTTCATAAATGAGATAGTGGACACGTGTGTGCACAGAGAAAGAAAGACAACTGAAAATTGGCACTTGTGTGTCAGCCATAATAAAAGATGTGATTGTGATACACTTAGGTTCGTCCCTATTGCTGTTTAACCGTTAAGCTACAGCTGAGTAAGTTCAATTTGACAGGGGAAATAAGCCACGTCACTAAACCAGTCCACTTGATGGCACATGGGTTCAAAAGCGTTGTGTTGATAGCATCCTCTGCTGGCTGCCAATAGGACTGAAGGTATTCATTTCTCTACCGTAACACTTACTGTTTTTACAGCAGAGTTTCCTCATTACTGGCACCTGGGCAGTACTGTCATTTTCTGTTTTCTCTTCAATATTGTGAGAATCTGAGTTGCAAACTCTTTAGCACTTAAAAAAGGGGATAAGAACATTTCAGTGATCGCAATACGCATATGAAACCATTTGAAGCTTTTAAAGATTATAATACAACGAGAAAACATTCTGTTTTGATAAACAAATGTTTTATTGCATATGTATTATTGAATTATAGTTATTGATGCATCGTGTTCATCGCTTTCATTTTGCAGCTGCTAGCCTAAATGTGGTGCTAATTTCAATTATTTTATGTATTACTTTACATAATGCTGGGTGGCTTGTGGATTTCCCCCTTGGGGGCAAATATAGCCTATCAATATTTGTTTACTGATTATATTTTGTATTGTTTATCTGAATCTGTAGTATAGTTTAGCATATAGCGCTGACGGATGAATTTAGTGGAGTGAAAAGTATAATATTTGCCTCTGAGATGTAGTAATGTAGAAGTACAAAGAAGCAGAAAAAAGAAATATTTAAGTAAGTACCTAAAATTTGTACTTCAGTACAGTACTTTAGTAATACTTGGTTACTTTTCAACATCGGCAACTTAGTTGAGAAACGCCCGGAAGTTAGCTAATGCTAGATAGTTTAGCTAACATTAGGAATGTGGCTTTAGTTTAAACAGTCTGCAACACCGTTTACGTGTCGTTGTTCCGTTAGGCAGCGGCTACTGTGCCGTAACCTTCCTCCACGGCGCTGCTGAGGCAGGTCTGGCCAGTCCACACAGCCTTCTGAGATGGGAGAAAATATGCTGTAGGTTATTGGCATTTCTTTAAACCAATTACAATCATCTTGGGAGGTGCCAAGCGCCAGGGGTCCTCTGCAAAATAACCTCAGGGAGAATCTTGTTTTGGTGTAACGTGTACGTTCAAATGTCGTGCAACTGAAAACTCAGATTGGACAGATAGTCTAGCTAGCTGTCTGGATTTACCCTGCAGAGATCTGAGGAGCAGTTCACCATAGTCCTCAGAAATTAATCAGAGTTTAAAATTTCAACACGAAAGACAACAAGAACGAAAGATGGAGGTAACGGACATCCAACCGAAAAAAGTGAAATCCAGAATTCAGAATTTCCGTTTGCAACAGAGCAATCCTGGAAGTGGAACGTTGTGGATATAGATTAAACTGTGCCGTTACATCATTTGCTCAGGCTGCGGGTAATCAAACTTGACTCAGCAAACTCTTGCGTGTCATGGACAATTGTTCTATACACGAATGCAAATGCCACACAGTAGCCTCCACACATGACAAGTGTACCAATGCACATTAAAGTAATTGTCTCGAAGATTTTTATTTACATAATGTTTGTTAAGTCCATCTGAGGTAAGACAACAGTGATTGAGCCCACTGATGAAAAACCTTGTATTTGGAGCTTTAGGAACTGGGTGTCAGTGGCGCCATTCCTCGGAAAAATCCAAAGCAAGATCCAAAAACACACCTGCAATGACCGCGTTTCGCCATAGATGCCGCCAAAGAGACCAAAACTGAAAACGTTGAGATTGTAACTTTTTCGTAACGTCATTATCGCTACAAAAATAAAAGCTTACCTTAAGTTTTGATGTCATGACATATTTGTCAAGAAGTCATTCTCTCCTCACTCCCTTAGCACTTGAGATGAGACAAGGCCATGAGCATGCGGTCTTTGTTTCAGCAGTGTGCGTAACCCAGTTAATAGCTGCATACCGGCGGGTCAGTCATTAACATTACCAATGCATGGGGTGCAGCCAAACATTATTTAAACCCACAGAACTTAACTTTAAATCCTTGTGGAGATCCACACTTTTACTGACTTACCAAATATGATCCTGAATTTCAAGGAAATGTAAGCTAACAACCATTCGTTTGTTTCCTGGAAACGACTACCTGGCAACTGTTCCTGGCTATGTCGAATTTTTCCTTTAAGGGTGTAACACATCACCAAGATTAAATCCATGTTTCATTTTATTTATTTACAGAACACATCAAACAATGCAATAATAATATACAAATAAACTGTTCACATGTAGCATGTTATACACAGAGGCACAGTATTGTATGAGCTAAGCATGAGGTACAGATAATAGATAACCAGATAACATGTGAGCATAAAAAAACAACAGAAATGTATTGTGGCCGTATGTTCCTCTCTGGATAATATGGCTGCCCAACACAAACAAGTTGAAAGGATTAAAGTTGCATGGTCATTGTCTTATATATGACTAATAAAGTATATGTCAAATACTAAATGTATTTGTGCAATTCCAACACTGAGATCTTTTCTTTCTTTTAAGAACTTTTAAAACACTACACAACTGCAGCATTTGTTTGCTCAGTATACTGTAGCAGTCTGTCTTTTTTTATTCAAATGAAATGTACATAATCAAGGTTACTGCCCAATATATTTTTGATACTGAAATACTGCAGTGCTTTAGTGTTAGTGGCCATGCCCCCCCCAAAAGAGGGCAAAATAAAGTAAATATTCAGCAGCTGTGATTGAAACCCCACTTATACCATCTTCTTTGCAAAGCACTGATGTGTTTTTAACCAACTCATGTCAAATCAAT